>NW_023596448.1:34923267-34938753 GCF_011947565.3 Pollicipes pollicipes
TGGCCGTGGGCACATAATGTGTCAAGCGCTGCTCTAGGAGCATAGAGAAGCGAGAAGAGGAAGTAACACGACTTTCGGCGATCTCTGACCGTGGCCAGTTGGACCGCTGTCACCGTCGCGGTGCTTTGCTGGATCGTAACGAAAGCGCCGGTCCTACAGAGCCCAGCCTGATGACTGGAAAACACCGAAAGGCAGTGTGAGACAGGGGGACATGTATTCGCGGGCTTCACTACGAGCTCACGCGTTCAATTCAGTAAAGGTCTTTATTAGACCGATTGGTATCAATTACGCTATCACATGAAGAGGCACTGTGCTCAGCAGCACAGCTGCGCCTGGACACAACCGCCTGGACAGCACCCAGCCAGAGCCAGAGCGCGTGCTGCGGGCGCCGCCTCAACTTCGCCTGCGGTGCCACAGCGCCACCTACAGCCAAGCACTACACTTCTACAGGGGCGTGCAAAGGAGCGCACAGTGACTTAACCCTTACAGTACCTCATTTTCGTAAGAACACGGAGTGGACAAAGTGCGACTCATCTGCACAACCGATGATGACGCACGACATCGTCCGGACCAGCGCAGCAAACTCGAAACACTGATACAAAGTCGTGACAGAACAGCTTTCTTTGATATGCTTGCTTCTTGCGCTGGTGACAAGCGAAACAACGCGGAGACGCCGCATCTTCTGATTCGAGCGCAATGGTCACAAACACGAGCATGGATGACAGGATAGCAATGGTCACAAACACGAGCATGGATGACAGGATTGCAATGGTCACAAACAGGCATAAATGATAGGATAGCAATAGTCACAAACGCAAGCATGTCAGATGCGGGTCACGAAACCAGGCTCTTAGCCGATGCGTGATGAAACTCAACGACGCGTACTCTTCGAACCATAACGATACGGAGCACAGACTACAGGTCCGCACCGCGTCCGGGGGAGCGGAGTGGAACGAACCACGGACGTGGCCCCCATCGCCCACGGCTCCCGCGTCGCGGGGGGAGGCGGGCTCACACCGAACTTAGCTACTGGGGTCGGCTACCACTTGGTCGAATGCTCATCATCAGTCTGCAAATGCCCGCAGCCTCAGACGGTTGTGATGGACGACCAGCTTTCTTCCCTGCGAGTCAGGCAACCTGACCCGGCTTTCAATTCGCCAACTTTGGCGAGAACCGCGGCCGGCTCCCATGGTCCCATGGCTCCCTGACCCAGGCAGATAAGTCTGCTAGATTTGGAGATCTCAATGGAGCCTGAGCCGGCACCAGCCACACAGAGATCGCCAAAAAATCGCGTCATGAAAATTAGCTTAAAGCTCATTCCATCTCTGCAAGACCACAGGCTTGATGCAAAAAAATGACGAAAATTGGATGAGCCTTCACCCAAGCAGGGTCTCCTGTTTGCACACCTGTTGACAGGCAGCTCAGGGCCCATGGCCGACAGGATACCATGCCTTTCTCGGACATTCCTGGTGAGCCCGTTCCATGGTCATTGTCAGAGTCAGAATCCAGAATCAGATCAGAATCAGTTATAATCTGCACCGGCGGCCTGCCTGCCGGCGGTGAATCGGTCTGCATGGGCGACAACGCGGCGGTCCGCTCGTCACGCTGGAGAACAGCAAGTACGCCCTGATCGGCGTCGTCTCGTTCGGCCGGCCGTGCGGCCACGCGAACATCCCGACGTCTTCACACCGGGTGTCGTCACTCCGGGGCTGGATCGAGTCAAACACGCGCGACGCCACCTAACCGCAGCTAGAGTGCGGCAGGCAGCGGTGGCCTGCTGCTGCAGCGCAACTTCAAATCCGCAGGCTTAATAATCACCACACCCGCAGCTTCCTGGTGCTTTTTTCCGATTTCACCGCAATACGCAAGTAGAAAATAGAACGCAAATTTTTGAATGTCTCGAGCTTTCTCCTGCACATTTGCCAAGTTGCACGCTTTGCTATCGTCAGACTTTTACCAGCACAATGTTTTGAAAACATGCTAGTGCTGCGCATAGGCATTGGAAATGATTATTTCTAGTTGTGACACTCTATGACTGCATTACGCAGCACTGCTAGGTTCGCTGGTCTGTCTCTTCTTCCGCTGCGTGAGAACGGCCGGCTCTCGTCACTTGAAAGACCGACCACACAGCAGGGGGCCCGCCATTTGTTGTGGGGACATATGTTGCTGTGGTGATGTCTCGCTGTCTGAATGTGCTGTTTGTCGGAATAAAATCTGTGCGCATCTGATGCTTTGGTTTGCATTTGCTGCCGGATGAAAATAAGCCCAATTAACCGGAATTCGCGGGCGTTCCTTGCATTATTGCTGAGCTACATGAGCTGCGTAAACGAAACGTTAACGGCCTGCCTTTGCTAGCCTGCTGTGCGCAGGATAGCAAAGGCAGGCTTAACGAATATTGTTTCTTGACCTGCGGCCAGAAATAAATCCAAACGTGGCTAAGTCCACAATGGCCAAAAAGCCGTTGGCCCCACGGGCATCATGGTGTCAGGAGCAAAAAGCAACCGTCGGAGCAGCTCGAGCCCGCCCGCTACGCTACGGGTGGGACAGAAGAGAACAGCTCAAACCAACAGTTTCGGGACGTACAGCTTGAAGACTTTAGCAGGATGAACTTTAAAAAGGCAATCGCTACATCACACCCGACTTGAAATGTCTTTTGGCGTAACTGACCCAAATAAGATGAACGTAGGTCCCCCCCCCAAACGGGCATCGGTTTGTCAGTAACTTCGTAAGTAGCTTAGTTGATTTAAAAAATATATATATTAGCAAAAACGTCAGCCACACATATTGCTTTTCAAGCCGAGCCTTTGCGTATGATTGCTTTGTGAACACGCCTGTGCGAAGACCGCCGGTCCCGCCCGCCTGCAAGGGTAGCAACGGGCCAGCCGCGGTCAGTCTCGTTCAGCTGACTCCACCAACTGGTGAGGAGGGCCTCATTCACCAATCAGTGTCCTTTCTAGTACAGTGGAATTGCCTCTGTCGTTTCCCAAATGTTCTTAATTGAAAGCACTTGTTCCGCATTAGCCCAAGCCAATATCGTCCAGCAGAGGCTTAGTTTCGGCTACAGACCCATGCGACTGGGAATGTCCCACATTGGAGGATATTAAAGTAAGCATCAGATGTGATGAAATAAGTTGAATTATAACTATTGGTATACTTTCAAGTGCAGAAGACTGCTGTAGGCACCAGCATTTCTGTAGTAAGTAAATATGCTTCCTTACAATGTCATTTTTCCATTTCATTATGAAACGTGCGTATAATGTTTAGGCGCTGCCAAAGTACGTGCTCGGATATGGTCTTTTTCTCAAGTTATTCGATTGCAAGCCTCATTTCAGTAAGAACTAGCAATAATTTCCAAACTCGTGTAGTATGTTGGTTTCGGCTCTTTGTACATCCCACCCAACATTTTATTGATCGTCCAGAACATTTGATTTAAGACCTCACCGATGTCCATAATTTAGTCTTGCTAAGCAAAAGAAATCATACTTATCCCCATTTTCTCGCAGGTACGGAAACCGCCATCGACTGAATAGAGACTGTTTGGACTGTCGAGGTAGATGTACACGACGGTGGCCATTTCCCAATCAAAATTTACATCACTTTTGATCCAACCGCTGACGCAGTTTCGCGGTTCATGCCACGCCGAAGTTGCCAAAATTCGACTGGGCCGAGTCTCAAGAACTTGTTTTTGTCAACCACGATCGTAACAAATCGCCAGAGCAAGGTGTTAGCTTTGTTACACATGTTACTCACACAGCAGAGACCGCGACAATTCCGCTGACTTAGCCCCCCCGCCCCCCCATCACGGCGCACCGCAATACCGTCGTGAGCTATGAGCCACATAAGTTAAGGCTAATGCACGCCGGAAACGCACCTTCCGCTGCTTTCGTTACCATCATGACATACTTCACCTCCTTACCCGAAATTATGAGCGTGCTCGAACCAGGCAATTTTTCACTGCTGCCATTCTTCTAGGCCGATTATAGGGACTGGTTCCAGCACTTTCCGGAAAGCACTTAAACTAAATTATTTCGGCAGTACACTAATCACCAATCATCTTGCAGTGGGCCTTACTCGATGCGGTTCCTTCGGAAATTATCAGGAGGCGTCGAGGATTTTTTGCAGGGAGCTGTTTTTGCCCAACATCCTAGTTATTTTGTTTCCGACGGTACAAAAACTGCAGTACGCAATTTTCGTTGCTGAAACTCTGAAATGCAATGAAATCCGCCAGCAACATCTAGGTCAACAATGATCAGGTGCGTCAATTTTTGTCGTTATCTTTCTGTGAATATGCTTCATTTTTTGCGACAGTTTTTGGTGCTTTGTAATCCTTCTGTAATGTATGGGGAGAAACTATCTTTATTTATCTCTGAAAACCGAGGAGAGACGCCCAAAACACGTCAAATTATCGCCGATCGTACTCAACAGCTGTCTGGGAAAACTTTTAAAACGATGGTCGTGAAACATTTTTTGGGGGATAGGAGAACAAAACGGTCTGCTTTCAAAAAATCAGTATGAATTTCAACACAATCGCCGCACTCAGGTCAGGTCAGGACTTACCACAGTATCTCGAACCACCGTCTACTGCAACAACCTTAATTTTGATATACCGCATTCCTCAGCACCACCTGGCTTTAATAGTACCACCCCGCAAAAAAACTGTTTCCTCAGTTTATTTGGCTCAATTATTTACACTTCTTCATGCTTTTAACACATTCAACAACACAACCATGCCCCAAGAACAATAGTGATCTGTTAATTCTTATGCAGTTCTACAGTAGCGTGCTGCCTTGAAATAACTCACCACCTCCCCGTCAACGTTACCAATCTGCATCCCCTACCTATTACGCAAAGAGGGCATGGGCATAATATTGTTATGGATTCCAGCTCATGGAGGAATCACAGGGAGTGGGCAGGCTGACCAACCGGCCAATTAGGCTTTAAAAAACCCTCCCCATATCACATATCGCCGTTGACAATATATCTATAGATATGGCTGCCTATTGCACAAAATGATTGGATGCCAAAATCGTCGAAGACACCAAAATACTTCAACCACATATTTTCTGGGCATCCACTTTACCTCTACAATTTTTAAATCAACATTCATGACATGCTTTTCAAGCTAGTGCGATCGTCCAAAACAATCACAGATGGAAGCCTAGCAGTTCGCATAAGCATACCACTTTTGCGAAATAGAAGGGAAGAAGTTGCACCTTTGTCTTGCGTACCGAATGCAAAATCTGTGTTTGATATACCAATAGGTTCTTAAGTAATTTGTTGATCATTCAGTAATGCATTCACAAGAATGGACTGTCCGATGATGTATGTCGCTATCGTAGCCCGTTTACATGCACGCCCATAATTTGATCGGCAAAAAGATGCATTTTAATCGGTGAAAAACAAACCGTAAGTATGCCTCCAAGCAGTTTCAAGACAAGAGAACTGCACCATTCCGCAAATATGCTTAAGGCTGATGCCCTTCTGTTAGAAATGATTTTCTCAGCTCGTCTCAGGGGACATGCGTTGCGAGCCTGCTGTACTCCTGGGGCAAACCATTCCAGCTGTTGTGCCCCTAAACGGAAAGTGTCCCTTCTCCATCAGTTTGAACATGTGGCAGACGAAGCAGCCGCCACGCCAATGCCATGTGCAGTGCAGGCTGGTTGGACCTGTGTCATAAGAGTGGCAGTGCTCTCAAATAATTACATCGATTGCACCTATGAAAAAAGTTTGTTTTGTAACGGCAGCTCAAAGGCCGCGACGTTGTGGACACGGACTGTCATGTTTTTGAAGTCGCATGAACACTGCGCGCGACTGTGTGCGCCTCTGGTTCATCGTTGGCAGCGTTTTTGGCGTCGGTAGTCACTGGTTCAGTCTTCTTTTTCAACAATTGTACCTAGTAACAGAAGATGACCTCTTCTTGTTTGTTCTGACCTTCTTTGTTTGAGGTTGTTTGTTCTGAAGTTTGGGTAACACAGTTCAGCTTAACTAAAAAGCTGTTAACTTAGATTAAAAGGGTACGAAAGTTCTCCTAAGTTTCGGGAGGGGGGGGGGGCCAAAGCTTTTTTGCGTACTTCTTTCCAGTTAACGCCCATGGAGCCAACGCTAAATTTTAAGAAGGTTGGGGCCTTGCTCCCTCCTTTCTAGTGCCCGCACCTCCGCTCAGGCGTGCTCACTTCCCACACCGATGGAATTTCAACAGCTTTGCTGCATATTCGCCGGTAAAGTTCATGCTCATGTTCGTCATTTAAGCCTGCGTGATCGGTTGACAGACACGTACATCTACCATTAATAATCTACTTGTTACTGGTAAAAGGGTAGTTAGATGTTCAGGCCGCTTATCTCCAACAGTTTGCGCGTGCACGTTTCCGCCTTTCACCCTGATTTTGTTTTAACCGCTAGGTATATAAGCTTATAATTTGCACGTCATGATGCACCCCAGTCAGCTCTACGAATTCTGCCCCCCTGACTACACGTTTCTACCCCCCCCCCCCCCACAGTGATGTTCGCACTGCTGCGTTTTGATTGATCGACATCGTAGTGTCGTGTCTCGGAACATGTACGGCGTTACAGGTACGAAGGCAGTCCGATATCCCGGCCGGCCATCTCTGCAGCAGCTCTCGCGTCAGGATTTTAAATTTCCACGCCGATTTCATTATATCGGTTGGCCGCATAAGCCTAAAAGGTAAGGCCACATAAGGACATTATCGTATTAGACGTTGAAGTTGATGTAATCAGCTCTGTCATATGCGCCTGCCGCAAACAGTTTGCTAATTAATGACACGAAGGGGGCCGGGTGTTCCAGCCTTCCTGTCTCGTGTGCTTCTAGTGTACATTTTCACTTATGCCATCTCATTTTAACAGTTAGCGGCAAGCCGCTTCAGACATGTTTTCATGTTTCGCAGAAAAGCGATCAAACTCGGTGCTGCCGCCCCCCCCCCCCCCCCCCCCCCTCCCTCCCCCTCCCCTCCCCTGACCAGCCGCTCCGCCCAGCAAGCCGGCCCGCTGACCGGCACCTCAGCACCCCTAAATGAGTGCAAACGTTTCCTGTTCACTGCCAGGATCCCAGCGGGCATCCGGTCAGCGGGATTACAGCGGTAATTACCAGGAAGCTCCAACGGCTACCAGTGATCCATCAACCCGTGAAAGGTGATTGGAGGACTCACCCCATCCCCTTAGGCCACAAAGCTCCGACAGGATGCACACCAACGGCCTCAAGTGGTCGCCACAGCGAATCAGCTCAGAGGCCCAAAGGGCCCCGTGGGATCTAAGGACCTAGAGGGCTCAAGTGCGCGTCACTCTGCACCCCCGCTTCCTTAAGTTGCCCCGGACGGTGGTGCCCTTGGAATTTGGTTCCTCCTGAAAATACAGATTTTGGCCATCTGTGGAACGTGTCACTTGAAAAGGGAGATTTTCGGGGCCTTATGGTGCCCACTTGGAATTGAGCGCCTCTTCAAGTAGCGATTATGATGTCCCAAAACGTATATTTTTGGTATCCCTTCGTCAAAGGGCTGACCCAGAATTTTGCCAGAGTGAAAAGCAAAAAGATATGGATGCCCCTGAATCGCAGTGCTTTTTTCAAACGAAGGATCTGGGACCTTTAGATAGCCTACTAGGATTTGCTACATTTAGAAAATAAATTTGACTGTGCCCTGAAAGGGAGGTCTTGCGCCCCTAGCCGAATGGGCCCATCCAGGATTCCATCAATGGCAAGGCTTTAACATGTGGTGCCACCTGGGCATTGCTGTGTTTTGAAGTTTGTGGTTCTGAGGAACATTATGGTACCCCATGGACTGGGTGCTCCTGGAAAATTAAGGCTGTGATGCCCCAAAATAAAATTTGTTTTTGCCTCTTTCCCGAATGGGCCGATCCAGGATTTCGTCAGCGTCCAAGGTAAATGATGTATGATGACCATGAACTTCGGCCCGATTTTATCATGAAGGTCTGTGGCCCTTGAAATGGCCTGTGTGCAACTGGTGCTTCTTGAAAATGAGGGTTCTGGTTCACCGAAATGCAAGTTTTGGTATTCCTTCGTCCACGTGGTTGATCCAGGGTTTCGTCAAGGTGAAAGGCACAACATGATTGTGCCCCTAGAATTTAGCGCCCCTTACACATGAAGGCTCTAGGCCCATTGTAGTGCCCTCTGAAATTGCTCGTCGGACAGGCAAATCCAGAATTTCGTCAAAGAATACGGCACGAACATTCTTGTACCCTTGCAACTCAGTGAACTGAAAATGAGGTTATAGTGTCTTTCGTGGTTACTCTGGATTTGGTGCATCTTGAGAACAAAGGTTGTACGGCTGCGAAACAAAGGTTTTGGTGCCTCTTCACCATGACATTTTGGTCATCCTTTTGGGCCTGAAAACCTCATGAACACCAAAACTGTGCTCAAAGCAGCGACAAAGTTTGACAGACTCTGCCCTTCCCTTTCAAAACTCGACAGATTAGCTTAATGTCACCTTATGCTAGTATATATATATATATATATATATATATATATATATATATATATATATATATATATGTACATGTATGTTTACAAAATCATTTAATATGGTTACGATTACGTGACCGGCAAATGTATAAGGCATGTTGCACTCAAGGAACGCACTTGTTCCAGATACGGACGGCAGATGGCAGGTTTCCTGGGTGAACTGAGGCAGGTGAATTGAATGCTGCTATTGATATAGGCGTGTGCACGACACGCATGCTATTGTCTGGCTGCAGAGAGCTCCTCACCTGTACGGCGTAAGCTCAATTTAGGCACGTAGTCTTCACGAAAACACCCCTATTGCTTCATTTACCAAAGCTGGAAATTACATGAATTTGCCAAATGCAGTATGATCTAATTTCTGGTCATAGGCACAAAGTTGGAGCTCCCGCCCTTGATATGTTTAATGGGTTGTGCATGTTGTTAGAACATGGGGCGTAAAGCAAAGTAAAACAGGCATTTATAGCGTGGTGATGACGTGTGTGCCATAACCAGAATATTGGCATTGTCAGCTTTTACGTGGGTGCGCGGTCCACTGACTGCGGTATCGGAGACCACTGAGCAAACTGGGACCCAACCCTTTTGCGCAATGACAGGAACTCAGCGAACAGAGTGCGGGTCTGAGTTTGCTGAGTGCCACAACAGAGTGCGGGTCTCAGTTTGCTGAGTGCCACAACAGAGTGCGGGTCTCAGTTTGCTGAGTGCCACAACAGAGTGCGGGTCTGAGTTTGCTGAGTGCCACAACAGAGTGCGGGTCTCAGTTTGCTGAGTGCCACAACAGAGTGCGGGTCTGAGTTTGCTGAGTGCCACAACAGAGTGCGGGTCTGAGTTTGCTGAGTGCCACAACAGAGTGCGGGTCTGAGTCTGCTGAGTGCCACAACAGAGTGCGGGTCTCAGTTTGCTGAGTGCCACAACAGAGTGCGGGTCTCAGTTTGCTGAGTGCCACAACAGAGTGCGGGTCTGAGTTTGCTGAGTGCCACAACAGAGTGCGGGTCTCAGTTTGCTGAGTGCCACAACAGAGTGCGGGTCTGAGTTTGCTGAGTGCCACAACAGAGTGCGGGTCTCAGTTTGCTGAGTGCCACAAAACATGCGTCGGCGCCGCGCTGGAAAGCTCGTTCACATGTAACCGCAGATGTCGCACTTCAACACATAATATTGCCATTCAGGTCGTGGTAGTTAATGGAGCAATGCAAAGCTATTGCCAAGTGCCCATCTTATGAGCCAGCGGATCCATCATTATTGTGCGTCGCACCGATCAGTGGTGAAGGAACTGAGAAATGGGGAGGGGGACCAGGCGAACTGTCTCTCTTCAAAATTTTTGGAAAATTTGGCATTGACTTTATGGGCACTGAATGAAAGGACATAATTCAAAAAAACTATACCCAAACTTAAGAGAACCGCCAGTGCCTCTGACACTCATTTTTAACAAGTAATATCTTAGTACAAGAGCGACAACATATGAAACGACCTTAAGCACATAAGCAGCTCCAGGGTGATTTCACACCACTAAATGTTCGAAGCTATAGCCCATCCTCTTGTACACGTCCCACCAGCCGATCAGATAGCTAACAAACTTCCATGTTGCATCTTATCACAAACTTACCTCTACCTGGACAACCAGCATTTTTCAATGTCAGGTCAGCCATGCAAGCTCTCTGTTAATTACTGCATCTCCAACACTATTTCTAGAGGCCTGCCCCCCCCCCCCCGTCTCCCTTAGCCCCTACTATGCGTGACTTAAAGGACTGGTCAGCGAAATGGGCCTCAGTTCAACTTGACAGGGGGCTCCAGCCCTTCCCAACAACAGTGGCTCCGGCCCTTCCTCCCTCCCCCCGCTCCATTCTCAAGTTGGCAAACATTTGAAAGATTCGTTGCAATATTCTGTCTTAAAGGAAATACAGCGCTTTAATGCTTAATGCGTAAAGGTACACATATTACGTAAGTATTTGCGTTGTGTTTTACATTTTTGGTCATTGGGTGCCTTATAAATTTCTAAGTGATATAGGCAATGGTCAGCTAGTATCTTTGCTAGAGAGGAATTTACTGTGCCTCTCCAGTCTCTTGCATCCATTCAATCGCCCGTTGGCAAAGTTTGTAACTTGTGGTTTGCCCGACATGCATGCAGAATCGTATTGTTCACGCCATTCTACATTCAGAATGATGATATTGATTTGGATGGGTGCTAACTGATTCATTTTTTTCAACGGGACTATGTAGGGTAAGTCGGGTCAGTTTAGTTATAACTTAGCAAACATAACAAAAAGAGCGCAGTTTAAGAAGTGTGCTCGATTATGATCGATGCACACTTCTTACGTGAATGATATAAACTTAACACGCACCCGGGTGGCCGGCTAGATACCCTTAGGCTCGGGTGGGGGTGGGGGAGGGGTGTCAATTTGGCCCCCTGAGATCTCAGGGACTAAGAAAGCTAGAGACACCAAATTTACAGGGTGTGTTGACCTGTACGTATACTCGCTTAGCCCAAAGTTTCAGGTTCCTAGGTCATGATCTTTGTGTCAAAAAGGTCAAGCAAGGTCAATATCCAGGTTGGTCTCTAAAGTGCCCTCAGAACCCAGATATCTGTTTCTAGGCAAAAGTTCACATTCTCATTGAAGATCCATGACCTTGTTTGACCTTTTGAAGGTCAAGGCGACCAAAATCATACAAGATTGCTTTGAGTTTTGCGTTTGACTAAGCGGCAAAGATTACGCTACGCAGTATGTTCCTAAAGCAAAATGTTGACTTGGCTCATTTTAGGTCAATGACCTTTTCTGACCTCTAAGAAGTCCATGGGAGATGCATCATACGGTTCCTGCTAACAGTTGATTCGAAATGAGCACCAAAACTGTCCCATACAGCAGCCCCAAGAGTAACAAAACAGGTTGGTTTTGACCTTAGTGTGACCTTCATACCTGACCTTAGGTCAATGTAATTTGCTCATTCAACTGTTGTGTTGCCTAAGAAAGCATCTCAGAGATGTATGGCTTCGTTTAACACTCCGTTGTTGGATCAGATTAAAGGATTCCCTAGAAAATACCTTCGCTGAAACCATGACCTGACTTTGACCTGCCATAGGTCAGCGATCTTACGAGGTGCATTTAAATTATCAACACTAAACGATCTGCTATTCAACTGTCTATAGCTATGCAAAATTTGGCACGGCTACACCGCGCCGTTCGGAAACCATTCTGGAAAAACCTTCGGGGTGTCAATTTGATCCCCCTCACCCGAGCGTGTGTTAAGATAACTTAAACACATCGAAAAATCTTGCTGGATATTGCAGACAAGTCTTCTTTTCGGACCATGAAATTAAATATCGGGCTGTAACAGAGACGGAGCCAAGGGGTCGCTCAACGGGCCAGTTCAGGATGGCGTTGGTGGGTGACATTCAATCGAAATGTGTTTTGAAGGACATCAACTGTATACTACTCTATACCACATTATCAGAAAGCAGAGGCAAGCGCCAGCAATAGAATTGAGATGTGGCCATACGGATGCCATCATACTGTGAGTATCATAGGTGAGTACTCCGCTACACGCATTGTAGCAGAGTACTCCCTCTGCTCGATTCTCAGCCACCACAAATGCATGACGCAGCGGAAAAATGGCGTCCAAAAATGGCATCCGCGCAAGAGGAAGTTCAACGACACTTTTTCTTGGCGCGATGTCGAGCCTTGCCAAGATCTCTGGATGCGAGTTTTGTGTATGTCGGAAGCGCTTCCTTGGCTGTTCATAGCTATTATGCAATGCAATGCCTTGTTGCATGAGGCCAACGCAGACTAACTATTGGTTAGCTGACACGCTCCTTACACGGCAAAAAGCTCTTACTTTGAATAAAGAATGTCCTCTGTGATTTTGCGGACACGTCCAACATTACTACCGCAAAGTTCCGGGCCTGGCGCGTGCTCGCCGCTCTTCTGGCAATCAACTGGCATATTCCTCTTCTTTGCAGAATACCAAGAGCAGTCTATCAGTGCTGCTGTTATTTCAACTACGACAAACATGTTGATGTGGTTTATAGTATCGTTCGAAACAGCGACTTCGCAAAATGTGTCCACCCAGCAGAAACTGGACTCTGGAGCGGAAATGGGTTGTGGGACAGACAGTGGGCTCTGGAGCGGAAACTGGGCTCATCGCTCACGACTACCCGCCGGCCCCGGCCGTGATCGGCGATGGGGAGGGGGGTGGGACCCTCGCCCTTCACCTGCTGCTCTCCCACGGCTATCAGCGCTTCCTGGCGCCCGGCGCGCCCGCCACCGAGCCCTCCCGCCGCGGCCCTCACTACGCTGCGCCATGCTCGCCCGGTGGGTGGTCGCGCTGGCGCTGGCGCTGGCGCTGGCGCTGGCGCTGGCGGCGGCGGCGGCGGTGGCGCTCGAGTGTCCGCTGCCTGGCGGCCCCGACACGGCCGACGAGGCCACGTGCGGTCTGTACAGCGCCTGCCAGTGGGCCGCCGCCGGCGGCTGCGACCTGCGCGGTGACGTCGGCTACCAGCTGGAGACGGCGCCTCTGGCCATCCACAGCGGGTACGAGGCGTACCTGCGCCGCCGCCGCGACGACGTCACCATGTTCGGGGGCGATGTGGAGCGACTGCACGTGATGACCGTCAACTACGACGATCACCGGCTCGGCCTGTCGGTGAGTGGTAACAGGTCACGTGGTCACGCGGTGGGCTAGACGATGTGGCGGATGCTTTTGCCTAACAAACATGATGGTGTGTTGCGGCCATGGTGGTAGCCTTGATGAACCCAGTCGTTTTGCTTGTTGGTATTCTCAGACCCCGCCAAATGGTGAGTTGTCAGTTACCGTTTCCCCTTGGTACATATATATATATATATATATATATATATATATATATATATATATATATATATATGTGGGTGTGTGGGTGTGGGTGTGGGTGTGTCGGTGTGGGTGTGGGTGTGGGTGTGGGTGGGTGTGCGGGTGTGGGTGTGGGTGTGGATGTGTGTGTGGGTGTGAGTGTGGGTGTGGTGTGGGTGTGGGTGTGGGTGTGGGTGTGGGTGTGGGTGTGGGTGTGGGTGTGGGTGTGGGTGTGGGTGTGGGTGTGGGTGTGGGTGTGGGTGTGGGTGTGGGTGTGGGTGTGGGTGTGGTGTGGGTGTGGGTCTGTGTAGGTGGGTGGGTGTGGGTGTGAGTGTGGGTGTGGGTGTGGGTGTGGGTGTGGGTGTGGGTGTGATATGTAGCGCTGCAATATAGCTCCCAGCGCCAAAAACTACAGAAACGAAAATAGATGAAATTGCAATGTGGCATAACCAGGAAACGCTCTTTTTTGGTTTTTGTTTGCGCAGTCCATTTCCAGTGAGATGTTAGTTGCAGACTATCAAACATTGAATGATGGTTAAGACTAAAGCAATACAATTATCATATAAAGGCATACGTAACATAACGAGCCATGAGAAGTGTAATTTCCTGTTCAGTTTGGAGGATTGCGCCTGCTAGTCCAGGATGCAGTTTCCTATCTTTATGCATCTTTTTTATCCATTATTTTCCATATATCCTCATTTTTGTGCTTCAGCGTCTTCCAAACTAATTTTGAGAACGTACGATCCTGCTCTCAACTCTGAAAAGGGAGTACGTCAAATATGGGAAGGAAAACGTTTTAAGTGCATTTCAGAGGCAGGTCCAGTCATTTTTCTTCCTGCACCCCTCCCTCTCCCTCACTCCTACGCACTTTGCAAAACTGCATCCCTGTAGCCCTACATTCACTGATAACATGGATCTACAAGCATCTGAAAACAATGTCACTTTTTGTTTTGTGATATCATCGTGCAATCAGCTGGAAACGTTGTGAACCTTCACGATCGTCGCATTCACCAGTATTACCAGTGCAGGCCTCGTACTTTCTAACATGATCCCAATTAAGTAGTGCGAAACCTGTACAATATTGGTATCAGCGGATACAAGCGACATTTTTCAACACCTCTTGCGCCTTTACTTAGCTCTATATGCAATAAAATTACAACTAAAAACGTGTTACCTCGCCCCTGTCCAACGATCAGTACGCTAAGTCTGAGGCGCGAAGGGCGGCGTGAGAAGTCTACACCAGCGACGCTCGGCATTTTACTTCAAAGCCGTTGTTCCTCTCAGCAGCAGGAAGACCAGGATGAATCCTTGTGTGACAATGTCTCTCCAACGTCCTCCGTTGAGCTCTGAAGCTACAGTTCGGACATCCACGAGCCAACAAACCTCCCAGATTGGCCGTTTTTAACGCCATTATCAGGGAAGCCCTCCATGGTAGGTGCTTAGAATAGCCACGCAGCGCATTCAAACCTGACGATAAATTTCGTCCTTCAAGCCGTCAGCTTCCCACGACGTGGTGACAACCAATGGCAGACTACAGCCTTGAACGGAGCCCAATCCATTACCGCTTGGCAAGCATTTGAGCCCATCTGTCTCGAATGGCACGACGCTTTAAAACGCCGCGTGACAAACTGGTCACGTTCATCGCAAGGTGTTGAGGTCAGACGTGAGTCTTACGACGGATAGTAATAAGCCTAGCTATTTAGTGTTGCATACTGTTTTGCATGTGAAGTGAAACTTAACCGAAAAAATCTGTGAAAACACTGCTCTAAGGGGCATTGGAATAACACTGTCACCACTGATTTGTGACTTCATCACTGATGTAGTATAGTTTGTAGTAGATTTGTCCCCTACCAAAAACTGTTCCGATGATAGCGACTTTGTTTGGCAGTATCTTGCGACCCAACTTGTTCATACAACGAAACGCCAATGTTTCGGCTCGTAGTCTGCACAGGCTCACGCTGCAAGCGTTAGCGAGTACAGGCCAATACCAAGCCTTGAGTGTCGTCGGACTGGGAGGATATGTTGTAATGTGGTCTGGCCTGTTGTAATCTGTTTCCATTTTTGCAATTTGGTCCTCAATATGCTCGTAAAAAGTGTCCGTTTTTGTCACCGATCATATCCGGTAAACCAGAATCTTTTTGCACCTCTGCTCTGGGGTGGCAGGTTTTGAATGATGTTGC
>NW_023596448.1:34939363-34976534 GCF_011947565.3 Pollicipes pollicipes
TAATCCTCTCCCAGTTTGCACTTGCTGCATGTGACTTTTGTCAGCCATGGTGACTAAAATGGTTTACCTCAGTGGAATGTGTGATAAAAAAGGTTCTCCATGTTGCCACAGAAGGCTGGCATGGTGTCCATTATAAAACATTCATTTCATGGAATGAAAAATCTATAAAAAAACACTTGGGAAATGTCTTGTTGCCTTGTGGGCAACAAAAATACACTTCTCACAACTCACATTTAGTGTTACATGTTCCTAGTAATACAAGCTTATCGGTTAGGCTAGATTGGATAAAAACCTGATGAAAATTGCCTCGCCTTTAAACATGAGAGCTGTGCATTCTTAATCTGTAACCAAATTTTGATAACCACTAGCATTGCAGCATCAATAACTGCATTCCCACCATAACACACGGCTTACATTAGTTCCAAATAATGTATTCCCCCCCCATATCCATTAGTAGAGCACCACACCCACTGACCAGTGAGCATCAAGCATACTACTAAGATGCCAACACGCCTTGCCACATCTTTGAAGATCAATGGGAAAACGTAGGCTGATAAGATTCCTAGACAGACCTCAGAATCTTAGTAGATTACACATGTAAGTTCCACCTGCTGGCCATGGCGGAAGCAAAACCGAAGCCTGCCAGATGCTGGCAGTTGTGAGATGGTCTTTGGCCAACATAGACATTTGCATGCTACCACTGCTTTGCAAGACAACAATATCCCTGTATTTTGAGTATGGCAACATCATCTGGGCCCCTCAGCAAACAGCACCAGGAGTAGCTGGAGTAGGTTAAGCAACAGATGCACATCTTGTCCACAAAGTGAGGCAATACCACATCCTTGGAGGCTCGGACCCCTCCAGCTGCACTCGCTGCTCCATCAATGTACCGTCAATGTACCATCAATGCTGTACCAACAATGCTGTACCATCAATACTCTACTATCAATGCTCAGGAGACATGGTTGCAGTGTTTCAAATGTTTCAGGAGGCAGAGGCATGTTGCCTGCTAGTGAAGGAGTTGGTGACAAGACACAATTTGGAGGATGAGAGGACACCAATGGAAGACAAGACATAAAAAACATAGAGGTAGCTCTGATCACTTTGTCCCTTTATCCCAGGCTGTGGTGTTTTAAATTCCTTATCATCATGAAGTATAAGATAAAAGCAAGTCCAATGTTGGCATTGACACACAACTACATTTGTATGAAATGTGAATATTCTATTAAGACCTGCTCACTGAAATGACTACTTCACTGGGGTGATGGGGATGATCTGCACAGCAAGCCACCAATCAGCACAGACTCTGGGTCCAATGCGTCCTGCCGACAGCACTTGGTCAAACTTCCATCAAATGTGCTGTAAATTGCACTGATCCATACCTGAGCCTCAGACACCGTGTCAGGGAAAATATGTAAAATGAGATGCGCATCTGATTGCAGCTTTTTGACAATGAACACCTGCAACTTTCCAGCCCGGCTTAATATGTCTTGCAATTCGAGCGAATTGTCGCCATTTTTCTTTATCTTGTGACACCAAATTGGCAACGAATCTGCCCAACTTTAGTCTGATGTTATAGCGTACAAACAAATACCTTGCTAACCAGTCAGCAAGATGGAAATAATAATAATATAAATATAGGCCGTTGCCGACTTTCACAGTATATGGCCTTGATCGGAATAATAATAAGCGAAATGCTGTGTGCAATATATTGTCTGTATAGCGCTACAGTTGTATTCATGGGCAGAAGGAAAAACTAATCTACTGCAAATAGGTCTTCAGATTCGGTACCATTTGGCATCAGAAACCATTTTTGTTCTTTTGCGTACAGTAAGCCGGGAATATGATTTCCAGAACGTCTTCTACCGTGAGGCTATGGTCCCTGCTGTAAGTTGTTCCCCTCCCATCCTGCGATCAGTTAGGTTTCTTCATGGCTCTTCCGCTATGGCCCGACAAGTGTAACCGAATTCGCTCCTGTTGCTCGTCTGGCTAACTGTTTATCTGCCTGTTTGTATGTCTGCATCCCTTTATATGCCTGCACTGATTGCGGTGAGATTTACGCTGGAAACGGGTTCAATAAGGCTCACTTTTATGATGTTCCACGCCAGAAATCCACACCGGTCCGATACAATTGTCATTTAAAAAAGAGAACTCAAAAAACGTCGTCACGCGTCGAACTCAACGAACGTCGCCGCCTTTTGAGCGCCGGCGACTGCATTGACCATATTATCGCTCAAAGGCTACGACACAACCGCGATTCGAACCCGGGCTCCCCAAGTGGGAGTTCGACGCACTAGCCACTATGCCTATCGACACAAGTGTCAGTCACAGCGAGTGCAAAGGGGTGCGATAGAAAGGCCCAGTTGGTAGAGCACCGGGCTCACGATTAGAAACCGTGGTTCGAGTCTCAGTAATTCCATTGAGAGAATTCGCGTCGTGACGCGCACGTGAGTAAAAGCCGAACGCAATCCAGGTCTTCTCAGGACCCATAGCATCTCACGACGGCCGGAGAGGTGATCGTCATGATTAAACTCAAGAACATCGCGATCTTTTCCCTGGACAGTTTTTAGGGAGCCGCCTCGTAGTCCGCGTTTCTGACCTATTAATCTGTCATGCTGCGTTCAGACAACCGAACGGGCGCCATGAGACCAGATGGCACCTTCCTGGATTGACTGCAGCATTCAAAGAAACAGTTATGATGTGTAGTCGGCAGTTATCGGTCGTAACGTGATTGCAATGCGATAATGAAAGCAACGCGAAACGTGTTTCTGTACGTAACCATGCAGCATGGAGACACGCCACGTCTCCCAGTTCAGCTCTAGAATGCCAAAGACATGAATGTTGCGCAAGTCTCACGGCAGCAATAACGTTGTCCGCTGCCTCCTTCCGTACCACGCTCTTGTTGGCAGCTATCATGACCACAAGTACTCGTCGCGATGCGTGAAACACGCGTTATGTTGCGCGATGTAACGAGTCACATCTTGAACATGTTTGGCTAAAGCCCAAGCGGCTCCACGACGCAGAAGGAGGTGAACATTACCACTTTTAAATTGTGTTGCGCTTTTAGGTTAACCCACATGTGGCTCTGCACTTGCTGTACGAAGGCGACTATCTTCTTCATATACCACTTGGACCCACTCCTGGTATACAGAGCGAGGGTAGTCACGGCTATTGTTAACCAGCGGGAGTGGATGAGGAACCTAGGTTGCTGTGGTTCTTTGATGCCTGCTTCCAGCCGCTCGCTCCCGCCTGACAGTGACATCCTGATAGCACATGGTGACGTTACTGACGGTTATGCCGCAGCATCCTGCTGTCTGTGTTGGCTTGCTTGCTAGGTGTGATTTCACCGGCTTAACGCTGCTGGGTGAGTGCATTATCAGTGACAAATTCGGTTACGTTTCTTGAATATGCTGTTAAACGCAACGAATAGTAAACTGATGTTTGGTTTAAACTGAGACAAGAATACTGCTCACTCCAGGAGCTAGCTGCGTCCATTTATTGCATCGTGCCACATAGAAGTGGTAATATCCAGCTCATGGAATGACGTAATGAATTACTTTATCACACTGATGGGAATGTCACGACACGTCGACGACTGACTGCTTTAAGAATGCTCACATGGTTACGAGTGTACATCTGGTATTGCTTCAGTATAGATAAATGCATTTATAACGACCCAACAACCAGTAAGAATTATTGTGGGGAATGGCTAGGGCATGACTACCTCGTTTCAGGCAAGAATCCCTCTTCGGAAACAAAGTATTTTACATACCGTGTTAAATTCAACGACGTTTTGAAAGTAAAGTGTCCAAACCCCAATTTTTGTGTTGTGGTCAGCATGAAATGTGGCCGCTGATGTCATGGCCGTTTATCGGACCAGACACCGCGTGGCTTAAGACGGTCCCTCCTTGGGAATTTCCCTGACCTACCATTCCTGCAGCGTAATTACTACCGCCCTATCCGCGCGGCGGGTTTCGCCTGACGCCAAAGCGCCGTCGCTGGGACTGGCCCCACTGCGACTGCGGCGGCGCGACTTCGTGGAGGACTCCAACGCCTGGTTGCATGTGGCAGCTGTTCATTTGGCGCCGGGGCTCCCACGATCAGCTGGCCAGCTTTTGAGAAGTTTTGATCTAAGTTAGAAGACGAGTTTTAACGGCCGTTCGTTGCGATTACACATGTAACGACGTTGCACTTACAATTTCAGTACGAAATCGGCCTTATATTTTTATATATGAGATATATCATTATACTTATATTTTTGGTTGTTCCTCATCAGATATCAAAATAGAATGGCGCAATCCGAGGAGGCATTTTGATTCGGGTTATGTAAGGTGAGCCCATGCTTAGGATCTTCTAGAACGGCGGAGTTTTCCAATCGAAATTAAATAAAAATACTGGAAATATTTACATAGTGTGCGCAGCAGTCCCCAACGCGATTCGAGAACAACCACCCGCCCTCTGTCCTGGCACGGCGCCGCTGGGCGCCGGCGGCACCTGTCACGCTTGGCTCCTGGACCGACGGAAGCGACACAGGGTGTACGCGTGCGCCGGTGACCGCGCGATCCGGGTCAGCTGGCCCGGGGCATGACGTCTGCGCACCCCGCGCGCCTTCAAAAAGGGACGACGATACGGTGTGATATACATGATTACCGGGCATCGTGATTATCGGTAATGTGTTGTATATATATATATATATATATATATATATATATATATATATATATATATATACGCTTCTGAAAGTTCCTACATTAAGCAATCGCTCTTCCTGTGGCGAAACATTTGTGGTTTGCGCCTTCATTCCAATCATTATTATGACTGCTGTAAATGTACCGACTTTACCTGCACGCATCGAACGTATTCTGGCGATAATAAGCTCCACGGTTAGCTACATCTGAGTGGGCTTTCCAATCTGGGTAAGATGCTTACACCAAGGATTTCGCTACGGCAAATGAAATTCGTTAGTCGCCATGATTGCTAGTGCTTACATGGGGTGCTTAGGACAGCAGTCTCACCTACCTGCCATGACATGTGGCTTAAACATCCGTCAGAATCAGCCCACCAACGCCCGGCTTCGTTCGTCACAGCCGCGTGGCACTTGACCTTACTGATCCTCTAGTTGGAAAACCCTCCGATTTAACAAAGCTTATGCACAACATGGAGTTTGTAAACTCGACATTTCACGAAGGCAGCTCCGAATTAGTGTCACCGGTCAGGACGCGCCATCCACAGTGGTGCGCCTGGCCCTCAGCAGACGGATGGTGAAGGTTGCCAGAGCGGCTGATCTACAGGGGTGCGCCTGGCCCACAGCAGATGGGTGGTGTAAGGTGCTGGGGCGGCTGATCCACAGTGGTCCGCCTGGCCCCCAGCAGACGGGTGGTGCAGGCTGCCGGGGCGGCTGATCCAGGGGGGGGGGGGGGCGCCTGGCCCCCAGCAGACGGGTGGTGCAGGCTGCCGGGGCGGCTGATCCAGGGGGGTGAGCCTGGCCCCCAGCAAATGGGTGGTGTAAGGTGCTGGGGCGGCTGATCCACAGTGGTCCGCCTGGCCCTCAGCAGACTGGTGGTGAAGGTTGCCAGAACGGCTGATCTACAGGGGTGCGCCTGGCCCTCAGCAGATGGGTGGTGTAAGGTGCTGGGGCGGCTGATCTACAGGGGTGCGTCTGGCCCTCAACAGATGGGTGATGTTGGCTTGATAATAGCGATATGCTCAAGCCGCTTCCAGTTGCATGCGCTTCAGACTTGATTTTATGATACAGTGAATACGAATAAAGTCCGGTTGTCAACAGAGAACCCTGAGACGCACCGAACCGGTTCGTACGTGGATGGCTGACTGGGCATCGCTTTCGTGAAACCAAAACCGATGACCAAGGATATCACTTATGAAGGAAAGAAAATGACTGACTCCTACCCAAAGCAGCGCCTCAGAAACATTGGACAGAGAATTTCTGTCAGTTATGCGAAAGATGCGGGTTATAATTTTATTTTATCTTTTTTCATGATAATTTCTCGCTTTCATAGGCTGAGCCTGGTTCCATTATTGCATTTTGACGACCAAAAACATGGTCTCAAAAACTTCTTTTTCGCCATCTCACCAAATCTTAGACGGCCTGGGTTTGAGGGCCGATTTCCAAAGCAGGAACAGAACTGTGGATAGCGATTTCTGTTGGTCGAGCCCCTGAGTCAATGAGTGCCCCGCTGTCGGTCAGGGGCCCGCAATGCCTAACAGGGGGTCCTGTATTGACAAGAGCCCCAGAGTCGGACAGGGGCAGTGTCTCAAGGGCCCGCAGAGGGAACCGAGGGACCCTTCGACACCGGCGATCAAGGATCTGATCGTGAGGAACCGAAGGGCACGAAGAGCTAGTTGTAGGTCAGAGAACACCTTGCGCCGACTGAGACTTTGGGCCAACGCTAGCGTCTACTTCGGCCGGAGGCCACCAGCGCTAAACGGTTGGCTCCGTGTCGGCTTGAGTCCTAGGGCCTACTTCCCGAGCAGGAGCGGGGCTGGTGCACGCAGTTTGCACCGATCGAGGCCCTTGAAACAATGAGGGGGCCTGTGTTGATTAGGGGACCTCAGTGACCAACAAGGGTTCCTGTGTTAATAAGGGGTCATGTGTTGACCCGGGGGAGCATTTGTTTAAAATAAAACGGGACCGGACCCCGAATGCCAGAAGGCTTTTTGCGTTGGTCGGGGCCCTCTGACAAGGAAAACACGTGTGAGTTACAAGAGTTCACACTGAGGAAAAAAGGTGTCAGTCAGTCAGTCAGTCAGCCTGTGCCAGTTAGGGCCCCTGTTTGGAACAGAGTACATTCACCCCATTTAAACTAGGCGTTCATTGAGCCGAACTTAAGTCCCTGCGTAACCATCGGACAATCTGCGGGGATGAGAGACGTTGTTATGCGCGTCAAGGATGATGTGTGATGGGAAGGGATAGTGTATGATGCATCCTTCTAAGGGCCCTGGATCGAGCTGGGGAACCAGCCTCAGTGACGTCAGAATGGCAGTCGGTACTCGCCCCGCGCTTGGATCGATTAGCCCCCCAACCCCTGTCCGGGAACGATACAGTGCCTCTTAGTGTTTTACCCACGGCGCCCTTTGTCTGGAAAAAAGGTAAGGGTTCCTATAAGTGTTTGGTATGGTCGATTGAAACGAGGTCAAGAAAGATAAAAGACCAACACATGTTTGTTGCGGGACGTCCATAATTTTCAGAATCGACTAGCGAAGCACTTCAATCTAAACAATTTTTGAGTCTGTGCGTTCGCAGTCTTAGGAGCGAGAACAGCTGTGGGCGTGGTTACAGCGTCTGCAAAACCGAACGGCCTTAGCCGACGCACCTATCACCGGACGGTAAGTGCCGGAGTGCGAGAGCGGCCGCCCTGAAAAAGTATTCCGAATCTATTTCAAAAGTGATGTGTGCCGTTGAAAAAATGAGACTGGGCGTGAACTTCGTTTTAAGTCTCGCGTTATTCTCTAAAAGCATTTACAGTTACAGCAACACGGAAAAAGAGATTGCTCCTTTACGCCTCCAGTTCCACCACCAGTTCTGCACTCGTTTGCCTTGGTGTGCATGCTAATCCGTCCCTATGATAAATTTAGAAATTGCACAAGTGTTTTAAACATCAGAATTGCCTTCTACGAATATATGTGCTAAATCGTTCGAAAGTGCAGCTTTCAGAGGCGTCATCATTTGCACCCGCCTATTAGCCGGCGGTACTGGTGTAGCCGACGCCGCGCGGGTTATGGAGGACGCAACGCCGGGCGTCAGGGTTTTTGCTCCAAAAGCTCGCAAGCCGGCATGTTCTAAACCATTTAAGTAACTTTTTTCTTTGTTAGTTTTGTTAAAAATGCACAATAGTTTGTTACTGTGTGTGCATGGTGTGTGGGGGGGGGGGGGGATTCCGTGGTGGGATGCGTGCGCTGCGCTGCTGCCGGGCCGCCGCTGGACGTTTGTGCGTCGCCGGCTGCCGCTGTCACGCCTCCCCGCAAGAGCGAATTTATATCGAGGAGCCTATTGGTCAGTATACGGGGCAGAAAGTGTTAGCGTACGACTCGACCCGTTGTGACTCAGGCACGCCCGACATCAACGCTCATGTGAGCCACAAGGGTAGGATGAGACAGGTAACCGGGGCATTGGCGGGACGGTAGGTCCGGTCAGGCGCCATGCACGTCTATCTACCCATATATGGTTGTGCACCCTTTACCACGGTAGCCTACCTGCAACGAGGTCTCGCGATCTGAACTCTGACGAAACTCCTTGGCTAGGCGGGTGCCGACTGCAAGGAGCTCTGCGATAAGAGATGGCGTTCTTAACGCTTTGGCGTTTTTGGAGTGAAGCCGCGGTGTTGCATGGCGTCACAGCAAAGTATGTTCGACGCAGACTGAATACATCTGACCATGGCTACTTATAAATACTGTGTAATAATCGTATTTTCCTTTAGATCCCCTGTCGAGAAGCCGGGAATATGTTGGTCGTCCGGAACGCTTTGCCATTAAGATATACCATTTCATGTAAATTCGTACACACCTCAAAACCACGAATAAATTGTAATGCCACCCTAACAAACGAGCGCAAAATTCGTTTAGGCAAGAACTACGGGAGGATTACTAGCAATTTACGAAATGAACAAGGACGATTAAGATCCTAGTAGTTCATTGGAAGCTGCAAGAAAATCCCTTGCTTTGAGGACACCAGTACCAGCGAGCCCCCTGCACTGGCTCTGCAGGCACAGGTTGTGGTGTGATTGTGCGGGATGTCCGCCCTCGCCCTCGTCTCCAGAGCTCTGCATCTGACTGGGTGCCGGGGGGCGCCACGTGACTGCGGGTCTCCCGATTCGCCGGGGGTCAAGGGTCGGCGGCTGAGGCGGCGGCAGGGGCCCGACCCTCGCGGGTGTCAGTCGGTTTTTGGACGAGTCCTGGCGGGCACGTCGCCACGTTCTCCTACACAAGTATATCCATGGCATCCCAGCAGCAATGCCCAGTGAAATGCTAACATGTTTAGCCAATGTTCGTAATCTCTGCCAGCTCTCGCCTAGCTGCTTCACGCACAGCCTGTTTGTTCGACCAGCCTGTAGTTGGTGTCCGTGCAACAAAAACAGTATGTGAAATGTCGCCAAGCGTGTTAAAAACCTCATACATTAAATATATGTATGGTTCGCAGTGAAAGGCTGAGCTTTTAGTAAGAGTTTCAATAACATTGGTTTAGTAGTCCAATTTGACAGCCCCGATCCCTATGCGTTGTTATGCTGAAAATAAACCACCTTCACTTAACAAGAAATTGCCCTTTGTTGACATCCGCGCCTGACTTGGACCTGCCAGGACCACGACCTGTAAGGTCGTGGGCCTTACAAGGCGCGTCTAGCTCTGTACACCAAAAGACCCACTATTCAACTGCCGACAGTCGTGCAGTTCGGCGCGGCTACACCGAGCCTTTACGAAACTGCAGCGTGCTCTCTCGGCATTGTTTGGATCGTGTTCGGACCCATGGCCTTGGTCCTGTCAACAAGTCGACCATGCTTGATTCCAGATGTGGAAAGTAAGTCACAGCACTTGCATACCTTTGGTGAAAAGTCTCGGTAGTAACACCACCATAATTGCCGCCACAATTTTGGGATCTGAGAGGAGGTTCCACGTTTGAATGGGGTATCAAAATGAAATAACCGTTTTGTCGATAATTCGGTGCAGTTCACAGCCCTGCCTTTTTTAAGACCGATACCCCTCCAGATTCTGAGCTACGCGCCCGCATAGATGTGCAACCCATTTCGTGCATACTATTTCAAGGTCACCCAGGCATCGTTAACGCCGGAACAACTTCATTCAAATCCCGTTATTGCGCTGCCCATGCGGCGATCAAGGCCAATAAAGATATTACGGACGAGTCGTTCATATCTGGCGTTCATGAGCACGATTTCCAAATGAAACGGCCGTCAATTAGCTCTCAACGAATGTTGTGTAACGTACGATGACACAAACAACGTCACAGTGAGGAGCATATTCACTAAAAAGATAAGTTGTGTGGTCTAAAGCAGTTTTTTCACTTAAAAGTAAACCATTATTTGATCCTATCTGATAATTGTTTTGCTATCTTCAAATGTAGAACATACCCTTTGAAGTTAAGTGGTAGCGATACCATACAGGACAATGCGAGCTTTTTATTCTTAATATACAAACAGCATAGGACATTATCATGCATAAACAAGAGGGGAAAATTTGACTGTGGTGATCATTGTTACACTCGTATCTCGAGACACGCCCTGACGTACCGCGGACTCAGTGTATGACGAGAAGTCATCCGGCTAGGTCAGCGACCTTCAAACAATGTCACTCGCTATCCAGCGGTTGTTCCTCAGAAGTTCGATATGACAACACATTTGTGAAGTTTCGGACTTGCTTGGATATATGTGGCTTCCACGAAAGGCTTGGTGTTCAGGATCCCTCTTAGGTAACGCTATCTTCCACCAGTCTAAAACTATTCTCGGTTTTCCAACCGTCAAGAGCACCGTGCTCCAGTCCGGCGCTGGTCGCGACCGCCATCTGTTTGCTACCAAAAGTAGCCTCCCCCGCCGGACTGGTTGGAGACAGCTCCAGCGTCGGAGGTCGAGCTCTGGCCCAGGAGGCCGCCGAGCTGCGCATTGTTGGCATACGCTGAGTTTTCGCTGCGGCCGCCGTTCGCGGCGAAACCCTGCAAACAGAGAACGCATGCGTCACATTCTGGGCTGGAGAACAGGATGGAGCAGGCGACTCCTAGTCGCCGCGTCGCCCTTTTCACCGACTGTGGTGCTTACTCTGCAGTTACTTTTCGCAGCATGGCCAAATTCAGAAAGTTTATACGTCGATCGTTATAATGTTAAAACACAATGCACGAGTCGCCAAAAACGGATTGCCGCACCTGCCAGCAGAACACACCAGCAGAAGCTCACCTGTGCTGTGGCTTTAACGTTGGTGATTGAAGACAAGCCGGCCGGGCCCAGAGTTTGACCCCTAACCACATTGCCCTGGGCAGATCCCCTGGCTACGCCGGGGCTTGGGGGTGCATAGATGAGTCCGCTCTGCCAGGGAGCATGAGCGGGAACTCCGCCCTGCCATGGGGCATTAACAGGAAGTCCGCCCTGCCAGGGAGCATGAAGGGGAAGTCCTCCGCCCAAGGGATATCCGAGGGGAGCCACGCCCCCGTTGGGGTAAATTCCAACATTTCCATAGCCGATCCCGTGGGGGAAGCCCCAGCTGACGATGTTCATGGCGCTGAAGAGGATGGCGAACCGCTTCATGGCGACCTGAGGAGTAGAACTGGTGAGGTGCGCCAGAAGTCAGGAAACACAGTTTGGTATCGTCGACACGAGCTGAGTTAGATGCGTTAAGCAGTGGTGAAGAAGCTTCCGATTTATTGGATATGGTCGGTCACAAAAATGACACTTTTTGTGAGCTGTTTTGTGACAAAATTCAAAAGAAAAACAAATGCAGCAAACCATAGCCTTAGTATTGGTTTGCACTCGCCAACACTTGAAGCGCGTGCTCGTCCAGAATATGTCAGAACATTGCCGTGAGCGGGCTGAGTCACCAAATGTTTCCAAATATTGCAGCTTCCGTCCGGATTGTTGGAAGAAATGGGCAGAAATATGCAACAAACTATACTATATCAGTGCTGACGTCACAGATCAGTGGTGATGCAGTGTTTTTCCATGTCCGTCAGACCAGTGCTTTTCACATATTGGCCATCCAAGATTTCTGTAAGATGACAAACAGTATGAACGAGTAACAGATAATTAGACTCATTACTAGCCGTGGGAACGGTGGCTTGCTTCAGCACCTTGAGCCGGACGTGATCAGTCTGCTACGAGACGTTTTGAAAAGTAGCGCCACTTCAGACGGATAGCTTCGAATGGTGGAGACGCGGTCGTGAGCTGGATTCAGTGTAAGACCGTATGTACATGTGCATAAGCTGCCGCTGGTTGTGCTTGGGTCGTGAGAAGCTCATCGGCTTGTGGAAGCTTGTCGTCACTTTCTATGAGGAGCTGTACGGCTCCTCTAGAGATCTACCATGCCGGCCGGGCGGGCAGGAGTGTTTGAAAACCTCGCTGATCTAACAGGTTTGCTATTTACGGATACCCTAACTGTAACTTCGGAGGCCAACGATGGACATTGAAGTGGCGCATGTCAGGGATTTATCTGGAGCCCCCTGCCCCTGAGAAGAACAGCGGCTTTGAAGTGGTAAGCCGCTGGTTGAACTGGGGCAAGGGTGCAAGGGGTATGACCTGAACTGCATAATCTCGTTTCAAGCTATGTATGATGTTATTCTTTGGCGAATGAAAGTTCATGTTTATCGGGAAATGTAAAACAGAACAGAACCTTGCTACAGAAACGTAGCGTTGCAAAATACATAGGAGGTGGGCGAAGGAGGAGGCTAAGCAAGGAAAAATTGCTGAGCCTTTCTCCCAAGTGTACTAAAAACAAACCTGCTCCCAATTTATCCCACTTTCTTTTCAGATATGATAGCTGGAGCGTGGTTTTGGAAAGTGAGTTCCGGGAAGCTAAGACCTGAAAGACTTAACATACCTACAAAATGCATTTACAAACGGCGTTTCTCCCCGGATTTGGCCTACTTTTCGTGCCACTGACTAATACCGGATGGGATGCGAGACGCTGGGGATATCGTGCAATGCACTCCGCCGCTTCGAAACAAAGAAATACAGAGCCTGGCAAGAAAACAATAAGTTGGTCTCCATGAGATCATTGGTAATGGATTATATGCTGCCTGTTGGATAATTGGCCCTAGTAGGCAAAGTCATAGGCTAAGTCTTCCTGAAAATTGACCTTTTTAGTTTTGCATGTTGATTTATCCCGCGCTCGGACGGGGAAGTTGAATTTTCCTGTTTTTTATCTAGCACAGGTAAAAAACGACGGCAACACCAGATTTTCAGTACCTGTTTATCAATTACTTGAACACCCCTTGTTCAGATTTGAAGTTTGATCAGAAGCCTGTGCCAGGTCAAAGAGGTGAGCCTCGAAGTTTGTTTTGAGTTTCGGTTTTAAATGGGTACAGTTTGCGCTGTCATATTTTTTCAATAGGCGAGCTCATTGACCTAAGCTCGGTTCAATTTTGGTTTGTCGTAAATATTTGACGTTAGTGCTCATCTTTTTGTGCAGTTTTGATGTTTCAATACAAGGACAAGGGTAATAAATCACAGCCACAACCGTGATAAGACCACAGAGCACAAGAACTTGGCCCAGGTCATGACCTGCCCCCGTGGATGCCTTCTGTAAAACACATGCTGATTGCCAAACAGGCAGTTGTATTATGTAATTTTCGGCGCAGTATTCGAGTAGCGCACTGAAAGCATGCCGTGGTATCGTTCTACTCCAGATGAGGTCAAAACTGGTCAAGTGAGGACATGCAAGGTCATATGAGATCAGCCAAAGTCGATCACCTCTGTTGTTAGCCGCGGAGAGGCTAGATGAACGAGTGCGACGCGTGCAACCACCTCCTTAACGTGTTTGTGAAGTTGATGACATATAACCCGATGTGCCAAAGCTCCCCTTCTACTTGTTACAGATGCATCGCCAAATGTTGAAGGGACTTTGTATAATGTATAGGACAGGTATGTTATTTTGAGTACCTGTGAATGTACAACCCACCATTTCTGACCACAGAAAAGCATTGCACTGGTCACTTAGACCAGGTTGGCACTTCAATTTTTTTAGGTTGGATGGTTTATAAATTTTACCTATGTTGACCTCAGCTAACCTCTAGGTCAGCCTAAAGGAGTTATTTTATATCTGAAGCACTTTTTCTAACAGGTACACCTAATACGATGGACGTAATCAGAAGCACATTATGAAAGAAAAAATATCGGTCTTGTAATTACTGACAGACCAAACTTGAACGGTAACCTAACCTAACCTGACCCTTGTGGGGAAACATAAATGATCGGAATGGACTTCGCAAAGTCTGAACGCTCACTTTCTTGTCCTCAACATCCGTATTGACATACTCAAGCACGTTTTAACCGCATCTATCAGAGCGACCGTGTTTTACCTTTCTTGTAATCTGGCGACCTCACATTTGGCTCGAGGTCACAACTTAAGCGTGCATTTTTCATGATTTGATAGGGCCTTCACAACGGCATCTTTGTTTTTCTCGTACAACGTACGAAAATTGGAAACCCCAGGGGAGCTGAACTTCCCGGACGCGCGCGGGCGTCCCAAACCCAGGCCGGGCACGGCTTAAAGGGAATATTTGTATATAATTTGTATATAATAATAATATGTGAAGACTTTGAACCAAGCATCAGATATGATGAAACAGGCTAACTTGTAACGATTGGTATACTTTTAAGTAGGAAAGACGGCATAGACTTTGTTTAGTGAATTTGCCCCTCAATGTGTCATGGCTTGATTACATTATCATGCCCTGCATGACATTGATTGAAAGCCAATTGACGGCCGTTATATCTGGAAATCGGGCTCACAGATGCCAGATGTGAACGTATATATGATCGATAATTACATTTTTATCGGTCTTGATCGCCGCGTGGCTTACTGAATGGCAGGTTTTGAACGACGTTATTATGACGTCATGAATGCAAAGGTGACCTTGAAATACTCGCCCCGATATACCTTTCCCCACTTTGGCGGGCGTGCAGCTCAGAAACTAGAGGGCCTTAGTGCTCAAGAAGGGTAGGATTGTTTACAGTACCGAAAGATCTTCACGATGGCTTTTTCGGTTCAAAACCTCATGCAAATTTGCAACACCCCTTTGAACGAGGCCATGCTCCGAGACGACTCGACACATAAACAGGCGGGCTTCTTGCTAAATTCGTAACATAACGACACGCAGTTTTGCATGTTTAAGCTTACATTTGCAGCGTAGGGCTCTGTTAACATAACGGCGTCGGTCGACCGCGCACCGCCCGCGGAGCAGTCGGCGCCGACCTGCGATTCCCGCTGGCCATGGTCCGCCTTGCAGTGCTCCTAAAACACTGCCGCTTCTAAGAAATCGGAAATCCCAGGTTTACGTTTTAGGTGTCAAAACACGCACAAGGAGTGCCCCAAAAGCGGAGGAAATTTGGGCGCGATGGCACGACATGATGGCGAGGCCTGCTCAGAAAATATCAGCGCGAGCGTCGCACCTCCCCCTATCAGAGTGATGCTTAGGCTTGTGCTGTGGGGTGATTGCATCCCCATTTCAAACCGTACTGCATGATTATTCCTGCATTTATCGAGGTTTTGGCGTCGTTCCAATATGTATCCAAATAGTCCATGGGATATGTTACGTGCCATGTATGATGATACGCCCACTGGCCATAAAAGCCCTCGTCGTTTTCCGCACACGCGACGTCTGAGGCCTTAGCCAAATCAACACGCCTGTCGGCTTTACGCTCGTTGCACCAGCCGTTCGTGCCGTGATACTTACGTTCCAAACACCGGTGCTTTTGGCATGGACGGGATGGAACTGTCGAATATGACAGAACTGGCGGAATGTGAAACTGTTGTAAGTGCAACTCCCCAAAACGGACACCAACTAAACTAACGTTCGTGCTGTGATGAAAAAAGATGTTCGTGCTGCTTATGACTCACTGCATTTAACTTGTCCTTGATGGGGTTTATCGCATTTTAGTCATATTACAACGGTTTTGGATGCATTGGGCCCAGGTGACAAATGAGTCGTTTCCGAATTTCGTAGGCGCCAAAAAAGCACTCCTCACCACTGACGTTAAGAACAGAGGCTCGCAATGTTCACACGGTTGTATGCATCTTGTGCGTGCAAAACGTATATCGCTCTGAACATTTTTGTATGTTGCGTTTAAGAACATGGTTCGGTTAAATGGGTGCCGTTTTTCAGCCTGATTACTGGTCGCGTCTATGAAAGGGAAGGTTCCACATTTGTATGGGGTTTTGAGCTGAAGCAGCCATCTTGACGGCCTCTCAGGGCACTTCACAATCCTGCCCTTCTCAAGGCCTTAAAAATCTCTCTAGTTTCTGACCCACACGCGCACGAAAATGGGGAGAGCATTTCGGGAGTGTATTTCCAGGTCACCTTGGTACTTATGATGCCATGATAGCGTCACTGAAATATTGCAATCCCATAAGCCACGCGGCGATCAAGGCCGAGTAAAATGTAATGGTAGGGTCGTTCATGCCTGGCGTTCGTGACCACGATTTCCGGATCAAACGGCCGTCAATTGGCTCTCGATCAATGTTGTGTAGGGTACGATGACGTAATCAAACAATGACGAATCGAGGGGCATATTCACTAAGCAGAGAAATTTTGTTGTGTGGAGCAGTCTTTGCTACCTAGAAGTAGAACAATAGTTATAAGAGAGCTTGTTTCATCACACCTAATGCTTGCTTTAGTATTTTTACATTTGGAGCCTTTCCTTTGAAGCCGGGAACATTTGTTCACCTTTTGTTTCGCAACGACGACTGGATCACATCTTTATTTTTTTGCAGTTCTGTGTGAGCCCATGCTATATACTAAAAATGCCCATTTAGAAAAGACGCATCGGATTCCTTAACATGTTGCCCAGTTTATTGCGTGACCTTCCGCTAGGCAAGGTGTCATACTATCTGCACCTTGCGCCTTGTCGCAACAGATACATTTAGCCAATTAACTCGATCTAAAATCAGTTTACTAAAAAACATTTCATTTTCATTCTGATAAATATGTAGCTATCAATATTGTAGCTAAGCCGCTGTGTGGTTTGCCGTATGGGGCGATGCAGCGCTCATCTTTCACGGTATTTGCCGCGATGTGCAATGCCCAAAAACCGGATGTAAAGCTCTGGCACGTGACGTGCATTTCCACCAAATGCGGCGCCATATAACGGATATGTGTTCCGTGCTAGCCTGCTAAAACAGAGCACAGTCTTCCTTCACCATATTACATGACCTGATTTGAGTTCGTTTAGTCTCATGGAGTCCGTTCAGGACTCAATAACTCCCGACGACAACTAAAAAATGAACTGACTGGAACGTTGTGTACGTGCCAACACATCGTACGAGAGCGATGGTCCGAACACGGACTCCATACGCAATGCTCAAACCCCGCTTCACTTGGTAAAAAAACAGCAACAAAAAAACTGAAATCTATCGCTGCAAATCCGAAGCGGCATCCCACGGGCGTAGGCGGGTGCAACTGACTACCAAGCGAGCGCGCATTACGCAACCTTTGATCTCCGTATGCATATATATATATAGACAGCATGACCATTCATGCAGGACTGAAAGCACCAATTAACGTCAAAATCAAATGAGTCAAACTGATGGGAGAAAAAACGACCCACGTTCTGGTAAGAAAGCCAATTACCTTCCACCACAGGAACAAAATTTATGTGGGGCAATCAACACCGAGCGTGGAGTCAACGTTCACATAGTAAGAACCAGCTTCGACCACATATAGAACTCATTCAAAAGTGCTCATGCAGCCAAAGGTCGAAGGGTGGCAAAGGCTGACATTCGAACGATGGAGACACTCAAACACAAGAAAACATTAAAACCAAACCACAAACAAAAAAGGCGATGCCGGAAACAAGTGACGGACATCAATCACCACAAGAGGAAGCAATAATGGACAAAGGATTAAATTTGCCAGCTTCAAACGCGCAAAAATTACCTGCACCTTCCGAATCGAGAGGAAGCAGTGAGACAAGCCAAGTGCAGCGCGTGACAACCATTGAAATAGGCCCAACTCCCAGAGGCCAAGTGTGACCAACGAGATCCAAGTAAGAAGTATAACCATAAAATACAAAATATAACCATGACCCCAAAACCATATAACCATCACCCCAAAACCCATCGTCGTCTGCCGGGCCCATCTCGCCATCCGCAGGTAATTAAAGTAATCCTCTTAGTGGAAAACCCCGACTCACTACCGCTCTGCTTCGACGTGGTGTCCTGTTCACCAACGTGCAGCTCATGACGCCCTCAACGTTGCGCTGATTGCGTAGGGGAACGACGAGGCGCTTTTGAAAGGGCAGGTGTGCAAACGAACAACAGCGTGGAGGTGCTCACGTTCGGTGTGATCGAACAATGCTGTCAGCAAACCGAGGAGGTGGCCGTAGGACCACCTCTGCCAATGAAAGCTCCAACATGCATTTGAAAGATTTCGAGGATGTGGTAATAGCAACTGCATCACTCAGACCAGCAGTGTGTCTAAAATATGTCGACGACCCTAAAAAGACGTAACGACATTCCTGGACCACATCAGCGACTGGAGATCATCTACCCAGCCGGCGAGAACAGGCCATTATCCCAAGACGCTCAGATCGAGGCGACCAACAACACGTTCACGGCATGAGTTGGCCGAAATCGATAGCACTTGATCGCACCTGGACTTCCAGTCAAAAATCAGTAAGACCTGGACTTTCAGTCACACCGCGTGACCTAGGTATTCCCCAGGCCACGGGTGCATCATGGGCTTTATGGACTAGGAGCCCAACAAGTATGCTGAAAAAGCAGAACAGCCAAAGGAAAAACCAACAGCAGCGGCGTTCATACCTTGGATTGTCCCACCAGTTGTCCAAGTAGCATTGCAAGCTATTGCCAAAAACACCGAAATATCTGTTGTGAAACTGGTTGACACCGAGGGCCAGACTCCAGCAACTCTCTCCTTATTTCAGCTACTGCTAGTGCCATCGCCGATCCAGGCCGAGCAACGACGCTGCTGCAGACACTCACCTGCTGTCGTGGAACGGTGCAAGGACTGGGCGCTGCCTTCAGGCACAGCTGGGTGTTTTATACACCTGTGAAGACGTGGTGGCGTGTCGGGCTTTCCGCCGATCCTCTCTTTATCTTCAAATCCGCATCCTTCTACTTATGAAACGCTAAGCCACGTCTGCATGATCAAGGAAGCTGAGCAGGACCGTCACGTGGTGGCGTTGGTAGGAGCTGGGAATTTCCACCAGGAGTGGAATGTTCTCGAACAGGATCGGGGTTAAGAGCGGGGACCTCCGCCAAAGTGAAACCGTGGATGGAGCAGGCTGAGAAAAGTTCATGTCAGCAGGCTGCCACGGCTACCCCAACAGACGTATTTTAATTGTGAAGCATCTACAAATAGAGAAAAAAGAAATCAAACTAATTTCAAAGAAAATTTCGCATTACCTGCGCTTGGAGCATGACGACATTCGTGGGCTTCTTAATTGACCTTCTGCCTTACATACCAAAATTATCGATGATAGACACTCTAAGTTACACTTGCACCCCGACAGAGCAAACCCTCAGATGTACCAAGCAGCAATGTTTCGGCTCAAGCACGCCTGACAAAGGACTGTTCGCATCTGAAAATTAAACCTGAAGCCCCAGTGATGGATATCTTTTGGAGAGCGCCGATTAGATGGCCACCGTATGTTATTTCATAGAAATTTGGTATGATCCATGTCACGCTTGCCATACCACATTGTTTGCATACCATTAAACTAATGGGAAACGGAACGGCCATTTCTTGACTTAAGCAGTTGAAGAAAGCGGCCTTTGACCATGCCATGATGCCAACAGTGCATACCTGAACTGCGCGCGTGCGTGTGTGCGTGCGTGCGCGTGCGTCATTGACGGATGCTGGAAAACGGACATTTGACACCGAGCCTCACGTCTTTTAGCTTTGCCTACACTAGACCTCGGAAGAGGAAAACATTCCTCAACCTTTCTCAACGTTGTGCAATGTGAAAGTGTAAAGGGGGACGGGTTAGCGCTGAGTAGGCTAATTTCTAAACACGCGCCCATGTCGCCGATTAGTTACTACATGCTCTAGTGGTGGTCAATTTAAACGCCTGATATCTAAAAAAAACGACTATGGAAGCAAGTGACACCAAATTCACAGGGTGTGTTGAACTGTATATGAGCTCGCTTATGTCAAAAATGTGAGGCTCCTGTGTCACGACTTTGGGTCAATTTAGATGTCAAACAAGTTCGAACTCCACATTTATGTCTGAATTTTCCCCAGACCTCCTTATGCAACTGCCTTGTGCCTGGATACCTGTTCTAAGCAAAGGTCACTGCCGTTAATTTTAGGTCAGTGACCTTGTTCGGTTTTTGAAATGTCGTGGTGACCAAAAACTCAGGAAATTGTTTTGGTTTTTGAATTTGTGTCAGCAACAAGGATTACATCAGGCAGTATGATTTTTTAAAAGTAATAGGTTAATCTAGGGCACTTGATGCCAGTGACCCAGTCTGACCTTTAAAAGTAATAGGTTAATCTAGGGCACTTGATGCCAGTGACCCAGTCTGACCTTTAAAAGAAATAGGTTAATCTAGGGCACTTGATGCCAGTGACCCAGTCTGACCTTTAAAAGAAATAGGCTAATCTAGGTCACTTGATGCCAGTGACCCAGTCTGATCTTTAAAAGTAATAGGCTAATCTAGGTCACTTGATGCCAGTGACCCAGTCTGATCTTTAAAAGTAATAGGCTAATCTAGGTCACTTGATGCCAGTGACCCAGTCTGACCTTTAAAAGAAATAGGTTAATCTAGGGCACTTGATGCCAGTGACCCAGTCTGACCTTTAAAAGAAATAGGTCAATCTAGGTCACTCGATGCCAGTGACCCAGTCTGATCTTTAAAAGTAATAGGCTAATCTAGGTCACTTGATGTCAGTGACCCACTCTGACCTTTCAAAGTCCATGGAAAATGTTTGTTGCGATCCCTGCTATGAAGAAATTGGAAATGAGTACCAGAAATAATCTCATAAGGCAGGCACTCCAGTAAAAAGCAGGTTGGCTTCCCTTGGTTGACTTCATACCTGGCCCAAGGTTAATATAATTTGTCGTAATAAGACATGCCATGGCCATATTATCCAAAAAACAATCCCAGAGATAACTAATTTCGTCTAACACTCCGGTGTCACATCTGATTGAACGATTCCAAGGAAATTGTCTTCGCTGACTGCCACGGCCTGACTTTGACCTGCCGCAAGTTTGCGATCTTACCAGGAAATTCCATTGGTTATGCTAAAGATCCGCTGGTCGATTAGATACAGCTATGCATAGTTTAGGGCGGCTGCGCTGCGCTTTTCGGAAATTATTCCGAAAAACCTTAAGGGGTCAAAATGGCCCACCAGCCGAGCGCGTGTTTAAGATTAAACATGCCATGACGATGCTGGGAACAAAATTCCGTGATTCTTGACAAACTCTGGCAGATGGGCGGGCATGGTCATCAATACATGCGACCTGAGATGACGCTGTGTTGACGCTGACGCTGAGACGCCGTTTTCAGAAAGGTATTGTTAAGAGTTCAATTCAATGTACAAGGATGGACCACCCACCCGCCAAAAAAGCTCAAAAAAGTAAAACTGGCCAAAATTATTTAAGTTTTTAAATAAACATTAAATAGATATTGCTTACAATCACTCCAGGCGCTACTCGTGTCGCTGCACTTCTTCAACCGAATGAAAAAAGAAAATGATGGCGTGATGTGTATCAGGATCGCGTCAGTGAGGTGTACCACAAGCTTTCGTGAAAGCATCCACAGCTCACAGTTGACGTCGACGTCCGCTACGCTTGGCTGTCATTTGGCTCGATGATGGCAGCTTACTCGGATGGTGGGTAGAGATGGAAACGAATCGTAAGGAAGTCAATAATGAGCAGCACGGGCTCCCCTGAAGAAGTAAACATCCAGTTACATTTAATTTAACATTTAACATCCGTCCGGACTTGAACATCCCATTTTCGATTCAACAGGGCTCTTTGCTAGATAAAGGGGTTGTTCTATGCATCACAAACCCTTCTTTTAGAACGGGAGCCCTGTTGAAGAATGAGGAAGCCCTTTGCTGGACCCTGAGACCTGTCTCTATAAACCAGAGTTTCTATTCTGAATGCGAAGTTGTTCATTTCTATCCTTATGAATACTGATACCTGTAGTAAAATAAATGGAGGGGCACGCACCTTTGGTGTCCTCCCCCCCCCCCCCCCACCACCCGACCCACTGAATACAAAGCTGCCCAGGATACCCCGATTTTGTCCAGAAAGCATCCCGTAAACTCATGCCCCTCCCTCCTCAGAATGCGTGGCACCGCTGCTGCTGTCGACTACCATGCTGCTAAAAATCTCTGCTAACAAGCCTACAGAGGCTTTACCCTATACACTCAAGGGACTTTGCTCTTGCTGGCTTTTTTCTGGCTACTTATGCAAAAAAGTTGCAGTACGTGTAGGGGTGGGACATACCGTCATTTGGGCTGGAGTTTTGCTTAGGCCGAGACCATGGTCATTTAACATCGATCGATTACGACCTATCAGTGATGATTGATAGGGCCAACCTATTGTAGGTTACGAGGCCCAAAAAGTCGGCGAGCAGCACTCATGAAGTGGCGCGCTTGGGAACGCGAAAACGATGCCAGCCAACGCCGTGATAGTCATCTGGGAAAAATGCAGGGATTTCCAAGTAGGTAATACGACCGAGGAGGACGGGTGGGCGGAACAGCACAGGGAGGGATCGGCAGGGGGGGGGGGGGGGGGCGAGACAAGGACAGCAATCTGACCGAACTGAACAGGGCGGAGCACGCGCTGAGATCAGCCGAGTCTGCGTATCAACACTGGCAGTGCTATGGACCTTTACTAGCATACGAACAAAAGCTGCCGCTTTTAGACCCGCAAGCCGGCATCACGCCTACAAAAAGTCCGCAGGACCCTAAGTGAGTACTTCTGCCACATCTGGCGGATCTTTGCAGACGCCGGAACGCCGGTCACCTGTGGCTCATTTCTCCACGTATCCTCTGCCTTCAATGCAGTGCTTCCAGCGGCTTACCAGGTGTTTCATGGCCTCACGGAAACCTTGAATGGGCGCATGCTTGCCAGACTGGCTTGTGACGGATCCCAGTGGGGATCGTAGCGTGCAGCGCCCCCGCGTGGTGCTCCTTCAGCCGAGGGAACTGCCAGAAGTTTCTTGGTGTAAGGTTCGGGGAGCACTTAGGGTGCTGCAGCGACTCCATGTTGTCAACGAGATTTTCATTCATGGCAATAAGATTAAGCACAACATAAGGATTTCACTGCCGAGCAGTGAGGATTCGGCGGGTGAACTGTCGTGGTTCTTGATGTAACATTTCCTTGGTCATTGTTCCCCTATATCGCCAATTAAGAAACGTGGTAAATATATCGCGGTACAATGTCAAGTTTCTCTATGTCGCGATCTCAATATGACAATGAGTCAATGGTTATCACTTAGATGTCACAGTGCGACAGTCACAGAAGCATAAAAAGTTAAATTTTGCGAGGACTGAGGGTGTACAATGGCTAACTTTATATAAACATATATTTTTATCGTATGGGTGTTCTCGCGACCAGCTTTTGCATCACCTTGAATGTTGAAACGACATCGTGTTCAGATGGATGTCCTAGGTTGCACACCCGCCAGCGGCGAACAACTTCCCAACGTGAAATCAATGTCACATCCAGCCTGTTGAACGTTGACTTGCTTTAGAGTTGCAATAAAATATTTGGACATAATCTTGACCAACACGAAATGTCACCTCAATGTTGTGTGCTCTTAGGATAATCACCTGAAGACGCTTGAAGTTACCGCTTTGCATGGACAAGACTCGTGTAACAGATTATGTGTTCCCGTCGGCAAAGGATTTGTACGTCCAGGAAGTTTACTACGACTGCTGACATCATGGATTCTCGTGAAGGTTTGATAAGCCATTGAGCTGCGCGGCGTAGTTTGCCCGGTAAGTATGTGTAGGCGCTTACGCAGATGCAGGTGACCGGATCACGTAACGAATCGGGCGATTTCATAGGTCAGCCTGCCTTCACTGCGGATTCAGTGCCTCAATCCAACCGACGCCCTGCTTACGTCAAAGTGCAAAAAGTGAAAAGTGTGCAGTATTCAACAGTGCAACGCGCGCAGACTGGGCCAGTTTCAAACGTCGACTAACCGACCATTCCCGCGCCGCCACGAGACAAATAGCAAGACTCATCGGAAACGATCGGTAACAATACGTCGTGAGCACTGAAGTTCCGCGCTTATCGTGGCCACCCATGGACGCAAAAAACGATGCGATGCCTTGCCGTTTGCGGATCAATCATGCGTACATGCCACCTGTCCCTGCGTAGTGCGCCGAGACGAAGAACTGCCCCGTCCTCGACGGGGCTACCAGCACTATGTGTCGCACTATGAGCACTATGAGGTCGCATCCCGCACCGTGTTCGGGACAAACGTGTAAGATGCTTCGCTTGAACGGCGGTTCTCATACGCGCGGGCTTACTGGGCTACAACTCCAAATAAATTCAACACAACTTAAGTCCCCTTATCGAAATTATCCAATTGGCTTTGGGAGTTGGAACATTCAACTTGGCAAGCAATGTTCCTTTCACGTCTCATCCGTCGAATCTGACGCACGCTTCCCTAGCCTGCCGCGGATGAAACCTCAGTGATGGGAGTCATGTCACCACAATGCTATAACGACCCCTCGCACACTAAAAAAAGAACGGAGCCACCTGCGCCGGCACCAGAGCAGCCTGCGCTCTCCGCTCCTCCGGCCCGTGAGTCACACCTGCCCCATCCGCGCCTGTGTCAGGCCGCACTTCTGGTGATGTCTGCTGATCTGGCAGAGCTGGCCGGCGCTCGGCGACAGCTGAGCTGGGCCCGCTGTGTTTACACGGGTGACCGGCCGCAGGCGCCGCGCGGATCTGGCGGGTCGTGTGTTTTTGCAGGGCAGAGCGGTCGGACTGGCTCTGCTCGGAACCGTTGATTCTCATCAGCCGGGAGTACCGGCGGGTCTCGGCCTGAGCGTCTCGACCGTACACGGAGTGCCGGAGTGTCAAGGGTTGAGCGCCTCGGACACAACCGGAGTGCCTCGCCAGTCGTGCCCGAAGTGCTTCGTAAGTCGTGCTTCGGACGTACCCGAAGTGCCTCGCCAGTCGTGGCTCTGACGTCCCCTGAGTGCCTCGTAAATCATGCATCGGACGTACCCGAAGTGCCTCGTAAGTCGTGCCTCGGACGTACCCGAAGCGCCTCGTAAGTCGTGCCTCGGACGTACCCGAAGTGCTTCGTAAGTCGTGCCTCGGACGTACCCGGATTGCCTCGCCAGTTGTGGCTCTGACGTACCCGGAATGCCTTGACCGTCGTGGGGCGGACGTACCCGGGGTGCCTTGACCGTCGTGGGGCGGACTACGAGGCGGAGTGCCTCGTAAGTCGTGCATAGGACGTAACCGGAGTGCCTGGCCAGTCGTGCCTCGACCTTCCCCAGGGTCCAGCCGAATAACCCTGCCGCGCTCAGAGTGGCCGACTGTTTTCACGAGATGGAGCGGCCAGTGAAGGAGCAGTATCCGTGGGTGACCTCGGACAGACGCGACTACAGCTGGCGAGGCATCAGGTCAAAGGTAAGGTCACGGTGGTACCCTGCACAAGTTCAGGTCAGGCAGCGGTGCCCTGACTGGTATGGCTAGATTTGTGCTCTCTGTCCTCGGAGTTTTGTTGTGCCGTGGTGCTCTTTTGTGGTCATGTGCTGCGGTTGGATTTAAAGTTTCTTCCTTGTCGTCTAGGTGACTTAGTGGAATGGCATCTAGCTATTCCAATTAATGCTTCGCCCATAGTGGCTCATGCCTTAAAACCTTGTTTCATTGACTAAGCCGGGCACCATGCAAAGAAAACAAATTAATTTTAAACAGTTTCGGAGTCGGATAGTTCAGGAATTTCTGATTGCAGATAGAGCCTCCGTTAATGCTAATCATGATGATTAATTTCGCATTTAAGGCTCGTGATTTGAGGCATGTGCGATTTTTGCCCTGTGCCAATCGAGCAATATGCTTAGAGCCCGCTGTATGCGGCGGTGGCTGCAGCCACCGCGCCGGATCCGAGTAGCGCCAGACCCAGGACCCTGCCGCAGGCCTTCAACCTGGTGAGCCTGCTGCTTTTCCTGTGGCGGGCGTCGGCCTTCTACGTGCTCTACGTGACGCGCCAGCTGCTGGACCAGGCGCTGAACCTGCTGTTCGAGTGGGCGTACCGGCGACCGCGCCCTCCACTGCCGCCACCGCGGCAGTCGCTTCTCCGACTCTCGGTCAGCCAGCTGGCGGACAAGATCCGCGCGCGTCAGCTGACCAGCGAGCTGGTGGTCGGCGCGTTCGTCGAGCGCGCGCGCGAGGTGTCGCCGCTGCTGCGCTGCCTCGCCCAGCCCCGCTTCGCCGAGGCGCTCGCCGAGGCGCGCGCCGCTGACGCCGAAATCGCCCTGCTGCACAATCAGCTGCTGGCCGAGACGCAGGACGCGCATGAGTCCGACCGGCAGCTGCTGGCGCGCCTGCGCGACCGGCGCCCGCTGCTCGGCGTGCCGTTTGTCGCGCAGGAGACGGTGGCGGCGCGCGGCCAGAGCGCCGCCGCCGGTCTGCGGCGCCGCTCGGACCAGCGCTGGGCGCGCGACGCGCCGGCCGTGGCGGCGTTGCGGGCCGCCGGCGCTGTGCTAATGGCCAGCACGGCCGGCGCCGAGGCGGCCGGCTGGTGGGAGTGCAGCAGCGCGCTCCGCGGCGCCGCACGGCTGCCGCACGACCGGCGCCGTTCGCCCGGCGACGGTGGCGCCGCCTTGGTGGCGGCCGCCGGCGCGCCGCTGGCGCTGCTCGCCGATGGTAGCGGCGCGCTCCGTACGTCGGCCGCCTTCTGCGGCCTGTTCGGCCACGCCGCTTCGTCTGAGCTGGTGAGCGCCGCAGGCGTCGGTCTGGAGGCGCTGCTCGATGAAGACGGGCGACATGGGGAGCACAAGCGCGCAGGCCATGGCGAACATGTCGAGTGCGACAAAGGCGAAGACGAAGACAAGCATGCCGAGCTCGTTAAACACCAAGATTGCGGTAAACAGGACAAGCACGAAAGGTGGGAAGAGACGAGTCAGGAAGACGAGCAAGACGGGCACCATACCAGTGAACACCACGGTGAGCAGAGCGGCGTCGGCCAGCAGGTGGGCCCGCTCAGCCAGCACGCCGAGGACCTGCGCCTGGTGGCGCAGATTATGGCGCACGGCCCGGTGGCCGCCGCTCGGCTGCGCGAAACCGTGCCCGTCGCGCAGCTGCGCGTGCTCCGCGCCGACTTGCCTGCGCTGCTGGCGTCGAGCGCCACCCAGCGCGACGTGCGCGGCGCGCTGCTCGCCGCGGCCGCTGCGCTGGAGGCACGCGGTGCCGCAGTGGAGCGCACGGCGTTGCCTGAGCTGGCGCAGGCGGCGGTTCTGCTCTGGGCGGCACGGCCCGGCCAGCGGCTGGCGGACGCGCTGGCTGCCGGCGACGGCGCGCTGGCTGCCGACCTGCTGCGCTGGCCGCTGGGCCGCAGCGAGCTGACGCTGCCGACGCTGGTGCAGGCGCTGCTGGGCGGCGGCGGCGGCGGTCAGCCACTTCGCCGCCGGCTTCGCCGCTGGCTCGTTGATCTGCTGGGCTCTGACGGCGTGCTGCTGCTCCCGGTCCATCCGACGCCGGCGCCGCTGCTCTTCCAGAGCTACGTGCGCCCGCTGAACGCGCTGCCGGCGCAGCTGTGGGGGGCGCTGGGCGCGCCCAGCAGCGTGGTGCCGTGTGGCCAGAGCGGTGCTGGCCTGCCGCTGGCCGTGCAGGCGGTGGCGGCGCCCGGCGCCGACCACCTCTGCCTGGCGGCGGCCGAGGCGCTTCGGGACGAGTGGGGCGCCGCCGAGCCGGTCTGGGCCGCCGTGGAGACCGGCGACAGTCCGCCGGGTGCGCCCGCCTCGTAGTGCTGCAGAGGAGGGAAGCGACCGCTGGTGTGCTGCGCGTCGACACTGGGCCGTGGGATATTTATCTAATACACCTGCCTTGTAGCGCTGCCCAATGAAGAGCAAGAAGGGGGGGGGGGGGGGGGGGGTGCACCGGGCCGCAGGTTTGATTAATGATAAACAGGGGAGCAGCTCATAATTTTTCCACTGAAAATCGACTTGGATGAACTGCCAAGGTACGCAATTTCTTCGCTTGAGGTTAAACAGCATGACATGTTCCTCACCTTCTTATTTTGCGTGTCTACCGGACACTTCTGACTGGCAACATTTGGTCACATACGTATCAGACACGCCAAAATCTGGCAAGTGTGGGCACGTGCCCGGGGGCTATTACGTGTGTACTGCTTGCTGCCTGCTTTGCAGCAAACAATATTGTCAATAATTATTGTCACGCTTGTTCCAAAAATCTGTCAGCCAGTGTTTTCGGGAGGATGAAGCTGCTGACGCGTCAACACCGGGTCAAAGGTCCTGTTTGCTGCACCAGGTCTGGAGCGCCAAAGAGGGGGGCTCACGGCAGAGGCCGAGGCGGAGGCAGAGGCGGAGGCAGGGACAAAGCAGGAGACAGAGGCGGAGGCGAATGCAGAGACAGAGGCAGAAGCGGAGGTGGAGGCGGAGGCAGGGACAGAGACGGAGGCAGGGGTAGAAGCAGAGGCGGAGGCGAAGGCAGGGACAGAGACAGAGGCAGAGGCTGATGTAGAGGCAGAAGCAGAGGCGGAGGCGAAGGCAGGGACAGAGGCGGAAGCGGAGGCGGAGGCAGGGACAGAGGCGGAGGCAGAGGTGGTTGCGGATGCAGAGGTAGAGGCAGATGCAGAGACGGAAGCAGAAGCGGAGGCAGGGACAGAGGCGGAGGCGGAGGCAGGGGCAGAGGCGGAGGCGGAGGCAGAGGCGGAGGCAGAGGCGGAGGGTCGTTGTGTGCCCGCGTCTGGCCATATAGTGTTTTTGTAACCCGTTTGACTCCGGTTGCACCCGCCAGGAAGTAGGTGAATAAAATTGTTGTGACATGCATCCCGGCGACATGATTGCGTTCAATACTGGTAAGGAATGATTGTTGGAAACACCAATCACGCATTTATGAAAAAAGTGAATAATATCATTTAATTTCAGTCCTTTGCTATGTTGAACAATTTTATCGGCCTAGAATATCCTGCATGGCATTTTGATATCATAACAGGCTCAAAAAATGACATTTCATCTGAGACAGGCTCAATAAACTATGATCATCTAAAAAACAATGACGCTTACCAATCTATCTACAGCAATTTGCTGGTCGTGATAGAAGCGTATGACTTTTCTACTCCTCCGACAAGATGTTTTCGATTAAATGCCAACGCTCAAATCTATCCGCGGGATGCACCAACATATGTTGTGTGCGCAAAGAACGCAAATATCCTGCTCACAAGAGCTTCATTAGCACTCCCTGTTTGACAGATAAGGCTCACCTTGCCTGCACGTACTGCTCACATCCCGAAGAGCTTGCGTTTTCCTGTCGGAATGGGATGAGATGCACCGCACACTACACGGATCACTTTTAGGAGATAAGAATGCGTCGTCTCACAGACATCTCCATACCTTTCCATATCAAATAAACTATGGTCGCATTCACATTCGGCACCTCAGGCAAAGAGCGCCGAGCAGGGACGGCACTCACTGGCAAAAGTACCAGTGACTGCCGCTGAGGGGATGTGCCAGGCGGTCGAGAGCGGAGCCGCTGATGTGCCGTTGAGGGGATGTGCCAGGCGGTCCAGAACGAAGGCCGCTGGTGGACCGCTGCGGAGATGTGCCAGGCGGTCGAGAGCGGAGCCGCTGATGTGCCGCTGCGGAGATGTGCCAGGCAGTCGAGAGCGGGGCCGCTGATGTGCCGCTGAGGGGATGTGCCATGCGGTCGAGAGCGGAGCCGCTGATGTGCCGCTGAGAGGATGTGTCAGGCAGTCGAGAGCGAAGGCCGCTGATGTGCCGCAAGCTGTACCAAGCTGACGCTGTCGGCGAGGTCTCGCTGTCTGCTTTCAAGAACAGAGCGCGCGGAGGACACAGAACAAACAGAACGCTAGGAGAGCATAGGGCGTGGGGAAAGCCCGGCGCGGCACAGCGAGCAGGGAGGGCGGGCCGGGCGTAAGGCGAAACGAGGGCTGGTTGAACGCGCGCCGCACGTAAGGCGGAGGACGCGTTGGATCTCAGACCAATAGCTGGTATATGGTGCATCATATTAAGTTGAAGAACGCTTAATGGGGAACAACAAGAATAAGAGCTGAGGATAAGAGGGCAGCCATGCATGTGGCTGATAGGTCATGCTAAGGCAACGGAAGTGGCTGCGGTCCAGAGGATATGTTCGGTGTCTTAGTAATCTGCTGTCTCACACTCCAACCGCCCATGCCGCTTAGTATTACGTGCATCGTGTTCTTGCGGTAGAATTGCGTGACTGTCAGTAGCTGAGATTCCTGCTCTTATCGAAAAGAGCTTCTCATAGCACGTTTTATCAGTTACCATCCGTGATATGACGTAATGTGCTGATGGGCTCAGCTGTGTGAAATTGGCAGCACCTTCCGATTTCTGCACGCCAAAACGCTCTTAAGTTCAATGAACTCCGACTGGACCTCCCTGTTCGACTGCTGAGCGTGCGCCTGAATGGAACAGCTGAACATTCCCAGAACACACATAAACAGGTACGTAGCAAGCGATTCGGCAAAAGCAACGGTCGCAGAGATCCAATCAGAACCTGAAGGTACGCAGTAGCGTGCACCACAAAAGTCCGAGTGACGTCACATTGGTAGGGATGCGTTTGTAAAATACGTCTGACCGGTGTTGAGAAATCGATATTGGGCACCTGTGCCCATGAAATCGAGACTGTCTTTCGTGATAGCTTTTGATTCGATTGTTTGCTTGTCACATGGTTGATGTCACATAATCGTGTCACCTACATGGTTAGCATGGTCATGGTTAGCGCACGGAGCCTTCAGTTTACGCCCTTTCACTAGTTAATAAGAAGGTGGAGAGGCTGAGTGAGCACAACGAAGTAAACCATAATCTGCTGCAAGGCTTATACCAATTGGTCTCCCACCACCCAAGAGAGGTATGTATGTAGGAAATGTCGTTTGTGATTTTATCATAATTTCGTAACGATCAGATGTCAGCTGGAAGCTTCAGAATTACGACATAAACGATTTGGGCACGGATTTCATCAAGGTTATGCTTTAAATGCTGCTCTTGTGTTCCGAATACCCCAAACGTTGTCTGTTGTGTGAATGCGCTTCTGACATGGACCTCAGCAGGGCGCTGTCAAATCCTGAACCCGGTACAACTTTGAAAGGGTCATTGTTTTTGCTTTGAAACGGTCTAGATGTTTGCATCACAAGAATGCGGTACGCAAATGCACTTTAAAGCTGCCGCCAACAGGTACCAGGCATAAATTACATCGGAGCTATATCCTCTGTTGATAATCATTATGAGTTGGTGGAATTGCGGGATGCGGAACTGTACATTTGATGTGTCTTGCGTATTTTGGTGATTCCGAAGGAGGAAGAATAAGCATTCAACTTTTAGTCACAGAAAACCGTTAACAGTAATACTATTTGACTAAGTTGTGGATAATGTGTGACAACCGGAAGTGTTTGGCACGGATTATTATTTTGATTTTGTCTAGGCTTTTATAGAATTCGCTTGCACCAGAATGTTCATGCAAAGATCGGCTTGACTGAGGAAGGCAAAACCTCCGGTATGAGGGGCTACTTGCTTTTGTCCCACCGTTTCGAAATGGTCGTTGAGCGCAACATAAACCCTGGCTCGCAAAGTCCGGCTCGAGTGTTCAGATCGAGAGTCACGTGGCTTCTTTTTTTACCGGGCATGGGCACCTTATAATTCACCGAGCGTTGCTTTAGGCTTGCACGCACCACATGTCCCATTTTGCACAGTGTAACAACCATGTCCTAAGTCCGTGCCTGTTTTGCCCAGGGTTGCAAAGGTCGCCGACGTGGCTTCACCCGCTGCCCCCCCCCCCCCCCTCCGGACTTCACCCCGCAGGTCGGGTCCACCCTCACCAGACACTCGGTTTGTGGTACATCAGTCGTGCGGGTTGGAACAGTGACGTCGTGCAGGACGCATCGGTCATGCACTGCTGGAACGGTGACGTCATACGTGACACATTAGTCACGCGGTACTGGAACGGCGACGCCACGTGTGATGTATCAGTCACGTGGTGCTAGATCGACAACGTCATCCGTAGCAAATCAGTCATGTCTTACTGCTGCTGTCATCTGTGCTGACACCCGCCAGCGTCTAAAGCAGAAAAAGATATCCACCAGCACATGAATACCGAGTTCATTTACGGACAGATCGAATGTGCCGCTAAAAAAGAAAGATAATGAGTCAAGTGTCTTGGCGCTTGACATTTCTGGCTGCCCGCGATGTCTGTTCCGTACATAATCATCAACTTTTATCATAGCAGCAGATAGTCGTGTGTGCCAAGATGTATGTCGACGAGCGTCACCACTCAGCCATCTTCTGTCGTTGATGCTATCTTCCAAAAACGTGTATAGTGGGTAATTGTCGTACCACCGCGTTGTAGTGCGACAACGACCCATTAAGTCAGTAACTATGGCACTGCTCTGTGTCGCGTCGTAGTTACGACACTATTCTGACACTGTTATTTGACACTGTATTTGACACTTTTCTGACACTGTTATTCACACACTGTTCTGACACACTATGCGACACTGTTCTGTGTCGTAGTTACTGACGGTGCCATGCTTGAAGTTTGAGCAAACAAGACTTAACCCAACCAGTTGCCATCATGCTTAGGAGGTGTGGTCAAATAGTGTTATAGTTTGCGTAGTATACGTATATCCCAGCGTTGTATGGTGTACTACATATCTAACAGCTTTGCAAATTGGGGCCTAGCATAGGCACATTAGTTTACATTTTGTGGTGCAATGCACGCAGGTAAACCTAATTCAAGTGCCCTACACAACTTAAGTATTGCTCTTAATCTAATTCAGCCGCTACCTTGTTAGCTCATCTCCTTCTCCTCCCTCGGGCAGACCTTCCGACAACCCTATTCCGGGCATGAGCGCGGTTCCTCTCCCCTCCCCCGAGATCTCCGGAGTTACTGTGACGATTAAAATCAATCACCGTCTAATTTTGCTCAACGAGGTTCATATTCATGTAAAGCAAATCTCAAGAACTTGGGATTGGGACTGGCAGAGAGAACCCAAAGGTTTTAAGTGTGTTTGATTCAGTGCAGTTGTGAAGCGTTTGAACCGATTTCGATGCAACCAACCCAGATCGACCAGATCTAATCGAGGTTGCTTCATAGTGTCAAAGGCTCGAAACCCAAAAATTGTGTTTGTTTCTAGGATACACAATGTGAGGCAATAACAACAATTATGACAACGGGTTATAACTGAGCGCACGCGAAGCAAAAATCACGATGTTTGCTTTTATCATTAAAACAGGTAGAAAACCTGTTGCTGGCGCAGGCAGAACCATTGTGCCTTTTTAGATGGTAAAAGGGATAGGACAAAGGAGTCAAACATGCTGTTGTCCGCCTCAACCATAGCGATGCGATACAAATGAGGTATGGTGCCTATATAGCATGTGCAGTAGGCGTATCCAGCTATCCAAAGAAGATGGAGTAGGGGCACATGATCAGGGTGCGACTGACTGCCGCAGCGGTCAGCTGATACTTTCTCATACGTCAGCCCCGCTCTCGCCGCCATTTTGCCGTTTCGAGACTCGCATCTAATGATTTTAGACACTACTTGTCAGAACTGAAAAATGGAATGCCGCACACGGTCACCATTCTACGCTGGATATGTTTTTGGTAGCACTGCCATGTTGCCGATGATGATAATGATGACCTATAGGTCATCACTATCATTATGATATATATATATATATATATATATATATATATATATATATATACTTTTTTACAAACGCTGAGCGGCCGCCCACATTTCAGTAAAGCAACGTGCGACATTCACATCAGTGCGTCGAGCAAAATGGCGTCGGTAGCCGTTCTCCATGTTTGCGCGCCGTTCAATAGACCTACACGCATGACATCAAATAAGTACGGTCCCACTTAACACGCTCGATTATTCGCCATTTCAAACGGAGTCATGGACTTTTGCATAGGGTTTGCATATGGGTGGTGACATTAGCAGTGGCCGCCACCAAAATTCTAAAACTGCGCCCTATCTACCGTAGCGACGTCGGCAAGTGCTATATGCAGGTTGAAATGGGTCTTGCTATCAACATTTTTGTTTTTCAGCGCAAAGCGGCTGACTTCCTTTTAATAAGGTTTCGTACGTGGGACAAAGATCAACCTATGGAACAAAATGGTTTCGCGGTCGGGCCCGAAATTCGGGTGTCATTCGACAATTCTGCACCAGGGATACCATAAGCGCATGGCCCTTGCTCTCTTGACCCGATTATAAATATCTCTAAAAGTTGCCGTAATTTTGCGCTTAGAGTTTAACGTGACTGGTGACATTTGCTGGCGGGTGCCACATAGCGTTTAAAATGCATCTTTACCACTGTATGCTTGGAGGTAGCTGCTGAGTGTAGACACAAAGTGGCGACAAAGCATTGTTTTAAGCGAAGAGCGGTTACCTGCCTTTCAATGAGATTTAATGAGCGGTTATCAGCCTATAGGGCAACATGGCGCCGGTGTCCGGGCTTTATGTCAATATGTCCCTTGACAGGCCTGCACTTTTAATATCAAACGCGTGTGACCCCACGCTTCGAGACTGATCGTTAATATTTTGTTAATGAAATGCTGACACTGTTCGCGCATAAGGTTTCCATGTGCCTTTTGATCTCACTAATGGCCATATCCTAAAATCCTAAGAATGCATCCTTTTCATCGCAGGTTGTCTAATGCCGTTACATTTGTGTGGGGATCAGACGAACCAGCGGATACGCGGGCCAGGATATCGCTAGCCGGTAGCGTTGGTCAATCTGCCAGCTTGGTCCATTCACATTCCACGCTCCTCTTTCAGGAGCTTAGAATTTCCCAGGAGATCACGGCAGTTTCAGCCGCTGCGGTTGGGATTATGAGGTGATCGCATGCGCCGAGGTCCTTCTCAACTTCATGTTTTGAGACGGCTGGTTGCCCCGCCAACGAGACCGAGGCCTTCCGGTCGCTCCGTTGCTCCCTTTCACTCTGTCAGCCGATGCTCCTGGTGCGGTGCTGTCTTCTGCAGGCTGGGGTGGTAAAACTGACGACGTGGTGGGTAAGGGCAGTGACAAAAGTGTGTGTTTTCACCTGACGTTTGGTGACAAAAATACTCTTGACGGAACGTTGTGGTGACGGCCACGACAAAATATTACGGCGGGCATTCCACAACCTTGTACGGTGTTTGAAGGGTAATACATTTCATCCCATAACACCTGCAAGCCTTCCCGCAAAGACCCTTTACCGCACCTTACAGCACCTTGGGTATCTTCCTAAACTCCATCCCAATACTGCGGCAAATATCCTGATTTTTAGTTGGTCGCTCGCTTTGGTGACAGTTCGGCGACAAGTCAAGTGCATTTCCTATGGCACCGGCCGATATCCGAGGTCACTCTTCGTACCAGCCGACTCTCAGCGTCTAAAACCAGACAGCAGGACATATTGAAAAGATCTAGACATGACGATTCATAAGGCCATAAGGAGATGTTTCAATCGTTTGCGATGCTACTGAGACATGTGAGGCTGGCAGTGACTATCATTGCACTGTGGCTTTGCAAGCGACATTTCGCATTGCAGATGTCTTAAACACCTATCTAGATTTAATTTTTGTGGCCTCGTTGGCTGTCACTTAATGAACTTCAGAGAGAGTCAGCGTGGTAATCCAATCAAGGAAACAATTGGCCTTGTGAGTATTCAGACTGTCCATTTCAAGACACATAAAAGCAACAGAAACGGCTGTTGGTTTGACGCATCAGTCTCAAGCGCCGACATTTCCCCCCCCCCCCCCCCCCCCCTTTGAAGTAAACCATGGGTTCGGTGCTGAGGGCTGATGTCACTCCGCAGCGAATGCAATGCCAGGAGGTGAGAATGCTTATGAAGTGCCACTTCATGTCATTGCTGCTTTGCTCCTGATTGAGGATAGTTACCAGTCAAATAAGTCTTCAAATCAGGGCTTGTATCTAGTTGCCATTAAGTTCGGGGCTGTACCCCCCCCCCCCCCCCTCTTCCAAAGTTGTGAGGAAGTGTGCCAAATCTGGGGAGACAAACATATTTGGGTGAAAAATTGACATTTTTCACTGTTCAGCCCTTCCTCACACACGTACTTATTTTTGAAACTATGCCTCTGCTTGAAACGCGATCATTTCGTTAATGTTTTGTTTGTAAGTTGTTCAGTGCCTTAACGAGGAATATTAGTCACACAGAAAAGGCAGTAGTATTAGCCTTATGCCTCGGGCAAGCAATTACAATGGAGATAAAGCTAGGTTGAGACTTCGGCAACATGCCTTTTTCGAAACAATAGCAGAAGTGAATTTAAAATTGCCTGCCGATGATCTTACTCGAATTTTCAGATTTCTTTTCAAAAGAGCAAGCCACAGTTTTTACAGGACACCAACATTCAGGGGATTAAACAAAGAGCGATTGCCAGCCATTACCAAGATACAGTGCCTACCTAAGAATTAGAATGCCCGGACATACGTTTGCATGCAAACGAATTCAAGCAAATAGGCATCACGTATCACGCTTCATTCGAACATGCAAGCGAGTTGAAGTAAACGGGCATCACAGATCGCGCACCAATCCTACATGCAAACGATTTCAAACAGGCATCGCACATCACGCATCAGGCATCACCTGCACGTGATGCCTGATGTAGAAACGTATTAAGCTAGCGCACATCACACAATGGAGGCACATATGCACGTTCGCATAATCGGCCGTGATGAGCCCTGTATGTTAAGATTGGTCACCGACTTTTAGAAGAAAAGATTCACTTATTTTCCTGTCTGCGTGGTCCTGTGCTCTGTAGATGACTTTGAACTCTAAAAGGGGCATAGGGTACCATACTTCCCTCGATTTCAGCCCGAGCGTGTTTTGCCAAAAAATGGTCACCGAAAGGGGCATTCCCTGCTTTGTTTTTAGCGTCTCGCAGGTGTTCTTTATATCTCACGAATGGTGTTCAGGTGTTCACGTGCATTGGCAGGCAATTTTGAATTCACTTTTGCTATTGTTTCGGGAAAGGCATGTTGCCGAAAATCAATCTAACTATATCTCCATTCTCCTGGTTTTCCGAGAAATAAGGCCAATGCTACCGTCTTATCAATGTTTCGTTTGCATTGAAATGACAATTACCCCCAGTTCATCCTTTTCCAAACAACATTCTCGGCTGCTGAACACTAATATGATAGCCATATGTAGGTAACGAGGAATAGGGTGGTGTAGAAAATGCAGGCAATGAGGGGGGGGGGGGGTCTAACACGCGCTCGGGTAAGGGGTCGATGTGACACTCCAAAGGTCTTTTCCGGAATGTTTTCCGAACGGCGCGGCAAAGTCGC
>NW_023596448.1:34977534-35060034 GCF_011947565.3 Pollicipes pollicipes
AAACAATCATCATTTCAGCTACCAGTCGTTTGCAAGGGCTTCCAGCGCATCGGAGCTTTCTGTTCGCCATGACATTGGTGGTTGGATCGTACGCTTGAGAATCATCGGCTACTGACAGCATTAGGTTGTGCGCTACGTCCACTCAACGTGATGAGCCTGGAACCAACGCTTCTACTGACAACGGCCCTTTGGCCACGTCGTTGCTTACGAGCCAGCCGCATCACCGGTTATTGCGAGCCAACTTATACATTTTCATGGAGTGGTGCTCGCGAGCCAAGGACAGTGATCGAATGTCTCTTCGCAGAGAGACGGCTAGCCCTCACCCTGAATCGCTGTTTTACGTGATGCCTGGGGAAACTTGATTTAACCCCAGTCGTTTCCCGATTAACAAAGATGGAGGTTCGCGAAGAAATGAAATGGATTTAACTTACGGACGTTTCGTGATTTATAACCAATTTTATGTCCTCGTGTCAATGTCTTTAACCACTGGGTCAGGTCACAGAATGTTTTTATGCAACTCAGACTTTTATAATAACATTACCAGCCTTCAATACACACCAGCGTGTTTTTGTTTAATTCTGAGTACAATTGCGCTGTAGCAGTTCTCTCGCCTTAGGATAGCAGAATCACTTCACATTCACTATATTAAGTCGCTTCCAAATATCATGGGCTCCGCATATCCCATCCAAATTATAAGGTAACTTGCTGAGCTGAGTCTAGAAGACCTGTCGTCGCATGACTTTGTAGTTTCAGGCAGTCCTCTTCACGCAGAGAGAAGGCGTGTTTTATTCTGTTATCTGTCGCCTTTGTCATGGCTAGCGATGACATTGCCATGTCTAGCGATGACATGGTCCAGCGACGGCTAGCGATTTTAGTTAAATGTGCCTAATTTAATTGCACCTTCACACTTCCGTGTCCTGGTGATGACCCATAACTGTATCAAAACGTTAACGGATTACATAAATGGCAGCGACTGCTCTTCTGGCCATCAACTTTCTCCTGATTATCCAACCAGTTAGGCACCATGGTGAGTTAGGCACCAAGACATTCAATCACTACTGTCGTTGGGCGACTGAATATATCCGATGCGTGAGCTGAGCTGTTTGTTTAAGGGCGCGTCAGCTGCATCGGCTATTTACACCTATGTTCTGTTGTGAACTTATGTCGACAGAACTATAAACAGAACGATGTGAGCAGATTGTCATCAGTGTCTTGGTCACTCAGAAAGCTCGCCAGCCGCGTACCGGAACTGTGCAGCGTGTAAAAACAAATCGTATGAAGGCCATGTGGCCCATCTTCTAGTTGTCTCGGTCGCTGAACATAAAAGTTTGGAGCCGACGTCTCTAAAAAAGGCAAAAACTGCCCGAAGTTCGATGTACGGCGGACCACCCAGCATGCAGGCCAGGGAATGTGATTCGGGTTAAGATAAATGTTTCGCTCAATCTCGTGGCTCTGACATTCAGCTAGTACCTGAGCTACGGAAAATGACGCTCCGCATCTGCGGTAAAGTGGTCGGGCTTCCCCCCGAGATCAGGTACGGGTGCGTTTCGTAAGTATGGCTTATGCGTAACCGGCACAGTTTTACGTTGTCAGCTCTTTTTCTACAGCTTTTCTAAGCTTTTCAGCTCCTTTTCGCCGATCTGGGCTTTAATGTCTCGGAGCTTGTTTAGTCTTCGGATAATATCGGTACCCAATTCATTCCGAATGCTTTACCGTTGTGCTTTTAGATCACTATAAAATATGTCCCTGACATCTGATGCTGGTATCCTCTTATGAGCCAAGGGTATAATCATCGGTGCCCAATTAGATTCAAATACATTGCCATCGATCACTGTAAAATACGTCCCTGAGATGTGATGCTGGTATGTTCTTAGCCCAAATGAGGGCCGGGGTACCCTGGTTGGCGGAGGAATCAGCCTGTTCGTTTCCGGATATCTGGAGTGACCGGATGCCCAGGCGAAAACAACACGCTTGCCACCCTGCTCCAAGGTAAGCAATGTGTGCAGTATTTCTTCAACGACTTTGTGCCGCTGACTTGCTTGTTGCAAGGTCACCAGAGCGTTGAAAGGTTCAGAGAACATGAACATGACGTACATGGATTCGTCACACAGACTCATTCGGCTTGGAGCGTTTTCCTCTGGCCTTTTCCTTTTCTTCTTTCCTCTTTTTCTCTGGGTCTGGGATTCATGGTCCAGACCCACATCACGGATGGCAAACAGCCCCAAGACCAAAGGCTTATAGAGATGGCTACGATTGGCAATACCTGGTTTGTGTCATGGTGGAGGAAACACATGCCACTTCGTTGCTCAAACGGCGGGGAATCATTAAGCTTGAACCTGGAATTTCTAGTACCTTTGGTTCGTCGAAGCATGTACCAACCTTTTTTAATGTTGGTCTACCGCCGTAACTGGTCGCTTTTTGTTGTTTTTATTTGGCTCAGCATGACGTTGATATGAAACGGTTGGCATTTATTTTCTTCAAACAGTTCTTTGATCCCATCTTTCGGTGCCCCCGAAGCATTCTTCTTTCAGCACGCCACCACTGCCTTTTGCCAAGCATTCGCGCAGTCGCCTTCACTTCGATCTAAACCCACCCGGAATCCGATATATTGCTTCTTCTTTTCTAGGTAGTCTAGAAACCCAGTTTGAGCCTGTATGCACCAATGGCTGGGGCGCAGCGAAAGGCGTCCATCAGGCAACTCGTGTCGTGCTAGGATTGGAGCATGCCTAAAGTGAGGTGGAGAGTATGGTGATGGGATGGGCTCGAAGGGCACACATGGGTTCCCTAAGGGGACATGACCTCCAGGAAACCCGCATGTTGGACGTTAGCCCCCATTGCTGCCTGCCATCGGTTGGAATTCTGCCACCTTCTCAGCTGCCCTGGCTGTTGAGGCCCTTAGCCGTTTTTTCTCGGTCGAAGATAGCAAATCCAGCCGTACATCAATATTGATATGCACCCGGGTGGTCGGTTGATATGCACCCGGGTGGTCGGTTGATATGCACCCGGGTGGTCGGTTGGATATGCACCCGGGTGGTCGGTTGGATACCCTGTGCTCGGATGACGGGGGTCAACTCGACATCCCCTGAGATCTCAGGAACTAAGAGAGCTTGCAAATTTACAGGGTGTGTTTGCCTGTGCCTGAGCTCACTCAGGTCAAAGTTTGAGGTACCTAGGTCATGACCTTGGTGTCAAATAAGGCTAAACAATTTCAAACTCCAGATTGGTGTCTCAAGTGCCCCAGACGTCCCCATGCAACCGACGTGAAGCTATCAAGATGACTAAATACCTACGAGGCTACTCCTGTTTTGCAATCTAAATAAGCTTCAGGGATTAAAGCTGGGTAATATGCTGCTAAGAACAAGATGTTGGCGCGGGTTACATTATGTCAGTGGCCAGTTTCCGACGTTTAAGAAGCGCATGGCAGATACGTAATGCGGTTCCTGCCATAAATAAATTCGAAATGAGCGCTAGAAACTACCCTGTGCAGCAAACTCTAGAGCAATAAAACAGGTTGGTTTTGACCCTGGTCTGATCTTCATACCTGACCCTAGGTCAATGAAACTTGCCCATTTTATTGTTCTGTTGCCTAAGAAACTGGCTCAGAGATGTATGGCTTCGCCTAACACCCCGTTGTGGCATCAGATTGAACGATTCCCTGTAAATTGTCCTCTCTGAATTCTGAGAAGACAGAGGACAAAGCCTGACTTTGACCTGCCGTTACAAGGTAGACCTCAAGTTTTGATATCAAACGATTTGCTGTTAAATTTTCTACAGCTATGAAACATTTGGCGCGACTTTGCCGCGCCGTTCGGAAAACATTCCGGAAAAGACCTTTGGAGTGTCACATTGACCCCCTTACCCGAGCGCGTGTTAGACCCCCCCCCCCCCTCCCCCTCATTGCCTGCATTTTCTACACCACCCTATTCCTCGTTACCTACATATGGCTATCATATTAGTGTTCAGCAGCCAAGAATGTTGTTTGGAAAAGGATGAACTGGGGGTAATTGTCATTTCAATGCAAACGAAACATTGATAAGACGGTAGCATTGGCCTTATTTCTCGGAAAAACCAGGAGAATGGAGATATAGTTAGATTGATATTTCGGCAACATGCCTTTCTCGAAACAATAGCAGAAGTGAATTCAAAATTGCCTGCCAATGCACGTGAACACCTGAACACCTATTCGTGTGAGATATAAAGAACACCTGCGAGACGCTAAAAACAAAGCAGGGAATGCCCCTTTCGGTGACCATTTTTTGGCAAAACACGCTCGGGCTGAAATCGAGGGAAGTATGGACCCTATGCCCCTTTTAGAGTTCAAAGTCATCTACAGAGCACAGGACCACGCAGACAGGAAAATAAGTGAATCTTTTCTTATAAAAAGTCGGTGACCAAATCTTAACATACAGGGCTCATCATGGCCGATTATGCGAACGTGCATATGTGCCTCCATGTGTGATGTGCGCTAGCTTAATATCGTTTACATCAGGCATCACGTGCAGGTGATGCCTGATGCGTGATGTGCGATGCCTGTTTGATTGAAATCGTTTGCATGTAGGATTGGTGCGCGATGTGTGATGCCTGTTTACTTCAACTCGCTTGCATGTTCGAATGAAGCGTGATGCGTGATGCCTATTTGCTTGAATTCGTTTGCATGCACACGTATGTCCGGGCATTCTAATTCTTAGGTAGGCACTGTATCTTGGTAATGGCTGGCAATCGCTCTTTGTTTAATCCCCTGAATGTTGGTGTCCTGTAAAAACTGTGGCTTGCTCTTTTGAAAAGAAATCTGAAAATTCGAGTAAGATCATCGGCAGGCAATTTTAAATTCACTTCTGCTATTGTTTCGAGAAAGGCATGTTGCCGAAATCTCAACCTAGCTTTATCCCCATTGTAATGGCTTGCCCGAGGCATAAGGCTAATACTACTGCCTTATCTGTGTGACTAATATTCCTCGTTAAGGCACTGAACAACTTACAAACAAAACATTAACGAAATGATCGCGTTTCAAGCAGAGGCATAGTTTCAAAAATAAGTGCGTGCGTGAGGAAGGGCTGGACAGTGAAAAATGTCAATTTTCCACCCAAATATGTTTGTCTCCCCAGATTTGGCACACTTCCTCACAACTTTGGAAGAGGGGGGGGGGGTACAGCCCCGAACTTAATGGCAACTAGATACAAGCCCTGATTTGAAGACTTATTTGACCGGTAACCATCCTCAATCAGGAGCAAAGCAGCAATGACATGAAGTGGCACTTCATAAGCATTCTCACCTCCTGGCATTGCATTCGCTGCGGAGTGACATCAGCCCTCAGCACCGAACCCATGGTTTACTTCAAAGGGGGGGGGGGGGGGGGAATGTTCGGCGCTTGAGACTGATGCGTCAAACCAACAGCCGTTTCTGTTGCTTTTATGTGTCTTGAAATGACAGTCTGAATACTCACAGGCCAATTGTTTCCTTGATTGGATTACCACGCTGACTCTCTCTGAAGTTCATTAATTGACAGCCAACGAGGCCCAAAAATTAAATCTAGATAGGTGTTTAAGACACTGCAATGCGAATGTCGCTTGCAAAGCCACAGTGCAATGATAGTCACTGCCAGCCTCACATGTCTCAGTAGCATCGCAACGATTGAAACATCTCCTTATGGCCTTATGAATCGTCATGTCTAGATCTTTTCAATATGTCCTGCTGTCTGGTTTTAGACGCTGAGAGTCGGCTGGTACGAAGAGTGACTCGGATATCGGCCGTGCCATAGGAAATGCACTGACTTGTCGCCGAACTGTCACCAAAGCGAGCGACCAACTAAAAATCAGGATATTTGCCGCAGTATTGGGATGGAGTTTAGGAAGATACCAAGGTGCTGTAAGGTGCGGTAAAGGGTCTTTGCGGGAAGGCTTGCAGGTGTTATGGGATGAAATGTATTACCCTTCAAACACCGTACAAGGTTGTGGAATGCCCGCCGTAATATTTTGTCGTGGCCGTCACCACAACGTTCCGTCAAGAGTATTTTTGTCACCAAACGTCAGGTGAAAACACACACTTTTGTCACTGCCCTTACCCACCACGTCGTCAGTTTTACCACCCCAGCCTGCAGAAGACAGCACCGCACCAGGAGCATCGGCTGACAGAGTGAAAGGGAGCAACGGAGCGACCGGAAGGCCTCGGTCTCGTTGGCGGGGCAACCAACCGTCTCAAAACATGGAGTTGAGAAGGACCTCGGCGCATGCGATCACCCCATAATCCCAACCGCAGCGGCTGAAACTGCCGTGATCTCCTGGGAAATTCTAAGCTCCTGAAAGAGGAGCGTGGAATGTGAATGGACCAAGCTGGCAGATTGACCAACGCTACCGGCTGGCGATATCCTGGCCCGCGTATCCGCTGGTTCGTCTGATCCCCACACAAATGTAACGGCATTAGACAACCTGCGATGAAAAAGATGCATTCTTAGGATTTTAGGATATGGTCATTAGTGGGATCAAAAGGCACATGGAAACCTTATGCGCGAATAGTGTCAGCATTTCATTAACAAAATATTAACGATCAGTCTCGAAGCATGGGGTCACACGCGTTTGATATTAAAAGTGCAGGCCTGTCAAAGGACATATTGACGTAAAGCCCGGACACCGGCGCCATGTTGCCCTATAGGCTGATAACCGCTCATTAAATCTCATTGAAAGGCAGGTAACTGCTCTTCGCTTAAAACAATGCTTTGTCGCCACTTTGTGTCTACACTCAGCAGCTACCTCCAAGCATACAGTGGTAAAGATGCATTTTAAACGCTATGTGGCAGCCGCCAGCAAATGTCACCAGTCACGTTAAACCCTAAGCGCAAAATTACGGCAACTTTTAGAGATATTTATAATCGGGTCAAGAGAGCAAGGGCCATGCGCTTATGGTATCACTGGTGTAGAATTGTCGAATGACATCCGAATTTCGGGCCCGACCGCGAAACCATTTTGTTCCATAGGTTGATCTTTGTCCCACGTACGAAACCTTATTTAAAGGAAATCAGCCGCTTTGCGCTGAAAAACAAAAATGTTGATAGCAAGACCCATTTCAACCTGCATTTAGCACTTGCCGACGTCGCTACGGTAGATAGGGCGCAGTTTTAGAATTTTGGTGGCGGCCACTGCTAATGTCACCACCCATATGCAAACCCTATGCAAAAGTCCATGACTCCGTTTGAAATGGCGAATAATCGAGCGTGTTAAGTGGGACCGTACTTATTTGATGTCATGCGTGTAGGTCTATTGAACGGCGCGCAAACATGGAGAACGGCTACCGACGCCATTTTGCTCGACGCACTGATGTGAATGTCGCACGTTGCTTTACTGAAATGTGGGCGGCCGCTCAGCGTTTGTAAAAAAGTATATATATATATATATATATATATATATATATATATATATATCATAATGATAGTGATGACCTATAGGTCATCATTATCATCATCGGCAACATGGCAGTGCTACCAAAAACATATCCAGCGTAGAATGGTGACCGTGTGCGGCATTCCATTTTTCAGTTCTGACAAGTAGTGTCTAAAATCATTAGATGCGAGTCTCGAAACGGCAAAATGGCGGCGAGAGCGGGGCTGACGTATGAGAAAGTATCAGCTGACCGCTGCGGCAGTCAGTCGCACCCTGATCATGTGCCCCTACTCCATCTTCTTTGGATAGCTGGATACGCCTACTGCACATGCTATATAGGCACCATACCTCATTTGTATCGCATCGCTATGGTTGAGGCGGACAACAGCATGTTTGACTCCTTTGTCCTATCCCTTTTACCATCTAAAAAGGCACAATGGTTCTGCCTGCGCCAGCAACAGGTTTTCTACCTGTTTTAATGATAAAAGCAAACATCGTGATTTTTGCTTCGCGTGCGCTCAGTTATAACCCGTTGTCATAATTGTTGTTATTGCCTCACATTGTGTATCCTAGAAACAAACACAATTTTTGGGTTTCGAGCCTTTGACACTATGAAGCAACCTCGATTAGATCTGGTCGATCTGGGTTGGTTGCATCGAAATCGGTTCAAACGCTTCACAACTGCACTGAATCAAACACACTTAAAACCTTTGGGTTCTCTCTGCCAGTCCCAATCCCAAGTTCTTGAGATTTGCTTTACATGAATATGAACCTCGTTGAGCAAAATTAGACGGTGATTGATTTTAATCGTCACAGTAACTCCGGAGATCTCGGGGGAGGGGAGAGGAACCGCGCTCATGCCCGGAATAGGGTTGTCGGAAGGTCTGCCCGAGGGAGGAGAAGGAGATGAGCTAACAAGGTAGCGGCTGAATTAGATTAAGAGCAATACTTAAGTTGTGTAGGGCACTTGAATTAGGTTTACCTGCGTGCATTGCACCACAAAATGTAAACTAATGTGCCTATGCTAGGCCCCAATTTGCAAAGCTGTTAGATATGTAGTACACCATACAACGCTGGGATATACGTATACTACGCAAACTATAACACTATTTGACCACACCTCCTAAGCATGATGGCAACTGGTTGGGTTAAGTATTGTTTGCTCAAACTTCAAGCATGGCACCGTCAGTAACTACGGCACAGAACAGTGTTGTATAGTGTGTCAGAACAGTGTGTGAAGAACAGTGTCAGAAGTGTCAAATACAGTGTCAAATAACAGTGTCAGAATAGTGCCGTAACTACGACGCGACACAGAGCAGTGTCGCAGTTACTGACTTAATGGGTCATTGTCGCACTACACCGTGGTGGTACGACAACTATCCACCAAGCAGGTTTTTGAAAGATCTCGTCAACGACAGAAGATCCCTGAGTTGTGACGCTCGTCGACATGCATCTTGTCACGCACGACCATCTGCTGCTATGATGAAAGTTATGGTTATGTACGGAACAGACATTGCGGGCAGCCAGAAATGTCAAGCGCCAAAACACTTAACTGATGATCTTTCGTTTTTAACGGCATGTCCGATCTGTCCGTAAATGAACTCGGTGCTCAACTGTTGGCGAACATCCTTTTTCTTTTTTAGACCCTGGCGGGTGTCAGCGCAGATGACAGCCGCAGTAAGACGTGACTGATTTGTTACGGATGACATTGCCGATCTAGCACCACGTGACTGGTGCATCACACGTGGCGTCGCCGTTCCAGTACCGCGTGACTAATGTGTCACTTATGACGTCACCGTGCCAGCAGTGCATTACCGGTGCGTCACGCATGACGTCACTGTTCCAGCCCGCACGACTGATGTACCCCAAACCGAGTGTCTGGTGAGGGCGGATCCGACCTGCGGTACAGAGTCCGGGGGGGGGGGGGGGGCAGCGGGTGAAGCCACGTTGGCGACCTTTGCAACCTGGGGCAAAACAGGCACGGACTTAAGACGTGGTTGTTACACTGTGTAAACTGGGACATGTGGTGCGTGCAAGCCTAAAGCAACACTCGATGAGTTATAAGGCGCCCATGCCCAGTAAAAAAAGAAGCCACGTGACACTCGGTCTGAACACTCGAGCCGGACTTTGCGAGCCAGGGTTTATTTTGCGCTTAACGACCATTTCGAAACGGTGGGACAAAAGTAAGAAGCTCCTCATACCGGAGGTTTTGCGTTCCTCACTCAAACCGATCTTTGAATAAGCATTCTGGTGCAAGCGACTTCTATAAAAGCCTAGACAAAATCCAAATCATAATCCGCGCCAAACACTTCCGGTTGTCACACATTATCCACAACTTAGTCAAATAGTGTTACTGCTAACGGTTTCTGTGACTAAAAGTTGAATGCTTCTTTTTCCTCTTCTGGAATCACCAAAATACGCAAGACACATCAAATGTACAGTTCTGCATCCCGCAGTTCCACCAACTCATAATGATTATCAACGGAGGATATAGCTCCGATGTAATTTATGCCTGGTACCTATTGGCGACAGTTTTAAAGTGCATGTGCGTGCCGCATTCTTGTGTTGCAAACATCTAGACCGTTTGAAAGCAAAAACAAGGGCCCTTTCAAAGTTGTACGGGGTTGAGGATTTGACAGCGCCCTGTTGAGGTGCATGTCAAAAGCGCATTCACACAGCAGACAACGTTTGGCGTATTCGGAGCACAAGAGCAGCATTCGAAGCACAACCTTGATCGGATCCGTGCTTAAATCGCCAACGTCATAATTCTGAATCTTTCAGCTGACGTCTGACTGTTACGAAACTATGATGAAACCACAAACGATAATTTCCACCTACGTACCTCTTTTGGGTGGTAGGAGACCAACTGGTATAAGCCTTGCAGCAGATTATGGTTTACCTCGTTATGCTCGCTCAGCCTCTCCGCCTTCTTATTAACTAGTGAAAGGTCATAAACTGAAAGCTTCGTGTGTTAACCATGACCGTGCTAACCATGTAGGTGACATGATTATGTGACATCAACCATGTGACAAGCAAACAATCGAATCAAAAGCTCTCACACAAAGACAGTCTCGATTTCATGGGCGCAGGTGCCCGATATCGATTCCTCAACACCGGTCAGACGTATTTTACAAATGCATCCCTACCAACGTGACGTCACTCGGACTTTTGTGGTGCACGCTACTGCGTACCCTCAGGTTCTGATTGGATCTCTGCGACCGTTGCTTTTGCCGAATCGCTTGCTACGTACCTGTTTATGTGTGTTCTGGGAATGTTCAACTGTTCCATCCAGACGCACGCTCAGCAGTCGAACAGGGAGGTCCAGTCGGAGTTCATTGAACTTAAGAGCGTTTTGGCGTGCGGAAATCGGAAGGTGCTGCCAATTTCACACAGCTGAGCCCATCAGCACATTACGTCATATCACGGATGGTAACTGATAAAACGTGCTAAGTGAGGCTCTTTTCGATAAGAGCGGGAACCTCAGCTACTGAGAGTCACGCGAGTCTACCGCAAGAACACGATGCACGTAATACTAAGCGGCATGGGCGGGTGGAGTGTGAGACAGCAGATTACTAAGACACCGAACTTATCCTCTGGACCGCAGCCACTTCCGTTGCCTTAGCATGACCTATCAGACACATGCCTGGCTACCCTCTTATCCTCAGCTTTTATTCTTGTTGTTCCCCATCAAGCGTTCTTCAATTTAATATGATGCACCATATACCAGCTATTGGTCTGAGATCCAGCGCGTCCTCCGCCTCACGTGCGGCGCGCGTTCAACCAGCCCTCGTTTCGCCTTACGCCCGGTCCGCCCTCCCTGCTCGCTGTGCCGCGCCGGGCTTTCCCGCGCCCTATGCTCTCCCAGCGTTCTGTTTGTTCTGTGTCCTCCGCGCGCTCTGATCTTGAAAGCAGGCAGCGAGACCTCGCCGACAGCGTCAGCTTGGTACAGCTTGCGGCACATCAGCGGCCTCCGCTCTCGACCGCCTGGCACATCTCCGCAGCAGCACACCGGCGGCCTCCGCTCTCGACGGCCTGGCACATCTCCGCAGCGGCACACCAGCGGCCTCCGCTCTCGACCGCCTGGAACATCTCCTCAGCGGCACTCACTGGTACTTTTGCCCGCTCGGCGTTCTTTGCCTGAGGTGCCGAATGTGAATACGACTATAGTTTATTTGATATGGAAAGGTATGGAGACGTCTGTGAGACGAGGTATTCTTATCTCCTAAAACTGATCCGTGCAGTGTGTGATGCATCTCATCCCAGTCCGACAGGAAAACGCAAGCTCCACGGGATGTGAACAGCACGTGCAGGCAAGGTGAGCCTTATCTGTCAAACAGGGAGTGCTAACGAAGCTCTTGTGAGCAGGATATTTGCGTTCTTGGCGCACACAACATATGTTGGTGCATCCCGCGGATAGATTTGAGCGTTGGCATTTAATCGAAAACATCTTGTCGGAGGAGTAGAAAAGTCATACCCTTCTATCACGACCAGCAAATTGCTGTAGATAGATTGGTAAGCGTCATTGTTTTTTAGATGATCATAGTTTATTGAGCCTGTCTCAGATGAAATGTCATTTTTTGAGCCTGTTATGATATCAAAATGCCATGTAGGATATTCTAGGCCTGTAAAATTGTTCAACATAGCAAAGGACTGAAATTAAATGATATTATTCACTTTTTCATAAATGCGTGGTTGGCGTTTCCAGCAATCATTCCTTACCAGCATTGAACGCAATCATGTCGTCTGGATGCATGTCATAACAATTCTATTCACCTTCTTCCTCGCAAGTGCAATCGGAGTCAAACGGGTTACAAAAACACTATATGGCCAGACGCGGGCACACAGCGACCCTCCGCCCCTGCCTCCGCCTCCGCCTCCGTCTCTGCATCTGCCTCTACCTCTGCATCCGCAACCACCTCTGCCTCTGCCTCCGCCTCTGTCCCTGCCTCCGCCTCCGCTTCCGCCTCTGCCCCTGCCTCCGCCTCCGCCTCTGCTTCTGTCCCTGCCCTCGCCTCTGCCTCCGCCTCTATCCCTGCATCCGTCTCTCCTCTGTCTCTGCATCCGCATCTGCCTCTGTCTCCGCCTCTGTCCCTGCCTCCGCCTCTGCCTTCGCCTCTGCCTCTGTCGTGAGCCCCGCTCTTTGGCGCTCCAGACCTGGTGCAGCGAACAGGACCTTTGATCCCGGTGTTGACGCGTCAGCAGCTTCATCCCTCCCGAAAGCACTGGCTGACAGATTTTTGGAAGCAAGCGTGACAATAATTATTGACAATATTGTTTGCTGCAAAGCAGGCAGCAAGCAGTAACACACGTAATAAGCCCCCGGGGCACGTGCCCACACTTGCCAGATTTTGGCGTGTCTGATGCGTATGTGACCAAATGTTGCCAGTCAGAAGTGTCCGGTAGACACGCAAAATAGGAAGGTGAGGAACATGTCATGCTGTTTAACCTCAAGCGAAGAAATTGCGCACCATAGCAGTTCATCCAAGTTGGTTTTCAGAGGAAAAATTATGAGCTGCTCCCCTGTTTATCATTAATCAAACCTGCGGCCCGGTGCCCCGCCCCCCCCCCCCTTCTTGCTCTTCATTGGGCAGCGCTACAAGGCAGGTGTATTAGATAAATATCCCACGGCCCAGTGTCGACGCGCAGCACACCAGCGGTCGCCTTCCCTCCTCTGCAGCACTACGAGGCGGGCGTACCCGGCGGACTGTCGCCGGTCTCCACGGCGGCCCAGACCGGCTCGGCGGCGCCCCACTCGTCCCGAAGCGCCTCGGCCGCCGCCAGGCAGAGGTGGTCGGCGCCGGGCGCCGCCACTGCCTGCACGGCCAGCGGCAGGCCAGCGTCGCTCCGGCCGCACGGCACCACGCTGCTGGGCGCGCCCAGCGCCCCCCACAGCTGCGCCGGCAGCGCGTTCAGCGGGCGCACGTAGCTCTGGAAGAGCAGCGGCGCCGGCGTCGGATGGACCGGGAGCAGCAGCACGCCGTCAGAGCCCAGCAGATCAACGAGCCAGCGGCGAAGCTGGCGGCGAAGTGGCTGGCCGCCGCCGCCGCCGCCCAGCAGCGCCTGCACCAGCGTCGGCAGCGTCAGCTCGCTGCGGCCCAGCGGCCAGCGCAGCAGGTCGGCAGCCAGCGCGCCGTCGCCGGCAGCCAGCGCGTCCGCCAGCCGCTGGCCGGGCCGTGCCGCCCAGAGCAGAGCCGCCGCCTGCGCCAGCTCAGGCAACGCCGTGCGCTCCACTGCGGCACCGCGTGCCTCCAGCGCAGCGGCCGCGGCGAACAGCGCGCCGCGCACGTCGCGCTGGGTGGCGCTCGACGCCAGCAGCGCAGGCAAGTCGGCGCGGAGCACGCGCAGCTGCGCGACGGGCACGGTTTCGCGCAGCCGAGCGGCGGCCACCGGGCCGTGCGCCATAATCTGCGCCACCAGGCGCAGGTCCTCGGCGTGCTGGCTGAGCGGGCCCACCTGCTGGCCGACGCCGCTCTGCTCACCGTGGTGTTCACTGGTATGGTGCCCGTCTTGCTCGTCTTCCTGACTCGTCTCTTCCCACCTTTCGTGCTTGTCCTGCTTACCGCAATCTTGGTGTTTAACGAGCTCGGCATGCTTGTCTTCGTCTTCGCCTTTGTCGCACTCGACATGTTCGCTATGGCCTGCGCGCTTGTGCTCCCCATGTCGCCCGTCTTCATCGAGCAGCGCCTCCAGACCGACGCCTGCGGCGCTCACCAGCTCAGACGAAGCGGCGTGGCCGAACAGGCCGCAGAAGGCGGCCGACGTACGGAGCGCGCCGCTACCATCGGCGAGCAGCGCCAGCGGCGCGCCGGCGGCCGCCACCAAGGCGGCGCCACCGTCGCCGGGCGAACGGCGCCGGTCGTGCGGCAGCCGTGCGGCGCCGCGGAGCGCGCTGCTGCACTCCCACCAGCCGGCCGCCTCGGCGCCGGCCGTGCTGGCCATTAGCACAGCGCCGGCGGCCCGCAACGCCGCCACGGCCGGCGCGTCGCGCGCCCAGCGCTGGTCCGAGCGGCGCCGCAGACCGGCGGCGGCGCTCAGGCCGCGCGCCGCCACCGTCTCCTGCGCGACAAACGGCACGCCGAGCAGCGGGCGCCGGTCGCGCAGGCGCGCCAGCAGCTGCCGGTCGGACTCATGCGCGTCCTGCGTCTCGGCCAGCAGCTGATTGTGCAGCAGGGCGATTTCGGCGTCAGCGGCGCGCGCCTCGGCGAGCGCCTCGGCGAAGCGGGGCTGGGCGAGGCAGCGCAGCAGCGGCGACACCTCGCGCGCGCGCTCGACGAACGCGCCGACCACCAGCTCGCTGGTCAGCTGACGCGCGCGGATCTTGTCCGCCAGCTGGCTGACCGAGAGTCGGAGAAGCGACTGCCGCGGCAGCGGCAGTGGAGGGCGCAGTCGCCGGTACGCCCACTCGAACAGCAGGTTCAGCGCCTGGTCCAGCAGCTGGCGCGTCACGTAGAGCACGTAGAAGGCCGACGCCCGCCACAGGAAAAGCAGCAGGCTCACCAGGTTGAAGGCCTGCGGCAGGGTCCTGGGTCTGGCGCTACTCGGATGCGGCGCGGTGGCTGCAGCCACCGCCGCATAGAGCGGGCTCTAAGCATATTGCTCGATTGGCACAAGGCAAAAATCGCACATGCCTCAAATCACGAGCCTTAAATGCGAAATTAATCATCATGATTAGCATTAACGAAGGCTCTATCTGCAATCGGAAATTCCTGAACTATCCGACTCCGAAATTGTTTAAAATTAATTTGTTTTCTTTGCATGGTGCCCGGCTTAGTCGATGAAACAAGGTTTTAAGGCATGAGCCACTATGGGCGAAGCATTAATTGGAATAGCTAGACGCCATTCCACTAAGTCACCTAGACGACAAGGAAGAAACTTTAAATCCAACCGCAGCACATGACCACAAAAGAGCACCACGGCACAACAAAACTCCGAGGACAGAGAGCACAAATCTAGCCATACCAGTCAGGGCACCACCGCCTGACCTGAACTTGTGCAGGGTACCACCGTGACCTTACCTTTGACCTGATGCCTCGCCAGCTGTAGTCGCGTCTGTCCGAGGTCACCCACGGATACTGCTCCTTCACTGGCCGCTCCATCTCGTGAAAACAGTCGGCCACTCTGAGCGCGGCAGGGTTATTCGGCTGGACCCTGGGGAAGGTCGAGGCACGACTGGCCAGGCACTCCGGTTACGTCCTATGCACGACTTACGAGGCACTCCGCCTCGTAGTCCGCCCCACGACGGTCAAGGCACTCCGGGTACGTCCGCCCCACGACGGTCAAGGCACTCCGGGTACGTCAGAGCCACAACTGGCGAGGCAATCCGGGTACGTCCGAGGCACGACTTACGAGGCACTTCGGGTACGTCCGAAGCACGACTTACGAGGCGCTTCGGGTACGTCCGAGGCACGACTTACGAGGCACTTCGGGTACGTCCGATGCATGATTTACGAGGCACTCAGGGACTTAGAGGCACTCCGGGTACGTCAGAGCCACGACTGGCGAGGCACTTCGGGTACGTCCGAAGCACGACTTACGAAGCACTTCGGGCACGACTGGCGAGGCACTCCGGTTGTGTCCGAGGCGCTCAACCCTTGACACTCCGGCACTCCGTGTACGGTCGAGACGCTCAGGCCGAGACCCGCCGGTACTCCCGGCTGATGAGAATCAACGGTTCCGAGCAGAGCCAGTCCGACCGCTCTGCCCTGCAAAAACACACGACCCACCAGATCCGCGCGGCGTCCTGCGGCCGGTCACTCGTGTAAACACAGCGGGCCCAGCTCAGCTGTCGCCGAGCGCCGGCCAGCTCTGCCAGATCAGCAGACATCACCAGAAGTGCGGCCTGACACAGGCGCGGATGGGGCAGGTGTGACTCACGGGCCGGAGGAGCGGAGAGCGCAGGCTGCTCTGGTGCCGGCGCAGGTGGCTCCGTTCTTTTTTTAGTGTGCGAGGGGGCGTCATAGCATTGTGGTGACATGACTCCCATCACCGAGGTTTCATCCGCGGCAGGCTAGGGAAGCGTGCGTCAGATTCGACGGATGAGACGTGAAAGGAACATTGCTTGCCAAGTTGAATGTTCCAACTCCCAAAGCCAATTGGATAATTTCGAAAAGGGGACTTAAGTTGTGTTGAATTTATTTGGAGTTGTAGCCCAGTAAGCTCGCGCGTATGAGAACCGCCGTTCAAGCGAAGCATCTTACACGTTTGTCCCGAACACGGTGCGGGATGCGACCTCATAGTGCTCATAGTGCGACACATAGTGCTGGTAGCCCCGTCGAGGACGGTGCAGTTCTTCGTCTCGGCGCACTACGCAGGGACAGGTGGCATGTACGCATGATTGATCCGCAAACGGCAAGGCATCGCATCGTTTTTTGCGTCCATGGGTGACCACGATAAGCGCGGAGCTTCAGTGCTCACAACGTATTGTTACCGATCGTTTCCGATGAGTCTTGCTATTTTTCTCGTGGCGACGCGGGAATGGTCGGTTAGTCGACGTTTGAAACTGGCCCAGTCTGCGCGCGTTGCACTGTTGAATACTGCACACTTTTCACTTTTTGCACTTTGACGTAAGCAGGGCGTCGGTTGGATTGAGGCACTGAATCCGCAGTGAAGGCAGGCTGACCTATGAAATCGCCCGATTCGTTACGTGATCCGGTCACCTGCATCTGCGTAAGCGCCTACACATACTTACCGGGCAAACTACGCCGCGCAGCTCAATGGCTTATCAAACCTTCACGAGAATCCATGATGTCAGCAGTCGTAGTAAACTTCCTGGACGTACAAATCCTTTGCCGACGGGAACGCATAATCTGTTACACGAGTCTTGTCCATGCAAAGCGGTAACTTCAAGCGTCTTCAGGTGATTATCCTAAGAGCACACAACATTGAGGTGACATTTCGTGTTGGTCAAGATTATGTCCAAATATTTTATTGCAACTCTAAAGCAAGTCAACGTTCAACAGGCTGGATGTGACATTGATTTCACGTTGGGAAGTTGTTCGCCGCTGGCGGGTGTGCAACCTAGGACGTCCATCTGAACACGATGTCGTTTCAACGTTCAAGGTGATGCAAAAGCTGGTCGCGAGAACACCCATACGACAAAAATATATGTTTATATAAAGTTAGCCATTGTACACCCTCAGTCCTCGCAAAATTTAACTTTTTATGCTTCTGTGACTGTCGCACTGTGACATCTAAGTGAAAACCATTGACTCATTGTCATATTGAGATCGCGACATAGAGAAACTTGACATTGTACCGCGATATATTTATCACGTTTCTTAATTGGCGATATAGGGGAACAATGACCAAGGAAATGCTACATCAAGAACCACGACAGTTCACCCGCCGAATCCTCACTGCTCGGCAGTGAAATCCTTATGTTGTGCTTAATCTTATTGCCATGAATGAAAATCTCGTTGACAACATGGAGTCGCTGCAGCACCCTAAGTGCTCCCCGAACCTTACACCAAGAAACTTCTGGCAGTTCCCTCGGCTGAAGGAGCACCACGCGGGGGCGCTGCACGCTACGATCCCCACTGGGATCCGTCACAAGCCAGTCTGGCAAGCATGCGCCCATTCAAGGTTTCCGTGAGGCCATGAAACACCTGGTAAGCCGCTGGAAGCACTGCATTGAAGGCAGAGGATACGTGGAGAAATGAGCCGCGGGTGACCGGCGTTCCGGCGTCTGCAAAGATCCGCCAGATGTGGCAGAAGTACTCACTTAGGGTCCTGCGGACTTTTTGTAAGCGTGATGCCGGCTTGCGGGTCTAAAAGCGGCAGCTTTTGTTCGTATGCTAGTAAAGGTCCATAGCACTGCCAGTGATGATACGCAGACTCGGCTGATCTCAGCGCGTGCTCCGCCCTGTTCAGTTCGGTCAGATTGCTGTCCTTGTCTCGCCCCCCCCCCCCCCTGCCGATCCCTCCCTGTGCTGTTCCGCCCACCCGTCCTCCTCGGTCGTATTACCTACTTGGAAATCCCTGCATTTTTCCCAGATGACTATCACGGCGTTGGCTGGCATCGTTTTCGCGTTCCCAAGCGCGCCACTTCATGAGTGCTGCTCGCCGACTTTTTGGGCCTCGTAACCTACAATAGGTTGGCCCTATCAATCATCACTGATAGGTCGTAATCGATCGATGTTAAATGACCATGGTCTCGGCCTAAGCAAAACTCCAGCCCAAATGACGGTATGTCCCACCCCTACACGTACTGCAACTTTTTTGCATAAGTAGCCAGAAAAAAGCCAGCAAGAGCAAAGTCCCTTGAGTGTATAGGGTAAAGCCTCTGTAGGCTTGTTAGCAGAGATTTTTAGCAGCATGGTAGTCGACAGCAGCAGCGGTGCCACGCATTCTGAGGAGGGAGGGGCATGAGTTTACGGGATGCTTTCTGGACAAAATCGGGGTATCCTGGGCAGCTTTGTATTCAGTGGGTCGGGTGGGGGGGGGGGGGGGAGGACACCAAAGGTGCGTGCCCCTCCATTTATTTTACTACAGGTATCAGTATTCATAAGGATGGAAATGAACAACTTCGCATTCAGAATAGAAACTCTGGTTTATAGAGACAGGTCTCAGGGTCCAGCAAAGGGCTTCCTCACTCTTCAACAGGGCTCCCGTTCTAAAAGAAGGGTTTGTGATGCATAGAACAACCCCTTTATCTAGCAAAGAGCCCTGTTGAATCGAAAATGGGATGTTTAAGTCCGGACGGATGTTAAATGTTAAATTAAATGTAACTGGATGTTTACTTCTTCAGGGGAGCCCGTGCTGCTCATTATTGACTTCCTTACGATTCGTTTCCATCTCTACCCACCATCCGAGTAAGCTGCCATCGTCGAGCCAAATGACAGCCAAGCGTAGCGGACGTCGATGTGAACTGTGAGCTGTGGATGCTTTCACGGAAGCTTGTGGTACACCTCACTGACGCGATCCTGATACACATCACGCCATCATTTTCTTTTTTTCATTCGGTTGAAGAAGTGCAGCGACACGAGTAGCGCCTGGAGTGATTGTAAGCAATATCTATTTAATGTTTATTTAAAAACTTAAATAATTTTGGCCAGTTTTACTTTTTTGAGCTTTTTTGGCGGGTGGCTGGTCCATCCTTGTACACTGAATTGAACTCTTAACAATACCTTTCTGAAAACGGCGCCTCAGCGTCCGCGTCAACACAGCGTCATCACAGGTCGCATGTATTGATGACCATGCCCGCCCATCTGCCAGAGTTTGTCAAGAATCACGGAATTGTGTTCCCAGCATCGTCATGGCATGTTTAATCTTAAACACGCGCTCGGCTGGTGGGCCATTTTGACCCCTTAAGGTTTTTTCGGAATAATTTCCGAAAAGCGCAGCGCAGCCGCCCTAAACTATGCATAGCTGTATTTAATCGACCAGCGGATCTAAGCATAACCAATGGAATTACCTGGTAAGATCGCAAACTTGCGGCAGGTCAAAGTCAGGCCGTGGCAGTCAGCGAAGACAATTGCCTTGGAATCGTTCAATCAGATGTGACACCGGAGTGTTAGACGAAATTAGTTATCTCTGGGATTGTTTTTTGGATAATATGGCCATTGCATGTCTTATTACGACAAATTATATTAACCTTGGGCCAGGTATGAAGTCAACCAAGGGAAGCCAACCTGCTTTTTACTGGAGTGCCTGCCTTATGAGATTATTTCTGGTACTCATTTCCAATTTCTTCATAGCAGGGATCGCAACAAACATTTTCCATGGACTTTTGAAAGGTCAGAGTGGGTCACTGACATCAAGTGACCTAGACTAGCCTATTACTTTTAAAGATCAGACTGAGTCACTGGCATCAAGTGACCTAGATTAGCCTATTACTTTTAAAGATCAGACTGGGTCACTGGCATCAAGTGACCTAGATTAGCCTATTACTTTTAAAGGTCAGACTGGGTCACCGGCATCAAGTGACCTAGATTAGCCTATTACTTTTAAAGATAAGACTGGGTCACTGGCATCAAGTGACCTAGATTAGCCTATTACTTTTAAAGATCAGACTGGGTCACTGGCATCAAGTGACCTAGATTAGCCTATTACTTTTAAAGATCAGACTCGGTCACTGGCATCAAGTGACCTAGATTAGCCTATTACTTTTAAAGGTCAGACTGGGTCACTGGCATCAAGTGCCCTAGATTAATCTATTACTTTTAAAGGTCAGACTGGGTCACTGGCATCAAGTGCCTTAGATTAACCTATTACTTTTAAAAAACATACCGCCTGGTGTAATCCTTGTTGCTGACACAAATTCAAAAACCAAAACAATTTCCTGAGTTTTTGGTCACCACGACATTTCAAAAACCAAACAAGGTCACTGACCTAAAATTAACGCCAGTGACCTTTGCTTAGAACAGGTATCCAGGCACAAGGCAGTTGCATGAGGAGGTCTGGGGGAAAATTCAGACATAAATGTGGAGTTCGAACTTGTTTGACATCTAAATTGACCCAAAGTCGTGACACAGGAGCCTCACGTTTTTGACATAAGCGAGCTCATATACAGTTCAACACACCATGTGAATTTGGTGTCGCTTGCTCCCATAGTTTTTTTTTTTAGATATCAGGCGTTTAAATTGACCACCACTAGAGCATGTAGTAACTAATCGGCGACATGGGCGCGTGTTTAGAAATTAGCCTACTCAGCGCTAACCCGTCCCCCTTTACACTTTCACATCGCACAACGTTGAGAAAGGTTGAGGAATGTTTTCCTCTTCCGAGGTCTAGTGTAGGCAAAGCTAAAAGACGTGAGGCTCGGTGTCAAATGTCCGTTTTCCAGCATCCGTCAATGACGCACGCGCACGCACGCACACACGCACGCACGCAGTTCAGGTATGCACTGTAGGCCTCATGGCATGGTCAAAGGCCGCTTTCTTCAACCGCTTAAGTCAAGAAATGGCCGTTCCGTTTCCCATTAGTTTAATGGTATGCAAACAATGTGGCATGGCAAGCGTGACATGGATCATACCAAATTTCTATGAAATAACATACGGTGGCCATCTAATCGGCGCTCTCCAAAAGATATCCATCACTGGGGCTTCAGGTTTAATTTTCAGATGCGAACAGTCCTTCGTCAGGCGTGCTTGAGCCGAAACGTTGCTGCTTGGTACATCTGAGGGTTGGCTCTGTCGGGGTGCAAGTGTAACTTAGAGTGTCTATCATCGATAATTTTGGTATGTAAGGCAGAAGGTCAATTAAGAAGCCCAGGAATGTCGTCATGCTCCAAGCGCAGGTAATGCGAAATTTTCTTTGAAATTAGTTTGATTTCTTTTTTCTCTATTTGTATATGCTTCACAGTTAAAATACGTATGTTGGGGTAGCCGTGGCAGCCTGCTGACATGAACTTTTCTCAGCCTGCTCCATCCACGGTTTCACTTTGGTGGAGGTCCCCGCTCTTAACCCCGATCCTGTTCGAGAACATTCCACTCCTGGTGGAAATTCCCAGCTCCTACCAACGCCACCACGTGACGGTCCTGCTCAGCTTCCTTGATCATGCAGACGTGGCTTAGCGTTTCATAAGTAGAAGGATGCGGATTTGAAGATAAAGAGAGGATCGGCGGAAAGCCCAACACGCCACCACGTCTTCACAGGTGTATAAAACACCCAGCTGTGCCTGAAGGCAGCGCCCAGTACTTGCACCGTTCCACGACAGCAGGTGAGTGTCTGCAGCAGCGTCGTTGCTCGGCCTGGATCGGCGATGGCACTAGCAGTAGCTGAAATAAGGAGAGAGTTGCTGGAGTCTGGCCCTCGGTGTCAACCAGTTTCACAACAGATATTTCGGTGTTTTTGGCAATAGCTTGCAATGCTACTTGGACAACTGGTGGGACAATCCAAGGTATGAACGCCGCTGCTGTTGGTTTTTCCTTTGGCTGTTCTGCTTTTTCAGCATACTTGTTGGGCTCCTAGTCCATAAAGCCCATGATGCACCCGTGGCCTGGGGAATACCTAGGTCACGCGGTGTGACTGAAAGTCCAGGTCTTACTGATTTTTGACTGGAAGTCCAGGTGCGATCAAGTGCTATCGATTTCGGCCAACTCATGCCGTGAACGTGTTGTTGGTCGCCTCGATCTGAGCGTCTTGGGACAATGGCCTGTTCTCGCCGGCTGGGTAGATGATCTCCAGTCGCTGATGTGGTCCAGGAATGTCGTTACGTCTTTTTAGGGTCGTCGACATATTTTAGACACACTGCTGGTCTGAGTGATGCAGTTGCTATTACCACATCCTCGAAATCTTTCAAATGCATGTTGGAGCCTTCATTGGCAGAGGTGGTCCTACGGCTACCTCCTCGGTTTCCTGACAGCATTGTTCGATCACGCCGAACGTGAGCACCTCCACGCTGTTGTTCGTTTGCACACCTGCCCTTTCAAAAGCGCCTCGTCGCTCCCCAACGCGATCAGCGCAACGTTGAGGGCGTCATGAGCTGCACGTTGGTGAACAGGACACCACGTCGAAGCAGAGCGGTAGTGAGTCGGGGTTTTCCACTAAGAGGATTACTTTAATTACCTGCGGATGGCGAGATGGGCCCGGCAGACGACGATGGGTTTTGGGGTGATGGTTATATGGTTTTGGGGTCATGGTTATATTTTGTATTTTATGGTTATACTTCTTACTTGGATCTCGTTGGTCACACTTGGCCTCTGGGAGTTGGGCCTATTTCAATGGTTGTCACGCGCTGCACTTGGCTTGTCTCACTGCTTCCTCTCGATTCGGAAGGTGCAGGTAGTTTTTGCGCGTTTGAAGCTGGCAAATTTAATCCTTTGTTCATTATTGCTTCCTCTTGCGGTGATTGATGTCCGTCACTTGTTTCCGGCATCGCCTTGTTTGTTTGTGGTTTGGTTTTAATGTTTTCTTGTGTTTGAGTGTCTCCATCGTTTGAATGTCAGCCTTTGCCACCCTTTGACCTTTGGCTGCATGAGCACTTTTGAATGAGTTCTATATGTGGTCGAAGCTGGTTCTTACTATGTGAACGTTGACTCCACGCTCGGTGTTGATTGCCCCACATAAATTTTGTTCCTGTGGTGGAAGGTAATTGGCTTTCTTACCAGAACGTGGGTCGTTTTTTCTCCCATCAGTTTGACTCATTTGATTTTGACGTTAATTGGTGCTTTCAGTCCTGCATGAATGGTCATGCTGTCTATATATATATATGCACACGGAGATCAAAGGTTGCGTAATGCGCGCTCGCTTGGTAGTCAGTTGCACCCGCCTACACCCGAAGGATGCCGCTTCGGATTTGCAGCGATAGATTTCAGTTTTTTGTTGCTGTTTTTTTTTTACTAAGTGAAGCGGGGTTTGAGCATTGCGTATGGAGTCCGTGCACGGACTACCGCTCTCGTACGATGTGTTGGCACGCACACAACGTTCCAGTCAGTTCATTTTTTAGTTGTCGTCGGGAGTTATTGAGTCCTGAACGGACTCCATGAGACTAAACGAACTCAAATCAGGTCATGTAATATGGTGAAGGAAGACTGTGCTTTGTTATGGCAGGCTAGCACGGAACACATATCCGTTATATGGCGCCGGATTTGGTGGAAATGCACGTCACGTGCCAGACCTCTACATCCGGTTTTTGGGCATTGCACATCGCGGCAAATACCGTGAAAGATGAGCGCTGCATCGCCCCATACGGCAAACCACACAGCGGCTTAGTTACAATATTGATAGCTACATATTTATCAGAATGAAAATGAAATGTTTTTTAGTAAACTGATTTTAGATCAAGTTAATTGGCTAAATGTATCTGTTGCGACAAGGCGCAAGGTGCAGATAGTATGACACCTTGCCTAGCGGAAGGTCACGCAATAAACTGGGCAACATGTTAAGGAATCCGATGCGTCTTTTCTAAATGGGCATTTTTAGTATATAGCATGGGCTCACATAGAACTGCAAAAAAATAAAGATGTGATTCAGCCGTCGTTGCGAAACAAAAGGTGAACAATTGTTCCCGGCTTCAAAGGAAAGGCTCCAAATGTAAAAATACTAATGCAAGCATTAGGTGTGGTGAAACAGGCTCTCTTATAACTATTGTTCTACTTCTAGGTAGCAAAGACTGCTCCACACAACAAAATTTCTCTGCTTAGTGAATATGCTCCTCGATTCGTCATTGTTTGATTACGTCATCGTACCCTACACAACATTGATCGAGAGCCAATTGACGGCCGTTTGATCTGGAAATCGTGGTCACGAACGCCAGGCATGAACGACCCTACCATTACATTTTACTCGGCCTTGATCGCCGCGTGGCTTATGGGATTGCAATATTTCAGTGACGCTATCATGGCATCATAAGTACCAAGGTGGCCTGGAAATACTCTCCCGAAATGCTCTCCCCATTTTCGTGCGCGTGTGGGTCAGAAACTAGAGAGATTTTTAAGGCCTTGAGAAGGGCAGGATTGTGAAGTGCCCTGAGAGGCCGTCAAGATGGCTGCTTCAGCTCAAAACCCCATACAAATGTGGAACCTTCCCTTTCATAGACGCGACCAGTAATCAGGCTGAAAAACGGCACCCATTTAACCGAACCATGTTCTTAAACGCAACATACAAAAATGTTCAGAGCGATATACGTTTTGCACGCCCAAGATGCATACAACCGTGTGAACATTGCGAGCCTCTGTTCTTAACGTCAGTGGTGAGGAGTGTTTTTTTGGCGCCTACGAAATTCGGAAACGACTCATTTGTCACTTGGGGCCAATGCATCCAAAACCGTTGTAATATAACTAAAATGCGATAAACCCCATCAAGGACAAGTTAAATGCAGTGAGTCATAAGCAACACGAACATCTTTTTTCATCACAGCACGAACGTTAGTTTAGTTGGTGCTCGTTTTGGGGAGTTGCACTTGCAACAGCTTCACATTCCGTCAGTTCTGTCATATTCGACAGTTCCATCCCGTCCATGCCAAAAGCACCGGTGTTTGGAACGTAAGTATCACGGCACGAACTGCTGGTGCAACGAGCGTAAAGCCGACAGGCGTGTTGATTTGGCTAAGGCCTCAGACGTCGCGTGTGCGGAAAAAGACGAGGGCTTTTATGGCCAGTGGGCGTATCATCATACATGGCACGTAACATATCCCATGGACTATTTGGATACATATTGGAACGACGCCAAAACCTCGATAAATGCAGGAATAATCATGCAGTACGGTTTGAAATGGGGATGCAATCACCCCACAGCACAAGCCTAAGCATCACTCTGATAGGGGGAGGTGCGACGCTCGCGCTGAGATTTTCTGAGCAGGCCTCGCCATCATGTCGTGCCATCGCGCCCAAATTTCCTCCGCTTTTGGGGCACTCCTTGTGCGTGTTTTGACACCTAAAATGTAAACCTGGGATTTCCGATTTCTTAGAAGCGGCAGTGTTTTAGGAGCACTGCAAGGCGGACCATGGCCAGCGGGGATCGCAGGTCGGCGCCGACTGCTCCGCGGGCGGTGCGCGGTAGACCGACGCCGTTATGTTAACAGAGCCCTACGCTGCAAATGTAAGCTTAAACATGCAAAACTGCGTGTCGTTATGTTACGAATTTAGCAAGAAGCCCGCCTGTTTATGTGTCGAGTCGTCACGGAGCATGGCCTCGTTCAAAGGGGTGTTGCAAATTTGCATGAGGTTTTGAACCGAAAAAGCCATCTTGAAGATCTTTCGGTACTGTAAACAATCCTACCCTTCTTGAGCACTAAGGCCCTCTAGTTTCTGAGCTGCACGCCCGCCAAAGTGGGGAAAGGTATATCGGGGCGAGTATTTCAAGGTCACCTTTGCATTCATGACGTCATAATAACGTCGTTCAAAACCTGCCATTCAGTAAGCCACGCGGCGATCAAGACCGATAAAAATGTAATTATCGATCATATATACGTTCACATCTGGCATCTGTGAGCCCGATTTCCAGATATAACGGCCGTCAATTGGCTTTCAATCAATGTCATGCAGGGCATGATAATGTAATCAAGCCATGACACATTGAGGGGCAAATTCACTAAACAAAGTCTATGCCGTCTTTCCTACTTAAAAGTATACCAATCGTTACAAGTGAGCCTGTTTCATCATATCTGATGCTTGGTTCAAAGTCTTCACATATTATTATTATATACAAATTATATACAAATATTCCCTTTAAGCCGTGCCCGGCCTGGGTTTGGGACGCCCGCGCGCGTCCGGGAAGTTCAGCTCCCCTGGGGTTTCCAATTTTCGTACGTTGGACGAGAAAAACAAAGATGCCGTTGTGAAGGCCCTATCAAATCATGAAAAATGCACGCTTAAGTTGTGACCTCGAGCCAAATGTGAGATCACCAGATTACAAGAAAGGTAAAACACGGTCGCTCTGATAGATGCGGTTAAAACGTGCTTGAGTATGTCAATACGGATGTTGAGGACAAGAAAGTGAGTGTTCAGACTTTGCGAAGTCCATTCCGATCATTTATGTTTCCCCACAAGGGTCAGGTTAGGTTAGGTTACCGTTCAAGTTTGGTCTGTCAGTAATTACAAGACCGATATTTTTTCTTTCATAATGTGCTTCTGATTACGTCCATCGTATTAGGTGTACCTGTTAGAAAAAGTGTTTCAGATATAAAATAACTCCTTTAGGCTGACCTAGAGGTTAGCTGAGGTCAACATAGGTAAAATTTATAAACCATCCAACCTAAAAAAATTGAAGTGCCAACCTGGTCTAAGTGACCAGTGCAATGCTTTTCTGTGGTCAGAAATAGTGGGTTGTACATTCACAGGTACTCAAAATAACATACCTGTCCTATACATTATACAAAGTCCCTTCAACATTTGGCGATGCATCTGTAACAAGTAGAAGGGGAGCTTTGGCACATCGGGTTATATGTCATCAGCTTCACAAACACGATAAGGAGGTGGTTGCACGCGTCGCACTCGTTCATCTAGCCTCTCCGCGGCTAACAACAGAGGTGATCGACTTTGGCTGATCTCATATGACCTTGCATGTCCTCACTTGACCAGTTTTGACCTCATCTGGAGTAGAACGATACCACGGCATGCTTTCAGTGCGCTACTCGAATACCGCGCCGAAAACTACATAATACAACTGCCTGTTTGGCAATCAGCATGTGTTTTACAGAAGGCATCCACGGGGGCAGGTCATGACCTGGGCCAAGTTCATGTGCTCTGTGGTCTTATCACGGTTGTGGCTGTGATTTATTACCCTTGTCCTTGTATTGAAACATCAAAACTGCACAAAAAGATGAGCACTAACGTCAAATATTTACGACAAACCAAAATTGAACCGAGCTTAGGTCAATGAGCTCGCCTATTGAAAAAATATGACAGCGCAAACTGTACCCATTTAAAACCGAAACTCAAAACAAACTTCGAGGCTCACCTCTTTGACCTGGCATAGGTTTCTGGTCAAACTTCAAATCTGAACAAGGGGTGTTCAAGTAATTGATAAACAGGTACTGAAAATCTGGTGTTGCCGTCGTTTTTTACCTGTGCTAGATAAAAAAGAGGGAAATTCAACTTCCCCGGCCGAGCGCGGGATAAATCAATATGCAAAACTGAAAAGGTCAATTTTCAGGAAGACTTAGCCTATGACTTTGCCTACTAGGGTCAATTATCCAACAGGCAGCATATAATCCATTACCAATGATCTCATGGAGACCATCTTATTGTTTTCTTGCCAGGCTCTGTATTTCTTTGTTTCGAAGCGGCAGAGTGCATTGCACGATATCCCCAGCGTCTCGCATCCCATCCGGTATTAGTCAGTGGCACGAAAAGTAGGCCAAATCCGGGGAGAAACGCCGTTTGTAAATGCATTTTGTAGGTATGTTAAGTCTTTCAGGTCTTAGCTTCCCGGAACTCACTTTCCAAAACCACGCTCCAGCTATCATATCTGAAAAGAAAGTGGGATAAATTGGGAGCAGGTTTGTTTTTAGTACACTTGGGAGAAAGGCTCAGCAATTTTTCTTTGCTTAGCCTCCTCCTTCGCCCACCTCCTATGTATTTTGCAACGCTACGTTTCTGTAGCTATACATTTCCCGATAAACATGAACTTTCATTCGCCAAAGAATAACATCATACATAGCTTGAAACGAGATTATGCAGTTCAGGTCATACCCCTTGCACCCTTGCCCCAGTTCAACCAGCGGCTTACCACCTCAAAGCCGCTGTTCTTCTCAGGGGCAGGGGGCTCCAGATAAATCCCTGACATGCGCCACTTCAATGTCCATCGTTGGCCTCTGAAGTTACAGTTAGGGTATCCGTAAATAGCAAACCTGTTAGATCAGCGAGGTTTTCAAACACTCCTGCCCGCCCGGCCGGCATGGTAGATCTCTAGAAGAGCCGTACAGCTCCTCATAGAAAGTGACGATAAGCTTCCACAAGCCGATGAGCTTCTCACGACCCAAGCACAACCAGCGGCAGCTTATGCACATGTACATACGGTCTTTCACTGAACCCAGCTCACGACCGTGTCTCCACCATTCGAAGCTATCCGTCTGAAGTGGCGCTACTTTTCAAAACGTCTCGTAGCAGACTGATCACGTCCGGCTCAAGGTGCTGAAGCAAGCCACCGTTCCTACGGCTAGTAATGAGTCTAATTATCTGTTACTCGTTCATACTGTTTGTCATCTTACAGAAATCTTGGATGGCCAATATGTGAAAAGCACTGGTCTGACGGACATGGAAAAACACTGCATCACCACTGATCTGTGACATCAGCACTGATATAGTATAGTTTGCTGCATATTTCTGCCCATTTCTTCCAACAATCCGGACGGAAGCTGCAATATTTGGAAATATTTGGTGACTCAGCCCGCTCACGGCAATGTTCTGACATATTCTGGACGAGCACGCGCTTCAAGTGTTGGCGAGTGCAGACCAATGCTAAGGCTATGGTTTGCTGCATTCGTTTTTCTTTTGAATTTTGTCACAAAACAGCTCACAAAAAGTGTCATTTTTGTGACCGACCATATCCAATAAATCGGAAGCTTCTTCACCACTGCTTAACGCATCTAACTCAGCTCGTGTCGACGATACCAAACTGTGTTTCCTGACTTCTGGCGCACCTCACCAGTTCTACTCCTCAGGTCGCCATGAAGCGGTTCGCCATCCTCTTCAGCGCCATGAACATCGTCAGCTGGGGCTTCCCCCACGGGATCGGCTATGGAAATGTTGGAATTTACCCCAACGGGGGCGTGGCTCCCCTCGGATATCCCTTGGGCGGAGGACTTCCCCTTCATGCTCCCTGGCAGGGCGGACTTCCTGTTAATTCCCCCTGGCAGGGCGGAGTTCCCGCTCATGCTCCCTGGCAGAGCGGACTCATCTATGCACCCCCAAGCCCCGGCGTAGCCAGGGGATCTGCCCAGGGCAATGTGGTTACGGGTCAAACTCTGGGCCCGGCCGGCTTGTCTTCAATCACCAACGTTAAAGCCACAGCACAGGTGAGCTTCTGCTGGTGTGTTCTGCTGGCAGATGCGGCAATCCGTTTTTGGCGACTCGTGCATTGTGTTTTAACATTATAACGATCGATGTATAAACTTTCTGAATTTGGCCATGCTGCGAAAAGTAACTGCAGAGTAAGCACCACAGTCGGTGAAAAGGGCGACGCGGCGACTAGGAGTCGCCTGCTCCATCCTGTTCTCCAGCCCAGAATGTGACGCATGCGTTCTCTGTTTGCAGGGTTTCGCCGCGAACGGCGGCCGCAGCGAAAACTCAGCGTATGCCAACAATGCGCAGCTCGGCGGCCTCCTGGGCCAGAGCTCGACCTCCGACGCTGGAGCTGTCTCCAACCAGTCCGGCGGGGGAGGCTACTTTTGGTAGCAAACAGATGGCGGTCGCGACCAGCGCCGGACTGGAGCACGGTGCTCTTGACGATTGGAAAACCGAGAATAGTTTTAGACTGGTGGAAGATAGCGTTACCTAAGAGGGATCCTGAACACCAAGCCTTTCGTGGAAGCCACATATATCCAAGCAAGTCCGAAACTTCACAAATGTGTTGTCATATCGAACTTCTGAGGAACAACCGCTGGATAGCGAGTGACATTGTTTGAAGGTCGCTGACCTAGCCGGATGACTTCTCGTCATACACTGAGTCCGCGGTATGTCAGGGCGTGTCTCGAGATACGAGTGTAACAATGATCACCACAGTCAAATTTCCCCCTCTTGTTTATGCATGATAATGTCCTATGCTGTTTGTATATTAAGAATAAAAAGCTCGCATTGTCCTGTATGGTATCGCTACCACTTAACTTCAAAGGGTATGTTCTACATTTGAAGATAGCAAAACAATTATCAGATAGGATCAAATAATGGTTTACTTTTAAGTGAAAAAACTGCTTTAGACCACACAACTTATCTTTTTAGTGAATATGCTCCTCACTGTGACGTTGTTTGTGTCATCGTACGTTACACAACATTCGTTGAGAGCTAATTGACGGCCGTTTCATTTGGAAATCGGGCTCATGAACGCCAGATATGAACGACTCGTCCGTAATATCTTTATTGGCCTTGATCGCCGCATGGGCAGCGCAATAACGGGATTTGAATGAAGTTGTTACGGCGTTAACGATGCCTGGGTGACCTTGAAATAGTATGCACGAAATAGGTTGCACATCTATGCGGGCGCGTAGCTCAGAATCTGGAGGGGTATCGGTCTTAAAAAAGGCAGGGCTGTGAACTGCACCGAATTATCGACAAAACGGTTATTTCATTTTGATACCCCATTCAAACGTGGAACCTCCTCTCAGATCCCAAAATTGTGGCGGCAATTATGGTGGTGTTACTACCGAGACTTTTCACCAAAGGTATGCAAGTGCTGTGACTTACTTTCCACATCTGGAATCAAGCATGGTCGACTTGTTGACAGGACCAAGGCCATGGGTCCGAACACGATCCAAACAATGCCGAGAGAGCACGCTGCAGTTTCGTAAAGGCTCGGTGTAGCCGCGCCGAACTGCACGGCTGTCGGCAGTTGAATAGTGGGTCTTTTGGTGTACAGAGCTAGACGCGCCTTGTAAGGCCCACGACCTTACAGGTCGTGGTCCTGGCAGGTCCAAGTCAGGCGCGGATGTCAACAAAGGGCAATTTCTTGTTAAGTGAAGGTGGTTTATTTTCAGCATAACAACGCATAGGGATCGGGGCTGTCAAATTGGACTACTAAACCAATGTTATCGAAACTCTTACTAAAAGCTCAGCCTTTCACTGCGAACCATACATATATTTAATGTATGAGGTTTTTAACACGCTTGGCGACATTTCACATACTGTTTTTGTTGCACGGACACCAACTACAGGCTGGTCGAACAAACAGGCTGTGCGTGAAGCAGCTAGGCGAGAGCTGGCAGAGATTACGAACATTGGCTAAGCATGTTAGCATTTCACTGGGCATTGCTGCTGGGATGCCATGGATATACTTGTGTAGGAGAACGTAGCGACGCGCCCGCCAGGACTCGTCCAAAAACCGACTGACACCCGCGAGGGTCGGGCCCCTGCCGCCGCCTCAGCCGCCGACCCTTGACCCCCGGCGAATCGGGAGACCCGCAGTCACGTGACGCCCCCCGGCACCCAGTCAGATGCAGAGCTCTGGAGACGAGGGCGAGGGCGGACATCCCGCACAATCACACCACAACCTGTGCCTGCAGAGCCAGTGCAGGGGGCTCGCTGGTACTGGTGTCCTCAAAGCAAGGGATTTTCTTGCAGCTTCCAATGAACTACTAGGATCTTAATCGTCCTTGTTCATTTCGTAAATTGCTAGTAATCCTCCCGTAGTTCTTGCCTAAACGAATTTTGCGCTCGTTTGTTAGGGTGGCATTACAATTTATTCGTGGTTTTGAGGTGTGTACGAATTTACATGAAGTGGTATATCTTAATGGCAAAGCGTTCCAGGACGACCAACATATTCCCGGCTTCTCGACAGGGGATCTAAAGGAAAATACGATTATTACACAGTATTTATAAGTAGCCATGGTCAGATGTATTCAGCCTGCGTCGAACATACTTTGCTGTGATGCCATGCAACACCGCGGCTTCACTCCAAAAACGCCAAAACGTTAAGAAAGCCATCTCTTATCGCAGAGCTCCTTGCAGTCGGCACCCGTCTAGCCAAGGAGCTTCCTCAGAGTTCAGATCGCGAGACCTCGTTGCAGGTAGGCTACCGTGGTAAAGGGTGCACAACCATATATGGGTAGATAGACGTGCATGGCGCCTGACCGGGCCTACCGTCCCGCCAATGCCCCGATTACCTGTCTCATCCTACCCTTGTGGCTCACATGAGTGTTGATGTCGGGCGTGCCTGAGTCACAACGGGTCGAGTCGTACGCTAACACTTTCTGCCCCGTATACTGACCAATAGGCTCCTCGATATAAATTCGCTCTTGTGGGGAGGCGTGACAGCGGCAGCCGGCGACGCACAAACGTCCAGCGGCGGCCCGGCAGCAGCGCAGCGCACGCATCCCACCACGGAATCCCCCCCCCCCACACCATGCACACACAGTAACAAACTATTGTGCATTTTTAACAAAACTAACAAAGAAAAAAGTTACTTAAATGGTTTAGAACATGCCGGCTTGCGAGCTTTTGGAGCAAAAACCCTGACGCCCGGCGTTGCGTCCTCCATAACCCGCGCGGCGTCGGCTACACCAGTACCGCCGGCTAATAGGCGGATGCAAATGATGACGCCTCTGAAAGCTGCACTTCCGAACGATTTAGCACATATATTCGTAGAAGGCAATTCTGATGTTTAAAACACTTGTGCAATTTCTAAATTTACCATAGGGACGGATTAGCATGCACAACAAGGCAAACGAGAGCAGAACTCTGGTAGTGGAACTGGAGGCGTAAAGGAGCAATCTCTTTTTCCGTGTTGCTGTAACTGTAAATGCTTTTAGAGAGTAACGCGAGACTTCAAACGAAGTTCACGCCCAGTCTCATTTTTTCAACGGCACACATCACTTTTGAAATAGATTCGGAATACTTTTTCAGGGCGGCCGCTCTCGCACTCCGGCACTTACCGCCCGGTGATAGGTGCGTCGGCTAAGGCCGTTCGGTTTTGCAGACGCTGTAACCACGCCCACAGCTGTTCTCGCTCCTAAGACTGCGAACGCACAGACTCAAAAATTGTTTAGATTGAAGTGCTTCGCTAGTCGATTCTGAAAATTATGGACGTCCCGCAACAAACATGTGTTGGTCTTTTATCTTTTTTGACCTCGTTTCAATCGACCATACCAAACACTTATAGGAACCCTTACCTTTTTTCCAGACAAAGGGCGCCGTGGGTAAAACACTAAGAGGCACTGTATCGTTCCCGGACAGGGGTTGAGGGGCTAATCGATCCAAGCGCGGGGCGAGTACCGACTGCCATTCTGACGTCACTGAGGCTGGTTCCCCAGCTCGATCCAGGGCCCTTAGAAGGATGCATCATACACTATCCCTTCCCATCACACATCATCCTTGACGCGCATGACAACGTCTCTCATCCCCGCAGATTGTCCGATGGTTACGCAGGGACTTAAGTTCGGCTCAATGAACGCCTAGTTTAAATGGGGTGAATGTACTCTGTTCCAAACAGGGGCCCTAACTGGCACAGGCTGACTGACTGACTGACTGACTGACTGACTGACACCTTTTTTCCTCAGTGTGAACTCTTGTAACTCACACGTGTTTTCCTTGTCAGAGGGCCCCGACCAACGCAAAAAGCCTTCTGGCATTCGGGGTCCGGTCCCGTTTTATTTTAAACAAATGCTCCCCCGGGTCAACACATGACCCCTTATTAACACAGGAGCCCTTGTTGGTCACTGAGGTCCCCTAATCAACACAGGCCCCCTCATTGTTTCAAGGACCTCGATCGGTGCAAACTGCGTGCACCAGCCTCGCTCCTGCTCGGGAAGTAGGCCCTAGGACTCAAGCCGACACGGAGCCAACCGTTTAGCGCTGGTGGCCTCCGGCCGAAGTAGACGCTAGCGTTGGCCCAGAGTCTCAGTCGGCGCAAGGTGTTCTCTGACCTACAACTAGCTCTTCGTGCCCTTCGGTTCCTCACGATCAGATCCTTGATCGCCGGTGTCGAAGGGTCCCTCGGTTCCCTCTGCGGGCCCTTGAGACACTGCCCCTGTCCGACTCTGGGGCTCTTGTCAATACAGGACCCCCTGTTAGGCATTGCGGGCCCCTGACCGACAGCGGGGCACTCATTGACTCAGGGGCTCGACCAACAGAAATCGCTATCCACAGTTCTGTTCCTGCTTTGGAAATCGGCCCTCAAACCCAGGCCGTCTAAGATTTGGTGAGATGGCGAAAAAGAAGTTTTTGAGACCATGTTTTTGGTCGTCAAAATGCAATAATGGAATCAGGCTCAGCCTATGAAAGCGAGAAATTATCATGAAAAAAGATAAAATAAAATTATAACCCGCATCTTTCACATAACTGACAGAAATTCTCTGTCCAATGTTTCTAAGGCGCTGCTTTGGGTAGGAGTCAGTCATTTTCTTTCCTTCATAAGTGATATCCTTGGTCATCGGTTTTGGTTTCACGAAAGCGATGCCCAGTCAGCCATCCACGTACGAACCGGTTCGGTGCGTCTCAGGGTTCTCTGTTGACAACCGGACTTTATTCGTATTCACTGTATCATAAAATCAAGTCTGAAGCGCATGCAACTGGAAGCGGCTTGAGCATATCGCTATTATCAAGCCAACATCACCCATCTGTTGAGGGCCAGACGCACCCCTGTAGATCAGCCGCCCCAGCACCTTACACCACCCATCTGCTGAGGGCCAGGCGCACCCCTGTAGATCAGCCGTTCTGGCAACCTTCACCACCAGTCTGCTGAGGGCCAGGCGGACCACTGTGGATCAGCCGCCCCAGCACCTTACACCACCCATCTGCTGTGGGCCAGGCGCACCCCTGTAGATCAGCCGCTCTGGCAACCTTCACCATCCGTCTGCTGAGGGCCAGGCGCACCACTGTGGATGGCGCGTCCTGACCGGTGACACTAATTCGGAGCTGCCTTCGTGAAATGTCGAGTTTACAAACTCCATGTTGTGCATAAGCTTTGTTAAATCGGAGGGTTTTCCAACTAGAGGATCAGTAAGGTCAAGTGCCACGCGGCTGTGACGAACGAAGCCGGGCGTTGGCGGGCTGATTCTGACGGATGTTTAAGCCACATGTCATGGCAGGTAGGTGAGACTGCTGTCCTAAGCACCCCATGTAAGCATTAGCAATCATGGCGACTAACGAATTTCATTTGCCGTAGCGAAATCCTTGGTGTAAGCATCTTACCCAGATTGGAAAGCCCACTCAGATGTAGCTAACCGTGGAGCTTATTATCGCCAGAATACGTTCGATGCGTGCAGGTCAAGTCGGTACATTTACAGCAGTCATAATAATGATTGGAATGAAGGCGCAAACCACAAATGTTTCGCCACAGGAAGAGCGATTGCTTAATGTAGGAACTTTCAGAAGCGTAATATATATATATATATATATATATATATATGAATATACACCACACACATATATATATATATATATATATATATATATATATATATATATGTATACAACACATTACCGATAATCACGATGCCCGGTAATCATGTATATCACACCGTATCGTCGTCCCTTTTTGAAGGCGCGCGGGGTGGCGCAGACGTCATGCCCGGGCCAGCTGACCCGGATCGCGCGGTCACCGGCGCACGCGTACGCCCTGTGTCGCTTCCGTCGGTCCAGGAGGCCAAGCGTGACAAGTGCCGCCGGCGCCCAGCGGCGCCGTGCCAGGACAGAGGGCGGGTGGTTGTTCTCGAATCGCGTTGGGGACTGCTGCGCACACTATGTAAATATTTCCAGTATTTTTATTTAATTTCGATTGGGAAACTCCGCCGTTCTAGAAGATCCTAAGCATGGGCTCACCTTACATAACCCGAATCAAAATGCCTCCTCGGATTGCGCCATTCTATTTTGATATCTGATGAGGAACAACCAAAAATATAAGTATAATGATATATCTCATATATAAAAATATAAGGCCGATTTCGTACTGAAATTGTAAGTGCAACGTCGTTACATGTGTAATCGCAACGAACGGCCGTTAAAACTCGTCTTCTAACTTAGATCAAAACTTCTCAAAAGCTGGCCAGCTGATCGTGGGAGCCCCGGCGCCAAATGAACAGCTGCCACATGCACCAGGCGTTGGAGTCCTCCACGAAGTCGCGCCGCCGCAGTCGCAGTGGGGCCAGTCCCAGCGACGGCGCTTTGGCGTCAGGCGAAACCCGCCGCGCGGATAGGGCGGTAGTAATTACGCTGCAGGAATGGTAGGTCAGGGAAATTCCCAAGGAGGGACCGTCTTAAGCCACGCGGTGTCTGGTCCGATAAACGGCCATGACATCAGCGGCCACATTTCATGCTGACCACAACATAAAATTGGGGTTTGGACACTTTACTTTCAAAACGTCGTTGAATTTAACACGGTATGTAAAATACTTTGTTTCCGAAGAGGGATTCTTGCCTGAAACGAGGTAGTCATGCCCTAGCCATTCCCCACAATAATTCTTACTGGTTGTTGGGTCGTTATAAATGCATTTATCTATACTGAAGCAATACCAGATGTACACTCGTAACCATGTGAGCATTCTTAAAGCAGTCAGTCGTTGACGTGTCGTGACATTCCCATCAGTGTGATAAAGTAATTCATTACGTCATTCCATGAGCTGGATATTACCACTTCTATGTGGCACGATGCAATAAATGGACGCAGCTAGCTCCTGGAGTGAGCAGTATTCTTGTCTCAGTTTAAACCAAACATCAGTTTACTATTCGTTGCGTTTAACAGCATATTCAAGAAACGTAACCGAATTTGTCACTGATAATGCACTCACCCAGCAGCGTTAAGCCGGTGAAATCACACCTAGCAAGCAAGCCAACACAGACAGCAGGATGCTGCGGCATAACCGTCAGTAACGTCACCATGTGCTATCAGGATGTCACTGTCAGGCGGGAGCGAGCGGCTGGAAGCAGGCATCAAAGAACCACAGCAACCTAGGTTCCTCATCCACTCCCGCTGGTTAACAATAGCCGTGACTACCCTCGCTCTGTATACCAGGAGTGGGTCCAAGTGGTATATGAAGAAGATAGTCACCTTCGTACAGCAAGTGCAGAGCCACATGTGGGTTAACCTAAAAGCGCAACACAATTTAAAAGTGGTAATGTTCACCTCCTTCTGCGTCGTGGAGCCGCTTGGGCTTTAGCCAAACATGTTCAAGATGTGACTCGTTACATCGCGCAACATAACGCGTGTTTCACGCATCGCGACAAGTACTTGTGGTCATGATAGCTGCCAACAAGAGCGTGGTACGGAAGGAGGCAGCGGACAACGTTATTGCTGCCGTGAGACTTGCGCAACATTCATGTCTTTGGCATTCTAGAGCTGAACTGGGAGACGTGGCGTGTCTCCATGCTGCATGGTTACGTACAGAAACACGTTTCGCGTTGCTTTCATTATCGCATTGCAATCACGTTACGACCGATAACTGCCGACTACACATTATAACTGTTTCTTTGAATGCTGCAGTCAATCCAGGAAGGTGCCATCTGGTCTCATGGCGCCCGTTCGGTTGTCTGAACGCAGCATGACAGATTAATAGGTCAGAAACGCGGACTACGAGGCGGCTCCCTAAAAACTGTCCAGGGAAAAGATCGCGATGTTCTTGAGTTTAATCATGACGATCACCTCTCCGGCCGTCGTGAGATGCTATGGGTCCTGAGAAGACCTGGATTGCGTTCGGCTTTTACTCACGTGCGCGTCACGACGCGAATTCTCTCAATGGAATTACTGAGACTCGAACCACGGTTTCTAATCGTGAGCCCGGTGCTCTACCAACTGGGCCTTTCTATCGCACCCCTTTGCACTCGCTGTGACTGACACTTGTGTCGATAGGCATAGTGGCTAGTGCGTCGAACTCCCACTTGGGGAGCCCGGGTTCGAATCGCGGTTGTGTCGTAGCCTTTGAGCGATAATATGGTCAATGCAGTCGCCGGCGCTCAAAAGGCGGCGACGTTCGTTGAGTTCGACGCGTGACGACGTTTTTTGAGTTCTCTTTTTTAAATGACAATTGTATCGGACCGGTGTGGATTTCTGGCGTGGAACATCATAAAAGTGAGCCTTATTGAACCCGTTTCCAGCGTAAATTCACCGCAATCAGTGCAGGCATATAAAGGGATGCAGACATACAAACAGGCAGATAAACAGTTAGCCAGACGAGCAACAGGAGCGAATTCGGTTACACTTGTCGGGCCATAGCGGAAGAGCCATGAAGAAACCTAACTGATCGCTGGATGGGAGGGGAACAACTTACAGCAGGGACCATAGCCTCACGGTAGAAGACGTTCTGGAAATCATATTCCCGGCTTACTGTACGCAAAAGAACAAAAATGGTTTCTGATGCCAAATGGTACCGAATCTGAAGACCTATTTGCAGTAGATTAGTTTTTCCTTCTGCCCATGAATACAACTGTAGCGCTATACAGACAATATATTGCACACAGCATTTCGCTTATTATTATTCCGATCAAGGCCATATACTGTGAAAGTCGGCAACGGCCTATATTTATATTTATTATTATTTCATCTTGCTGACTGGTTAGCAAGGTATTTGTTTGTACGCTATAACATCAGACTAAAGTTGGGCAGATTCGTTGCCAATTTGTGTCACAAGATAAAGAAAAATGGCGACAATTCGCTCGATTGCAAGACATATTAAGCCGGGCTGGAAAGTTGCAGGTGTTCATTGTCAAAAAGCTGCAATCAGATGCGCATCTCATTTTACATATTTTCCTGACACGGTGTCTGAGGCTCAAGGTATGGATCAGTGCAATTTACAGCACATTTGATGGAAGTTTGACCAAGTGCTGTCGGCAGGACGCATTGGACCCAGAGTCTGTGCTGATTGGTGGCTTGCTGTGCAGATCATCCCCATCACCCCAGTGAAGTAGTCATTTCAGTGAGCAGGTCTTAATAGAATATTCACATTTCATACAAAATGTAGTTGTGTGTCAATGCCAACATTGGACTTGCTTTTATCTTATACTTCATGATGATAAGGAATTTAAAACACCACAGCCTGGGATAAAAGGGACAAAGTGATCAGAGCTACCTCTATGTTTTTTATGTCTTGTCTTCCATTGGTGTCCTCTCATCCTCCAAATTGTGTCTTGTCACCAACTCCTTCACTAGCAGGCAACATGCCTCTGCCTCCTGAAACATTTGAAACACTGCAACCATGTCTCCTGAGCATTGATAGTAGAGTATTGATGGTACAGCATTGTTGGTACAGCATTGATGGTACATTGACGGTACATTGATGGAGCAGCGAGTGCAGCTGGAGGGGTCCGAGCCTCCAAGGATGTGGTATTGCCTCACTTTGTGGACAAGATGTGCATCTGTTGCTTAACCTACTCCAGCTACTCCTGGTGCTGTTTGCTGAGGGGCCCAGATGATGTTGCCATACTCAAAATACAGGGATATTGTTGTCTTGCAAAGCAGTGGTAGCATGCAAATGTCTATGTTGGCCAAAGACCATCTCACAACTGCCAGCATCTGGCAGGCTTCGGTTTTGCTTCCGCCATGGCCAGCAGGTGGAACTTACATGTGTAATCTACTAAGATTCTGAGGTCTGTCTAGGAATCTTATCAGCCTACAGTTTTCCCATTGATCTTCAAAGATGTGGCAAGGCGTGTTGGCATCTTAGTAGTATGCTTGATGCTCACTGGTCAGTGGGTGTGGTGCTCTACTAATGGATATGGGGGGGGGGAATACATTATTTGGAACTAATGTAAGCCGTGTGTTATGGTGGGAATGCAGTTATTGATGCTGCAATGCTAGTGGTTATCAAAATTTGGTTACAGATTAAGAATGCACAGCTCTCATGTTTAAAGGCGAGGCAATTTTCATCAGGTTTTTATCCAATCTAGCCTAACCGATAAGCTTGTATTACTAGGAACATGTAACACTAAATGTGAGTTGTGAGAAGTGTATTTTTGTGTTGCCCACAAGGCAACAAGACATTTCCCAAGTGTTTTTTTATAGATTTTTCATTCCATGAAACTGAATGTTTTATAATGGACACCATGCCAGCCTTCTGTGGCAACATGGAGAACCTTTTTTATCACACATTCCACTGAGGTAAACCATTTTAGTCACCATGGCTGACAAAAGTCACATGCAGCAAGTGCAAACTGGGAGAGGATTAGTCAACCCATATGAAGCCCTAGCCAGCTATGACAAACCTTTACAATTTCAGCCTTACTAACAGACATGTAGACATTGCAACTTGAATGTGCAGTCAGTTACTTTGACAATCCCATTGGCTTGTGCTTCTTCCTCAAGTGTGCTTGCAGGCAATTGCTTTGGGTGCAAGTTGTCATTGTCTTTTTTGGCATGCTGCCCATCAAAGCAGGCCTGATCCCATGTTGAAGGCCTCATTGTTATGAGTTCTGGGAACATGCAGACCCTGCCAGGCATTTGCCATTGCCTAGTATTTTGGGAATACCTACCATATACTATGTTGCTGAAGTTTCAATAAGTCCACATGCCCTCAGGCCTTTTTTATCCAGTTGACTGGTGACCTATTGATTGTGGCAAATTTATTCATGATGCTCTGACTTTCAGGTGACCAATGCCTCAGATGATCATGCTTGAGGTGTAGTGTGAACTTTTTGGCCATCTTTTGTCTGTTGTGTGGTTGTCTGATCATTTTTGGAGCAGATTGTGTGAAAAGGATATTCTTCACTTCCAGGAGAGACAACTCGGATGAACCTGTTCCAAGCAGTTAACAACGCTCTGGACACAGCGCTCACCACAGACAGCACAGCAGTCGTCTTTGGAGAGGACGTCGGGTTTGGAGGTGTCTTCCGCTGCACCGTTGGACTCCAGGACAAGTGTGTGGTCTTCTATATGATTATGTACAGACCGTTGTAAGAAGGCACTTAATTTAACAAAAGGCATAGGTCATTTAATAATCACAAAAGACAATTGTGTTGACAAAAATATTGAGGTACCTGCTGGGAGCCTGACATGGGTTTTTCTGTGCAACTGTAAACAGGGTCAGAAAAGCACCTCAATATGCTTCTTATATTTGTGTGCAAGAACTTACATGCATGCTCAGTAAAACATGTAAAAACTGTCTTCCAAATAACAGAATACCATATTCACTCAACATCTGCACTCACCCATCTGGGAATATTCCCACCTCTCCCTGTCAGTGGCCCACGCCTGAGCGTCGTCCAATCTCACCCATCGCGGGTTCTCGAGGCTGTGCTGGACAGTCCCCATCTGACCGGCCGTCTCCCTGCCGCAGGCACGGCGCAGACCGTGTGTTCAACACGCCGCTCTGTGAGCAAGGCATCGCCGCCTTCGGCATCGGCCTGGCCGCAGCCGGTGCCACGGCCATCGCCGAGATCCAGTTCGCTGACTACATATACCCGGCCTTCGACCAGGTGGGGCCACCTGAAAGCTGCCTCCCCCCACCCTTCCACTCCCACCCACCCCTACCCCACCCCACCCACACTCATATTCACAACCACACTGCACCCACACCCACCCCACCACACCCACACACCCCACCCCACACCCACACCCACACACACCCACACCCACAGCCACACTCCACCCACACCCTACCGCACCCCACCCATCCCACACCCACACCCACCACACCACCACACCACACCCACACCCACACCCACACACCCACCCCCACCCCACACCCACCACCCCCACCCACACCCCACCACCCACACCCCACCCACCCCACCACACCCCACCCCACACCCACACCCACACCCCATCCTCACCTTCCATGCTTCTCTTCTTGCACCACACCACCCTCCACCGCCCCTCTTATACCCGCTGTCTTCCGCGAAAAGGGCAGGAGGTAAAAGACGGCTCAAGCTCAAAACTGAATCGCATTCCAAAAGAGGCTGCCTCGATTTACGGCCTTGCCTGTAAGCGTATTACAGACATTGCATCAGCGATACAGTTGCATGGCGTTTCCTGCTGGCGGATATTGAAAAAAAATTCGGGGACTGAGATGTTCTGCAAGTCGCCTAAAAGCAGAACGTGGGCCCGACCGCCTGCGTCCTGATATTTCGCAACCGAAGGGCTCGGGAGGTTGATCAATGAGGACAGATTTTCTCCCGTCGTGCTCACAGGCTAATCATGACACCCGTATGTATGCTTATCTCGCGATCAATGCTGCAGAGTTGATGCGGATACGCATTACCGGCCTGTGTCTTTCCGTGGCTGTCCTTTTGTGATGACTGTAGCGTCGTGTAGCGTCTTCAGGAAAACCCAGATGATAACCTCACGACACGTGGATTATTGCCGTGGCGGCGCGCCTGCCAGGGTATGAACTTATTGCGTGTACGACCGCAGATGATGTCATTGAGTGGCTGACCTCGAGAACGCGCCGCGAGCTCCCTGGCGCACTAGCAGGCCGCCCTGTGCGAGGCTGTGACGGCCGGCGCCCCCCCCCCCCCTCTCCAGATCGTGAACGAGGGCTCCAAGTTCCGGTACCGCTCCGGTGGCCAATTCAACTGCGGCAAGCTCACGCTGCGCGCGCCCTGCATGGCCGTGGGCCACGGCGCGCTGTACCACTCGCAGTCGCCGGAGGCGTTCTTCGCGCACGTGCCCGGCATCAAGGTGCGATGCGGCGTCACGGGCGGCGCTGAGGGCTGTTGGTATCAGCAGCGGCGGTGGCGAGTGGCCGTCGTCGTCGATGCCGTGTTTTGGGTTGGAAAAAAAACTGGAAGTTCAGGGTTTATGCGCGACTTCTGTCGGTCTGGCGGGTAGCAGTGATGATGTGCCAGCCCGGATTTGGGAAGTCGTTGCTTCTTACTCAGATCGTTGGTATGGAGTCGGAAAATAGTTTGAGAACGCCTCAGATGGAACCCATATCAACATGCTCTCTGTACATGAACAGGCGCCATGCACTTTCTTCAAGACATCACCATCATCCTCATCATCGCCATCATCACCGTCATCACCACCATCGTAACGGTGCGGTCTCGGCCAGGTGGTGATCCCGCGCGGCCCGATCAAGGCCAAGGGCCTGCTGCTGTCGTGCATCCGCGACCCAAACCCGTGCGTCTTCTTCGAGCCCAAGGTGCTCTACCGCTCCGCCGTGGAGGAGGTGCCCGTCGCCGAGTACACGGAGCCGATCGGCAAGGCCGACGTCCTCGTCGAGGGTGAGCTGGCCGGCAGAGCGCGTGGAGTTCACGCCGGTGTGCTGCCGGAGGGGGGGATGCTGGTCTCCATGCGGGGTGTAAGGGAATTTCGGTGTGTTTGGGGATCGTGAGCTTATGTTTTTTTTTTTTCTGCCAGCTGGTTCCGGCAAGCTGTTAAGGATGTATGGGCGTGTTGATGTGGCAGCAAGCCTTTCTTCGTCGGTGGTATAGGCTGTGCTCGATGGTCCCGTTGCGATGCGTTGTTTCGCCATGCTGCTGGTGGGCAGACATCATGCGTTGAGTGCTGCAGGACTTCTTTAATGCAATAGCAGGAGCGCATGCATGGTTTTTACTGCTAGTGTTGATGAAATTTTGGTGGAAATGGCAATCGCTTTTCAACAGATGCGTCATTACAACCTATTTTTGTGAAGAGAAATTGATTACTGTAAAATAAAAAATAAAAATTAAAGTTAGCTTTGATTGAGCTTCATTTTGTTACGCGCTACACGTTGTGCTCTACGTCACCAGTTTCTGCTGTAAAACAATCGCACGCGTGCACGACGACACGTTTGCGAAGAGTTAATCGGTGGCATCACTTGCCGCAGGTGATGACGTCACTCTGGTTGGCTGGGGGACCCAGGTGCACGTGCTGCGCGAGGTGGCTGACCTGGCGGCCGAGAGGCTGAGCGTCTCGTGCGAGGTCATCGACCTCGTCTCCATCCTGCCCTGGGACCGGGAGACAGTGATGAAGGTTGGAAGCGTGCGCGGGCCGCCGCTGGGGGCGGTTTATCGAGGCGAAGTAAGAGTTTGCTCGTTTATGTGGATCGTATGGGTGCATAGGCTATTAGAAGTCTTTTGGGGATTACTTGTGAGTCAAATTTGCAAAGATGATGTGCATGCTTCTAGTTCATGGCGTAATTCAGGGTTGTAGTTTCGCAAAATAAGTTTGGATCTAAGCCATGAGAAATGACGAAATCTCCCGCAAAAATGCGCCAGCAATCGGCTTTCTCTCTGGATTTGGTCCGCTTTCCTCTCAAAGATGGGGCTGCCCATAAACTGAATTGGAAACTTCACCTCCAGTATTATCCGTTGTGATCTCAGAATTGTGTGAGTCGTAGTTTCACTTGTTAAGCCCGGCCTAGAGTACACAGGGCTTTATTGAAATTTTACGTCGAGGTAAGATCCTTGTTGTCACGTTACCGGCTGTATGGTCGCTGCGGTGTGCGGGTCACGAATGAGCTTGAGCTCTCAAGTCCTGTGATCAAAAACAGCGTGTGGATTCCGAGGACTTAGTTGTGGAGGCCTGCGACAGGTGGCTCGTCGGCGCGGTTCGTATAGGTGGCGCTGGCAGCGCGGGAGTGGGCCTGACCGTCGGATAACCACCGGCTCCCGCTTGGGCCCATCCTGCCGCGTCCGTCGTGTACTGCCTTATTTCTTGGCACTGGCATGTAGAGTCTCAACAAATTTAGACATATATTTTACGAAGAGCCGCACTGGTATCTTTTTTATTCAAGCTTCGAAGAGCACGTGCGTCGCGTCCGCGCCACTTCTGTGTAATGCACCGAGCAGTCAGTGGGGTCTGCAATTAAGTCCGCCGGAACTGGATGGAAGTTCGAAGGCGGAGTAATCGAAGCTCGTAATAGCCGGGCGCGGGCCGAGAGCGGGAAGCCCAAGTCGCTTTTGCGACCCTGCTGGTTGCGATTGAAGACCTGTGCTGGACCGCGGCATGCCGAAACTGGTGTGACGAGCGCAGATGCCTCATACTACAAAAGAGTGCAAGAGTGGTACTAGATTTCTACGATGACGAGTATCTTGGAGTAAAAAAGTGTATGGATCACGTGCAATTGGCATGTCGCGCTCTACAAACGGTGGAAATTAGGCGTGCATATGTACTACTTAACAATGCAACCGGCATGCAGGCATTCCATTCGATCCTATCTGTGAAGTCAAAAATGGGAAAAATCCGAAAATTGTCAGCGCCAATTTGGTCTATGCGTAAAAAGCCAAGTGTTCATCAGTTTACCTGGGGTCCAAAAGTTGTCATCATGTACGTGTATTCGCACCAGTCAACGCGAGCAATACGCTGAGGCACTCGGCTTGTGCTGCGGCGGCCGCGCGAGCCCGTGCTGACCGGCCTGTTGTGTCGCTGTCCGGCAGTCTGTGATGAAGACGGGCCGGTGTCTGGTGTCGCACGAGGCGCCGCTGACGGGCGGCTTCGGAGCCGAGCTGGCTGCCACTATACAGGTGCAATGCCCCCCCCGACTGTCGCGCCGGTCCCTCCCAGCTGTATGCTGGATGGTCAGCACACAGATGATTGTCATGTCCGTAGATGCTCTATTTTGTCGTGCTGTGTTGTGTCAATATGGAGGTCCTGATGCAGTTCGTGTCAAAGGAGAGCTCGCGACTGGCAGCAACTATGGGCCAGTTGCAGTAACCACATGGTAGTGATGGACGTGCATATTATTTTGGTCGGCGTACTTAGTTTCCGTTAAGCATCGTAATAGCCTGGTTATCCTGGTACACCATTATTCTCTCGGTGTTTGTTGGTTCTACCCACACATCCAGTCTTTGAACGCCGAGAGACTGGCGTTTGTTTCAATCGTTTGCATCCCGCCCCCCAACACTCCAACCTTAACCACGATCCGGAAGTCTCCCTTTCGGCCCCTGCAACGCCCTCGCGCGGCCGTGACCTCGTGTGCCCTCGTGTGACGCCGTCGTGTGCCGGCCGCCGCAGTCGGAGTGCTTCCTGAACATGGAGGCGCCCGTGCAGCGGGTCACCGGCCACGACACGCCCTTCCCGCTCGCCTACGAGCCGTTCTACATGCCGACCAAGTGGCGCTGTTTGGAGGCCGTCAAAAAGCTGGTCAACTACTGACCGCCCGCCCGGCGGCGGCCGACACGGGTGCTGGGAGTGCTGGAGCGGGGCAGGGCTGCGGCCGCGTGGCGCTACTGAGCGGAAACGGGACGACGTGAAGGCCGGCTTCTTCGAGGTCGTGACAGCGTCGGCGCAGGATGATTGTGTTCTGTTGTGCAGGTCGTAGAGGGCCGGGATGAAGTGTTTGCGCAGAGGGCCGTTCGCGGGCGGTTCGTAGAGGGCCGCACGTCGGTGCGGGACGGGCGGTCGTATGGGAGTTGCCGCCGGTTCGGGTGCGGCGCGCAGCGCCCGGTGTTCGGTCCGGTGCGACGGTAGCGTTCCTGTCACTTGACCAGCTAGGCGTTGTCTACCTTCGTGGGTGACCGTCGCAGCCCAAGTCTGTGCGTGGTAGTAATGAGTGACGTGTGGTTTAGATGATTATTATATTTTCGCCGAGCTTTATAGCGCGCCGCTTGGTTGCAAACGGGACTTCGCGAGATCTGGTGGAAGGGTACTGTTTTCGGGGCTTAGGGGGCGTCGCCAGCAACGGTCATTGATGGTAGCAGCGAAGTGCAATATTAGTGTATGGTAGACATGTAAAGCGCGCAACAGGTCGTGTTGTGCGCTGCTTGCCAGGGTTTTGTACTGCCTGAGTCGTTATCGCGACTGACGCCGTGTTGATGGAGGCTGCTGCGAAGCTGCGGTCCGTCGGTGGTTACCGCGGGTAATGTGCTCTGCATGTCCACGCCGTCAATGACAAACCATCGCGTCGTTCGAAACTCGGAAGTTCGATCCGACCGCAACCAAATGAATCTAAGAATACAAGTGTGCAAGCCAGCGATGTATGTATATCTTCACAAATCCGCCAGAACAGCCGCTGGCGCTTCAGACCGCGCTTAGAGCTGCAGGTCCAGCTCGTCCGCCAGCGAGTCCGTCTTCCGCTCCGTCCTCGCGTTGGTCTTCTTCCGCTTCTTCATCATAGCCTTGTAGGCCTTCTTGGTCATGACTCGCTGTTCCTCCTGCTGCAACTCACTGACCTTCTCCCCCTTCGTCTTCTTCTTGGCGGTAAACTCGACCTGGAGCCGTCCCCCGGCGTCGGCCGGCCGCCGATCTCCGGTCTCCATCTCCTCGGTCTCTTGCGTCTCGGCGGCGGACGCGGCCAGCGGCACCGCCTGCGAGGCGCGCGGCGCCTCCATCGCCTCCATCTCGGCGTCCGCCTCGGCCGCCAGCGCGTCCAGGTCGAACTCGGCCGCCATCTGGGTCCACGATGGTCGCGTCGCCGACCGCCGCCGCCGCCGCCGGCGGGTGCGTGTAGTACTTGATACGACCGGTGTTCCAATCCTGCAGCACGAGGCGCGCGGCGGCGGCGGCGTCCGGCACGCCGCCTCGCTTCAGCCGTCCCTGGCGCCGCGCCAGCAGCAGCAGGAACTCGGCCGTCGTGCTGAACATGGGCAGCCGGTAGTGCAGCATCAGCTGACGCCGGTCGGCGCGCCGCAGAATGGCCTCCACCGGCAGTGCCGGGTCGTCCAGCTGCTCGATCTTGAAGGCGTTGCGCAGCGCCGTGGCCGCGTCGCCCGCGTCACCCGTCTGCAGCACCATGCCCGGAGAGTCCAGCAGCTTGATCTTGGCGTCCAGCTGGATCTCCTGCACGGCGCGCGTCACCCCCGGCGTGGCGCCGACGCCGCACGCGCGGCTCCTCTTCAGGCTGTTGATGACGCTGCTCTTGCCGACGTTGGGCAGGCCGACCACGCCGACGGCGATGCTGGTGCTGATGCCGCGGTTGCGGCAGTAGTTGCCGAGCAGCTTCATGAGCGTGGCGGCGCCGAGGCAGCGCTGCGACTGCAGCAGCGGCTCCGGGCAGCTAAGCACGTCCAGCGCGCTCTGGCCCAGGTTGCGACTTTGCTGCTGCGTGCTGGCCTTGAACGCCACCGTCGGGAACTCGCCGCGCAGGTACCTGGCGGCGGGGAGGCTGGGCTGTGACTCTCGACTCTCGGAGGGCGAGCGGCTGCCCAGAGCATTGGTCGGCGGGGGGGGGGGGGGGGAGGGGGACGAAGGCCGCGATGCTCAGAGCTACAGTGTATGACGTCTGACACATCGCTGGAAACACATTTTACAGGTGCTAACCAGCGCGCGCTGGAAGCACCTCGCTGGAAAGGCCGCTGAATGTCATTTCAAGCCCCTGATCCGCAGCCGCATGTGTCGTATGCTAATTATGTGGAGATCTGATCCTAAAATCCAGAATTAGAACTATAGTGTACGACGCATACCACATAATCAAACTTCGGGCCCATGTCAGTACAGCTAGAATGTTGACTGTCATGATCACCCAGCAGCAATCCATCTCCCATGGCGATGTCATGCACTTCTGCGTTGTTGCAAATAGTACCTGTTTAGAACCAGCTACGCAGCATGACCAGCCACCCGGCGACTACGAAGCTCAACAGCACTTCCTGTTCGGCTACGAGCTGTGCCCAACGGATGATTTTTGGTTGGCAATGTCACCCGTTTTCACAATACGCTTCCGCTGTTCTGAAATTAGCCCGCTCTTTTCCCGTGTGCTTTCATGTACAGGTCTTCCGCTTGACATTGGATGCTCGTCTCATGTACGCCCAGCACAGTCACTCCGCCCGACCGATGCGTGGCGTTAGCACTGTTGCTGCTACTGTCGCGAGCTAGCCTGTCGTCCACGCCAGGGTTAAGACGCCACGGATGCTCAGGCCAGCGCTGTCTGGCAAACACAACATATTGGGGATGCGTGTGCGAGTGGGCGAGGGAGCCCGCATTCACGTTCCATCAGGCGAGGTGCCTGACAGAACGTCTGTCCTCCGCTGAAATATCTTTAAAATCACCATAAAACGCGGATGAGATCACCATGCTGCTTTTCCAGCCGTCTTTGTGTTGGTGATGGTGCCAACCACAGCATCCACTAGGCAGCATATACCGCACCCACTCCACCCAGACAGCCACCACTCCTCCCTGCTACGCTCCGGCGGCGACGCCGCGCGCGCGCCCTGCCCCACTCACTTGACCCAGGCGGCCAGGTTCTCGCGAGGGCACCAGGTCCGCCTTGTTGAGCAGCAGCACCAGCCGCTTGGAGCTGCCAGCTGCCAGCACCGTCTGCTCCACCTCCTTGCTGCGCGTGCCAAGCGGGTCACGCGCGTCCAGCACCTCGATCACCACGTCCGCGGATTCCACCACCTGTGGGGGCGGCAGGTGAGGTGACAGGTGACAGACAGGTGATAGGGGCAGGTGACAATTAAACAATTCCAGCAATGTTGGCCTAGCAGGATGAAGAGGGCTGATTGCCTAAAGGTTGGGAACTAACAACCTACAGGCAAATGTTTCTGCTGTGTCTACCTTCATGTGCTTCTTCTCATAACAGTTCCTCATGATTAAGTGGCTATACATAGAAAATAAAGGTTCAATCATTTGCAAGGACTTGAGTAGAGCATAAAAGAACAGACAGGTAAACAAGATTCATCTTGGAAAACTACTTCAGCAATTAATATTGATAATGCACCTAATTAGAGGGAGTGTCCCAGGATTCAGTTAAAAGTTTTTAAAGTAGCATTTTACACTCATGAAACAACATGTGGCAAAACAGCTGCTGCTGCCAAATAGCTAAATTGGCACCTATGACAAAAATACAGCTATAGTGACAGAGTCAAAACATACCTGCTGCAAGCCATCTATAAACAACTTGAGCACAGTAGTCTATGTCCATGCAGTTTTGCTGCAGGTAAATGCAGCTATCCATGACATTTCAGAAATACACTGCACTTCAGATGTATATGCACATTTCAAGCAGACTTCACAAATTATGACCTTAGATGCAAATGCCAAAGGCACAAGGAAGGCAGTTTAACAGGGGACAGGGGAGGTAGGTGAACTAGGTAGATACATTATTGTTTTCTAACATTCAATTAATAGTTAGATTGTATCTCTATATGTGTTTTTGGAAGAGACACCAGGTAATGCATTGTTTGATTTCAGTAAAAAATATTATCAATGGATGATGGCAAATGCCTTTGCACAATACATTTCAGCCTCAGACCCACAGCAGATGATAAAGATGCATGATTTTATCACCTGGTATAACTGATTAACTTGTTTTCCCATGTCTCTGCGTAGCCCTGTGCAGCTGTCAGCCATACTAAGCAAATAGATTTAACCCAGTACTTAATGCAGCTTACAAACATGGAGAAACCCCACAGCAGAAACCGATGAGAAGACAGGTATAAAACAAGCCATATTGAGGGTTTATACAGTGCACTTTCAACACAATGTACTACAAGGTTATCAAGCCATCAACTTGAAACCATGCCATAATCACACACACCCAAAGTACAACTGCAAGTGTAGGTGTACTTTCCTACCTCACATTAGAAAAAAAATTATTGTACACCATTTGTCATGTTTAAGGCGGAACATATAGTAAATAATCTCAAAACAGGTAGAATCATGCTCCTGCCTTCAAATTTTCATAACTTCGATGGCAAGCTCCTGGCGCGGCACACACCACACTGCCTGGACTCCCCAGTGCCATTTCTGCATTGCCGTTGTGTACTTACAATATTTCTGCTTACCAAGAACTTAAAAATGTATGGGACCAAGGTAACAATAATAATGCAATGAAAATTGTTTCTTATCGCGTCAAGGTACGTTTATGAAACACATAGGCTAGAATAGTCCAGAACATAGCCTAAACTAGCCTAGCCTAGCCAAGACTAGCCTAGCCTGGCCTAACCTAGCCTAACCTAACCTAACCTAACTTACCTTACCTTACCTATAACCTAACCTAACCTAACTGAGAATAGACCAGAACCTAAGCTAAGCTAAGCCAACCTAACCAAGAATAGACCAGAACCTAACCTAACCTAACCTAACCTAACCTAACCTAACCTAACCTAGCCTAGCCTAGCCTAGCCTAGCCTAGCCTAGCCTAGCCTACCTAACCTAACCTAACCTAACCTAACCTAACCTAACCTAACCTAACCTAACCTAACCTAACCTAACCTAACCTAACCTAACCTAACCTAACCTAACCTAACCTCCCCACCCTATGTCTCCTTCAAACCCAGCATCCCATTGGCATTCATGTTTCATGCCACATATAGGTACCATATAGTGAGCTTTTATTTAGCTGCCATGTTCTCATTTTGCTTTACATTCCCCACCCAATCCCCCTGCAGACCATCCTCCCCTTGGCATCAAAGATCAAATTTCATGGAATCTTGTTGCCTTGGCACCCTACATTTTTATGGTTCTTCATGCTACTTGATGCACAGTTATGTTGTGACCACGCACAGTAATGGTGCCAGTGTCACAGCTGCTGTGTGTGTGTGCAGCGCTCGGGAGCTCGCCAACTTATTATAAAAAATTTGAAGGTAAGAGCATGAACCTGCCTGTTTTGTGATTATTTAATATATGTCCTGCCTTAAACATGACAAATGGTGTGCAATAATTTTTCTCATGTTAGGTAGGAAAGTACACCCTGACCCAATTGCAACACTCACCTTTCTGAATTCCTTGTAAAATGCCTTTGCAGATGGATCAGTCGAACTGTTAGCTTGAGCCATACTTTCATATTCCTCATTTTTTGTTTGCACTGCTGAAACCAGGTCATTAAGGGAATTTGAGGTGGATGACCCATCCTTGGCCCTTCTTTGGGCTTTGAACTCCTCTCGCTTTTTCTCACGCAGTTGCTGGATGCGTTGCTTTTCAGCTTGTGCTTCCTCAATTACCTTCTCCTTAAATGGTGCTAAATTGGGCACTCCTGGATCCTTCTTTTTCTTTCCCTTCTTGGGATTCTTTTGGCCTCTTTTTTCAACTTTCTTGCATGCTCTTTAACTTTTTTTGCTATCTTGTACTTCATATTACATGAAAGTCGTTACTCTTCTTTTTTGAAAACTTGTTGGTCACCATCTTGGCAAATAGATGCGATAAAAGTCGTTTTAAGGAGACACCGTAAGCCTACTCGAACTCACACCCTCACCAGACCGCACACGCCATCAAAGGACGGATTCAACGTATCACGCGAATAGCATCATTACCGACACGTTTATTTGTCACAGCAGCGTCAAGATGCACGCCAAATACAGCATGCTGGTCGTGGAAGAATCTCGCACTAAATTCCAAATACGTTACAAATTCGTTATACAGTATGCCCTCTGACAACATAAAAACACATAATGAAAATGGGAGAGTATAGGTCAAAAATCCTGAAGAAAACTGGCTTTTGCAGCTGCGGATCCGTGAATTCTCAAGAGGAAAAATGATGCGACCACGTAATTGCTGATGAAAATCAGCGTGACATGTTTCACATCTACCAGACCGCCACATCGGTTTTGCTGGCGTCAAATACATACAAGTCTGATGGCGAGCCACAAAATTACAGAAGTGATGTCGCATAACCAGGTTTTTTGACTGAGCCAAGATTGTGAGTAGGGTGGAGGGGACGCAAAAAGCATGCGGGATAAAGAAACTCTAGAGTTTATCCGTAATTTTGTCTGTCAATGAGCAGTCGAAATATGTCGAAGAAGTCCTCAGATTCGGTGGGCTTCGTTATTTTAGGTGCAGGCAAGTTGTTACGCTCATCTCCTCCCCCCCCCCCCCGCTTCTTCCTCATCCCTTTGACAACGTTTACGACTTTCAGGTAAAGTTTTGCAAATATTCCAATCAAAACCCAGCAAGATATGTTTGGCTGCCGCTCGCATGTATATTCCATTTGCAACGCCAAAACGGTGTTTGTACTTCCAAACGCAACTCAATATGTTAGATACCTTGCCACCTTCCCGTTTGCATAATTTTGTAAATGTGGGAAGCGCAGACTGGGGAACAATGGCCTATGGCATTTTGTCTTTATGACATTTTGTCAGTGGCATTCACCCTATGGATCAACTTTATCCATCTCGATAGCTCAGTTGGGTAGAGCGCCTGGCTTCCGGTCCACCCACCCGGGGTGCGATGGGTTGGAGGCGCTTTGGGCGCTCATTATTTGCACTTGACATGAATACCCTGCAGCCGGTGCCAGTAGGCTACGACCTCAAAACGGTTTTCGTCCTTCACTTCCTGGGACGTTCCGACAGTGGAGACGTCGACAAAGTCCAATCCATGTAGGGCGTACGAATGCTCGTGACGAAGACACATTCATGGTCGGTCAACCAGGATGCGAGCCCGTTGCTTTGGCAATCAAAATAATGAAACCAGGGGCTCCTTCATGCCATCAAGGGTATCGCAAGGTTCCATAGGGGTATGAGGAAGACGGCCTTGTAATCCCCATCGGCAACGATGACCTGCCTGTGCGGTGTAAGCAGGTCACCCTAGCAGAGTCCGGGACAGCCTCCCTCTCGGCTCTCCCCTTCCTTTTATTGTCTGGTATGCATCTTTCTGGACGAAACTGACGAATTCCCCGTTGTCCTCCGACCTCTCTAATTTTGTATTGCGTGATAGCCTGGTCGAAATCTGATCTCGTCTCTTTTGCGAACGAAAACTGCGAAAAGCCAATCCACGCTTTCGTCCAAACTCTTACCGTGACGCTGCAAGTGATGCCTTCGGGGAATTTCACTTGCAGTCGCTGGCCAGCATGGTATGCAAGAATTCGCTGTGCAGGCGGCCCTGCGGACCCAAAAGATACTCAAGTACGACAAAAAGGCGCTGATCCTGCACGAAAATTGGTCTAGCGCTTCCATACATCACAAGCTGGTGCTGAGGGTTTAATCTCATCTCATTACTTTATTTTTATTAGTTGCATGTGACGGGACCACAGGGGCCTGTATGGACAACTGGCTGTGCTTTTACCGTTGTAATACATTCCAGAACCCACCTCATGTTAATGTGCTCAAGTGACTAAAGAGTTAAAAGTCAAATCTGTAATGCAACGTGCTCCTTAAAGAAGTTATGACTCACGTTCTGTGCGTGTCCTGTGCGAAGACTGGGCAGGGAGTTAAAAGCCATATCCGTCCTGACACCTGTTCCCTTAAAAATTTAGTCCACGCGTACGTCGTTTCCACGGCTGGCAAACACTAGGCATCACATTGAAAGTGATGTTCGTCCTGACACATGTTCCATTAAAGATGTAGTCCTCGCGTACTGTGCGTACCCTAAGCAAACACTTCGTGCTGAAAGGCGGTTGACTGTGCACCTCCTCCGCGGTCCACGCCGGCAGCGGCATTTTCGGCGCTTCTGGACGGCTGTTTGGCTCACGCTGCGGCCGTCCCAGCCAGGCCGGCCGGTCGTTTCCATGGCTGCCGATCAACAGAGCCCTATTATGTCGATTCGTCGTAACGCGGCGCACCTCTGGCGCCCCGGTCAACGGGCAGTGTGTGACCCGACCTGAGACTGACCTGTCGCGCCCGGGCCTGTGGTGACCCCACGTGCTGGTATAGATGTGAGCTGCTCCCACGTCAAGGTCACTAGCTACCCGCTGTGACCTTGGCAAGGTCGGTGGTAACAAGTTCGTTGGGCAGGTGAGATGACCTTGGGGACGCTTGTGGAAGAGGTCGAAATGCTTGGTTGGAATACAGTCGTTGTAGACATTATGTTCAGCATCAATAAGCGTTTGGTAGTTCGAAGAACGTCAATCACTTAGCAAGTTCGGCAAAACTCAACATTGTTGCTAACAAAAAGAAGAAAAGTAACTCCGGATTTCAAAGGGAATTATTTTATAATAACAGAAACCTTCGCTGATTTTATCGCTTTTAGAAGGCGATTATTGCGATTTCAGAACATAGCCTACCAACTACTTGAACCGTAAAAGACGATTTTTTACTGAAAAGTGTGATTTTAAAACTTTGCTCCGCCGCCCGGCGCCGTAATGTCACGTTCAAGCGAAGAGCTGCCGTCATGTTGGTATCAATGCAGTGGGCCATGCCGACCTCCATCCGGCCCCACGTTAAACCTTCACAGTTTTGAAGAAATATTGCAGCGAAAGGCTGTCTAGTTGAAAGAAACTGCGTGGAGAAGACAAGACACGGGGTGTCGAGGCGAGATGTCTTCCATGTTTATTGCTTCAAAACATGTTTTTAACAAGCCGAGGTCTTCTTGTACCGCATGACTTTTTGCTGTATTACGCAAAGTCGATGGGACAGAGCTCGACTCATATGGTTCTGCGTGTCGGACGCAGCGATCGGCAGATTGCCGTGCAATGTGTTCCTGGTCATCGCTACTGCTATTGCCCCGGTTATAGTTCTCGTAACTTTCGCCGCATGGATACATGCAATACTGTGCACGGTGACTCATTGTGGCGATGTATGTGGTCCATTTGGAAAACCCTGTATGATTCCGCGACCCTGGCTGAGCCAGCGGGGGCTGAGTCTCTACGCTTATGTCCGGGTGAATCGTAATCGATGCCTTTTTGCACTTCACTGCGGCTCGCACGTCGCCACCGTAACATTGCACGTTTGCAGATGTGTTGTGCCTTGATATAGGTATTGGAAAAGGTACAACTACTTCAGTTCGACGATCAATCGTATTAATACTTTAAATTAACTGCGTCGGTGTGGTCTTCTACCCCTGAGGTGGGTTCAAGGAGAAGAGATGAAAACTTCTTTTTTTAGTTTCGAAATGACTGGACAAACACGCGGCCGTACCAACCGCCAGCTCACCACCACTTAATTGCGTACTTGACGCATCTTCCTTGCGACATCGCGATAAGACATCTAGGTCAGGTATTTTTTCCAGCCTTGTTAAACTCTGGCATGCTATCTGCGATCCATCCGATGGCATCGTTTAGCGATTATAATCGGTTCGTCGACAAAGAACTATGAGTCTCTGTATCACTTTTGAGGACCAACAGAAGATCTCAGAGCCAGGAACAAGCACTGTAAGAAGATTCGGAAATGGGGCGACTATACTGAAGGCATTGCGTGCCAACGGTGGCAGCGCACGGCGCTCGCCTCGATAACCAAGTATAGCATCGATGACGTCAGATATTTTCACTGACAATTTCGTCCACCACCGAACAGCACGACACGACCGGCTGACGACAGGCCGACCAATCAACGGGGATTTATTTATTCGCTTTATTATTTCATAAACGCCATATCCCTCCGGGACTAATAAGTATTGATGTTCATCCATACTGCTGGGCAAGGGGCGGTCTGGACCCGAGCAGCTTCTGAGAATATTTTGTTTCCATTTTGGCTTCACCATATGCGGCAACATGGAGGCCAATGGAACCCAGACCCCGTGGTGAGTTATTACAACCCTACTGGCCAGACCGCCGCGATGGGGCGAAACCGCCGTGATGGGGCCAGAACGCCGCGACGGGGCCAGACCGCCGCGATGGGGCCAGAACGCCGCGACGGGGCCGGACCGCCGCGATGGGGTCAGAACTCCGCGATGGGCCCAGACCGCCGCGACGAGGCCAGATCGCCGCGACGGGGCCAAATCGCCGCGATGGGGCCAGACCGCCGCGATGGGACCAGACCGCCGCGATGGGGCCAGACCGCCGCGATGGGGCCTGACCGCCGCGATGGGGCCAGAACGCCGCGGCGGGACCGCCACGTACGACATAGGAGGTATTCAGGTGACAGTGACAGTGACGAAGCTGTGATCGGGACGGACGGAGGCCGTCGGGGGTTAACAAGTCGAGGTCAGTAGTCGCCTCATCGGGGATGTATGTACACGTGCTGTATGTGTCCCGGTTGTATGGCACAGAGACAAGCCACGCTCCGTGACAGAGAAACAGCGGGCATCGTCACCAGCCGTGACGTTGGGATGCACCAGGCGCGGCTGTCCGTTTTCAACTCAATGGAGGTGGGAGATCACAACCTATATTATATTCTAAGGTTACGACCATCATCATCACGACAATCACCATCACCGTTGCTAGGCACGGGCGTGTCGTGAAATGATGAAGCATGTGCTTCTAAAGACAAAGGAGCACACTCAGGTACAACTGCGCTCGCGCTGAAGCGGAACAAACCAGCTGAGGCGGGGGGGGGGGGGGAGGGGGGAGGGGAGCATGGATCAGCCGCTGAAGCTCATTTTCATACCAGTACAATGGATTGATGAATATGATTAGCCAATGACGCGGGTGGACGTCTAATTATAAACGATGCAAGTGTCATGCAAGTTTTTAGTAGTGTGAGCTCTTCAGTCGGCTCACATTGACTGAATGGTCAGCTCGAGCGGTAGCGTTCTAAACTGACTAAGGTTAGCTTTTGCGGGTGGTCGATGAAGCTGGCGTGGATCGAGTACACATAACTAGATCTGGAAACCTAGTTTTACGCCAGACCAAACCCCCAAACTCCAAGAAATCCGGCGATAAATCGACATGAAATCGGCATGTGAGACTATCGCTCAAGAGTGTCCGCAGCCACTGTGACCCTGTTGACAACGTCAACGTGTCATGTTGATGCCATCACTTCACAAACTGTCATTGCATTAACGCCTTCGTCTCGACGCCTGGCTGCATTATAATCAAGAGCAGAATGATTACCCGGCTGGGGGTCATAAATCAGACCGAAGGTCGTGAGAACGGGGGATTCCAGGCCCCTGCTGGCGACCGGTGGCAGGCTGACCCAATTGGATCCATTTCTCTAGCCTCAGCGGTAAACAGCTGCCGTAACGCCGGTGCAGCGTCGGCTGGTGGCAGCAGCTCTCGGGGAAGTTCAATGTCACCCCCTCCGCATTCGCTCCGAACGGGCCCACAGACGGGCCTGACTGAGCGTTCATTCTCATCAAGCATAGGCGCACGGTTGATGTGCTTTTAGACATTTCACGTGGCGGTGAAATCAGGCAAGCTTTAAATCATGTTACAGTAACGAATGACGCAACTACGGCCGCCCATCGGCAAACTCGTTTGTCTCTCATTCGCCGTAATTGCATTATCCAAGCAGAAACGCACCAGCGACAGTCGCCACCCGGCTCTGGCGGCCGGGTTTAGTCTCGGCGCGCCTTTCTCCGGGTGCGTGGAACCCAAGGCCGTCAGTCGTCGTTTCCCCATCCTGTGTCCAAACACCCCCACGCCGCCAGGCCGTAATGACCCCAGTCTTGACCTCGCCCCCAAGTGGCCACACCACTCTCCAAACGGTCGGGCGCGTGCTGCGAACGATACCGTACCTGCGCCCTCGTATTCGCGCGCCTCGTTTCAGCGGCCACGCTCGTTCGCAATGGTGTGAACGGGGCAATCGAGCCCGGATTGAATGGACACATGCGGGTTTTTCCGCGGCGTTTGTATGGGCTGCAGGTGGAAACGAAGCCCGCGAGCCGTGTGATGCGTGCAAAGCGCAGGTGACCTGTGTGTAGGTGTCAACTGGGTCAGCCAACCAGGAGGGGATGGTGTTTTCGACGCCAGTGGCAGCTCGTTGAACGTCGACCGTCGAGGCTGCGTATTAATCGTAATAATCCATGCGTAATGGGAGTGTTGACCTGAACTCTGGCTTCCAGTGTGGCAGGGTGCGTAGACGCGTTCGCCCCATTTTCTTGTGGTCAACACCCCTATTACGCATCGATTATTCAAAATCTATTTCCGTTTTCGATGGTAGGGTTCGCGCTCGCCCCATTTTCCTCCGAGTGCGTTTTAACTGCATGCTGACCCGATCACCAGTGTCGTGAACGCAGTGCAATCGACACGATCACCAGTGTGGCGAATGCTGTGCGGTCGACACGATCACCAGTGTGGCGAATGCGGTGCGATCAACACGATCACCAGTGTGGCGAATTCAGTGCGATCGACACGATCACTAGTGTAGCAATGCAGTACGATCGACACGATCACCAGTGCGGCAAATGCTGTGCGATCGACACGATCACCAATGTGGTGAATGCTGTGCGATCGACACGATAACCAATGTGGTGAATGCAGTGCGATCGACACGATCACCAGTGTGCAAATGCAGTGCGAACGATACGATCACCAATGTGGTGAATGCAGTGCGATCGACACGATCACCAGTGTGAAGGCCTTGAAATAGAGCCGACGTCTAAATCAGTCGAACAGTCCTGAAGAAGACGCAGCTAAGCATTTCAGCTTCCGTGTTGTTTTTGCTGGCCTGGCAGCAAAACAGAAAAGGCTGGCCAAATATTTTTCACAAAAAGGTTGGCAAAAGGCTTCCTTTACACCACAAACGTGACAGGTCTTGGGCGTGAACTCCCGGAGTCGAACACTAAAGAGCTCCTGGATAGGGACGGATAAATCCTCAATGCCCGGTGGGCCTCGTCAAATGTATAAGAAACGGAAGCTGAAGCCACTTATATGCCTGTTGTGGGGTAAGACGAACGAGCAGATGATAGACGTAAGAGTTAAAGATAGTCACCGTGTGGATGATGTTAGATTTCACGGAGCTGAGCACCTTCGGCATGGGCTTCAATCGATGCATTGGCAATTTCACCTTTCATGACAGCTTAACGCGCGGGACGGGGCAACCGGTTGAATGTGACGCCGCTCGAGCGGAGGTCAATTCGACGCCCTGAGATCTTATAAATTAAGAGAGCTAGAGACAACAAATTCGCAGGATAGAATGCCCGTATATGAGTTTGCTTTCGTCAAGTTTTAGATCCCTAGTTTGTGACCTTCGCATCAAATAAGGTCCAATTCCAGGTTCGTGTCCGAATTTTCCTGAGAACTGCCTATGCAACCATATTTTACCTGGTCTCAACTGTTCTAAGGAAAGGTTCAGGGCGTTCATTTAAGCTAAGCGACCTTAGATGACATTCAGAAGGTCACGGTGACCAAAAACACACAAGATTGTTTTGATTTCTGAATTTCAATAAATGACAAGGCCTACGCTAGGCGGCATACCGCTAAAACACCAATCTGAGGCTTAAATGACACATTTTTTTACCTCGCTTTGTTCAAGAAATTAGAAATGAGCGTCAAAAACTACTTCTCAAACCAAGCTCTTAAGTAAAAAAAAGTTTCACCTCGACCTGACATTCGTACCCGACTTAAGATCCATGGACTTAGTCGCAATTCTAAATTTAATCCTCCCGCTGTTAAACAAGTCTTCTAAAAAGTGTACGGTCTCGTCCAATACACCGTTGTCGCATCAGATTGAACGATTTTATAGGAATTGCCTTTGCCGACAACCATGGCCTGACTGTGACCTACCATACGTCGGCGATCTTACGGGGTACCCCTAACTTTTAATACCAAAAGACTGGTTATTTAATTGTGTACAGCTGTGCTAAGTTTGCGACTACACTAGTCCAGGGAGTGAGTAGTGTACAGGGAGAGGAGGGGGGGGGGGCAAATTGACTCCCACCCCTACGCGTAACAAACAGACGCTCACTGTGCAGCCTTCCTTGCTAAATTTCAACAAAAGTCGTTCGGAGTTGGTAACTTTTACTCAGCTCACGAAGGTGCTTAATTTGTTGTGATTTACGGCTGTGGCATGGTGGTCAGGGTATCACAAAAAGAAGCCCAACTTTTTGCGTGGATATTTTTCGCCATTAGCAGGACTTCACTCCCGTATACATTGCTTAGCCAATTTCCCTCACCTTGGGTCAAAGCGGCTTCTATAAGAGAATGATGTCCGAAGAGGTGGCATCGGAGCTTTCCTCTGGAATACTGACGAACGCATGGGATGGAGAGTGTTCCTATTTGCCAGTGAATTATAGCCAACATTAAACCGTGCAGCTAGTGCCGCATCCTCATCTCCGAAGGAAACAAAACCCCCAAAAACACGAAATGGGCATATTTCTCGTTTGCACGCAAGAGCGTGTGACCGTCTGCTCGCACCGCGTCCCACTTCGCCGGTACGACTGCCCGGTTTTTCATCGGTCAAACTACGTTAGTCGTTTGCCGCTGCAACGCCGGCTCATCAAGATTCGCTGATTGTGACTCTGATTACTGATTGCCCTGATTTCGACTCGTGTTCTTCAGCTCGTCCCAAATTAACTATTCCACTTCTTGCGTGCTAATCGGGTGGGGGAAGTGAAATTGTGGCGTGTGGGCTCATCGTCAACGCCTGCGCCGAGTCGAGCCGCTCCAGTCAAGATGAAAATCTGCTCGCGGTTCGGGCAGCGCCTCGCCTGGCCTGCAGCCTCGCTCGTAATAACCCTCGGGCGTTTTGCATATCTGACGTATGCCACAACTCGCAGCGTTAGTTACGGTGCTAATGCTAACAATTGTAGTCCTAACTTACCACATTTGGGGAGGCGTGGCTAGTTTATTCGCGAGTTTTAATCAGCAGTGGGGTAAACTTGGGGGATGCTGAAGGTGGAAGGTGCTGACTGAGCGTGTGTGCGGAGATTGGGTTACAAATGTGCATGGTTCCTAGAGCTGAATTATGTGATAAATCATTGGTATGGTATTCCTCCAGCTACAAGCACTTATACATGTACAGCAAACACTGCTGCTACGGGGCATATGGACCTGCAGAAACTAGGGAGCATAGTATCAGCAAATCCATCAAGCATGTCCTCGTCCTTTGCAATCAGGGTACCATTTCATTACCAATATCCTACAAAACAGCAGCGTTCTAACGTTATGAATTCAGGCGGCGCGGTTATGAGTGTGCCACTACTGACGAGGGCGTCGAGGGTAATCAGACCGCCACGCGCTGGGCCGCTTCGAGGAACAACAAGTGTGACCGCCTCCGAAAGGTCGTTGCATTGATTGACCTGGATCGCGACAATCCTATCAAATACACCCCTGGCCCGGGCACTGAATAGGGAATACTGCGCGCACGCTAAGCGTGCACATGTGGGTCATCGACAGGCCTGGTTCGGCCGTTCGTGGGATGGCCGTGCGTCTGTCGGTCGGTCCAGTCGACCGCAACGTCTGCCGGCGGCCAGTTGTCTTCGTCCGACCGGCACTGGTAGGCTGACGGCGTCTGTCAGGATCGGACTAACGGCTGTGACGTTCGTCCAGCAGGCGCCCACGTCCGCCGATCTGCTGGCGCCGCGCGTGCAGCGCGTCTTCTGCTGACTTCTGCTGCCGCCGCGCCGGAGCGCGTCTTCTGCTGCGTTAGCGGCGACTCCGCGCCCTGCCGCGACCAGCGGTGTTGGAGTCGCACGAGCGAGTCTGTCCGCGTGCGCGGCCGCCCCGCCGTGACAGCGGCGTCGCCAACCAGGTCCCGTCGTCGTCTCCGACCGCCCCGCGGTCTGTCTGGACCGTCCTCCGGCCGGTGAAAGGAAAGCGACGGGGTGACCTCGCACGTGCCCGCGGGGCAGGCGGGCCGACTGACCCCGGCGGCACCCCCCCCCCCCCCCCCCCCACGAGCGGTGGCCGCCACGCGGCCGGCCGGCAGACGGGCGAGTGACGCGGCCCGGCACACATCACCCGTCCTGCAGCCGCGCGACGACAGTCCTCCACAGCCGCGTGAGGAGTGACGAGCGGCGTCACGCCAGGCCCCAGTGGTTAGCGGTCAGCTGTCTGCAGTGGAGCGAACTGGGCTGTGCGTTACGGTCCAGGAACCGCTTGTGAACTGTGGTGATTGGATTCGGCGTAGCGCGGTGGAAGTGGAGCTGAACAAGCGTTAAGGATCACAGTTGGACGTTTGTCTTTCTTTGCCTGTGGTGAAAGTGAACAATCGCCTATACGAAAAAGGCAACTTAAGTGAACGTCTTTTTTCTGCAGCTGAAGTTGGACTCGGCCGTGAGGGAACAAGCGTTGGCTCCGGTGACCATCAAGCTTCTGCTGAACATTTTCAGGGCTAGCGGACGTAGTGAAGCGGTTCCATAGCACCACGCCCAGACCGACTTCTGGCTGCTGTTGCCTCCGTTGTGTAAGCGGTTCTGTTGCGAACGTGAGAGACTTCTGCTTGCAAAAATCGTCGTCGTGTTGCCTGTGGGACCGTCTACGGGTGATGAAGCTCTTCACACGATGGCGGTGATTGCGTTAAACTAGAGGTGACGTGAATGAGGCCGAAAACTTGACTGTCACCGAAGACACAAGCCCCCGTCGAGTTGCTGGATCAGCGCCGCACTCCACTGGGACGTAGCGCAGTGAAGACCTGTTTTATCCGTTGCGCGTCTGGTGTGGAAGTCCAACACCTCTTCTTACTGCTCACGCACCCACGTTTTGCTTGACGAGAAGTCTACATCTGCGTTAGAAGCGGCCAGTGGCGTCCAGCCTCCGCCTCATCGCCGGAGTCGGCCCCAAAACCTGCACTGTCGCACCGCCCTCGACTTCACACGGCGGCGTCCGGTGCGGCAGAGTCGACCCACGCGGCACGAGGTCGAGCCAGCTCACCCTCCCCGCCGGGACGGCCGCGTTCGCTGTTCCCTCCTGAGCCTCCGCAGCGTGACGCCAAGCTGAGGTCAAGAACTCGTGACCCAGCTCCAGCCGGGGAAGTGTGACCCAACTAAGGCCAAGGACGTGTGTGCGACCCAGCTTACGTCCAGGAACGTGGCGCCGACATGCTCCGCTGAAACCGTCGGGCCGAGTAAGCGTGTCGGTTCATCCCTGACCCCAGGTCACGTGACTCTTTTCACAATGGTGCTGCAGACCATGCTCTACGGTGGCTCGCAGCAGCGCAGAGGAAGCCTGATCCAGACGCTTCAAAGGTAGGTGGCGCGCTCAGGCGCGACGACTTTCTGAGCTCATGACAGGTGGGAGCTCATGACAGGTGGGAGCTCATGACAGGTGGGAGACGGCGGAGACAACACGCGCGCGGATAAACGACTCTTGCGCAGAAGGCGATGCTCGGGTACCTGCCGTCGTTGGTTTCTGCAAGCCCGTGGGAAGGGATCTAACCTGATTGATCAGCCTAGAAAGTGCTGATACCGAGAGATGTCTGCGCGTCCAGAGGAGGTCGGGCGATGCAGTAAAATGCATCTCTGACGCCACTCCCCTCTTCATATTTGTTTTGGATGTGGGTGCAAACTGGACTTTGTATACATTTTGGTCCCTGTTTCCGGCATTGTTGCTTCATAACTCGCTCACACTTAGTCAACATTCTTTTCTACTTAGATCAGCTAGCATCACTGATGCCAAAGCTGTGATGTTTATGCTTCATCGTTCTTTACACAAATTAATCAGACGAAGAATGTGCCATTACTCTGAGCGATGATCATTCTTTTGGCTCTTGGCACGACATGATCTGAATCAGGCCTCCCAAACCAGTGGCCAAGCGTCAGGCCAAAAGTGTTTTGGTCTGGCATGAAAGCTGTCTGCAAGTACGTCTGACATGGTCATGAGCAACAGTGATATATTTATATATATATATATATATATATATATATATATATATATTCCCTCCGACATTTATTAAAGTGTTGCCGTCGAACCATCGCCATGATTGAGCACGATCGATGCTTATCCTCTCTGCAATGAAATGAATACGATATGAAGTTGAATCACCGAATGGATGAAAATCGACTTGAACGACCCAGACTGGATCGCTAAGTCTGGGCCAGAAACTGCGCCATCCATCGGCCAAAAATGATGAATATCAGACCAGCTGCTACGGAACAATCTCCTCAAAGCGTCGCTAGCATTCCTCGATTACAGCTCGCCCTAAATGGAGATTTTATGGCCCAGCAAGCTGATGCGACCGTTCTGACGGCGCTATCGCCGCACGTGGGACCAATACCGGCGGCATTCTCTGTCGTGCAGTTGCTGCTGCACGTCTACCTGATCTCCTCCCTCGATTGAACGAGCCTCGGGTCAGAAGAGCGCTTCACCCACTGCCAGTAGGGCGCAGGTCACTGTGGGACGGGACTGATCCTCGCGCCGTTGTCGCGGCGCGAGGTCGCCGCAGCCGCGTCTGGGTCGGCGGGCTCGATGCCTCGTGTGAGGCTACAGCTCGAGCCCAGGACAGACCGGTGTACCAGGAAGCCGACTCGGGTTCTGGGAACTGAGCACGGTGTGTTATTGAGTGCTGAACCAAGTGTTGCCATCAGGGATTGTTTGTCGTGCAAAAACAAGCGGGGAACCTGCCGCTGTTGCTCGGTATAAGGAAAGGTGGCAGGCGTACCTGCCACACTTTGAACCCGGGGCAAAAAAGTAAACACGTGCTTCTGATGTGAGTAATGCATTTTTCTGGTGATTTTCAGCGGCGCCACCTGTGATGACATCCAAAGGCTTACGCAACGGGCTGCGTGCAAGCTGAAGCTTCCGAAAAAGCAATACACATATGACGGTTTTCTTGTTTGCCAATTTTCACAAGCCATTTGAGATCGCATCGCGCAAAAAATCCTAGCGATGCATAAATTCAAATGAGTTACTTTCAGTGTGGCGCCTAGTGGGATTGCCTGCACGGAGAGAGAATTCCCCCTGAGTTGATCGATATTCACCGCCATTAGACCAATGTGGCGGGCGTCCCGGATGTGCTGGGCGGCGGTGGCAGTTAATGACCGAGTGTCAAACTCATGCATATTCATCATGATTGAATGCCGGGGACGTTGAACTTCGCTGGCCTCGCTGGCTCGGAAAAAGCATGACTTTGTATGTTGCATTTTGCCCTTCGCACGGCCTGTAGCCCTGCAGTGAATAGTCATCCGTAAATTATGAATTGCGTTGAAGTAACGCCGCTGAACTCGATGACATGAGTGATAAAAAGCACTGCTCATCACGACACGGATGTTATGACACGCCTTGGTCATGTTACGATGCTATTTATGCGTGGATAGTTGACGCAATGTTTTTTTTTCTTCAGATGCATCTATCTGCCGACAATGCTATTACTTTGGATGCAATTACCAAAGGTATACAGGGAGGTGGTAGAATGTCAAATGCAGCATTAAGCCGCCCATACATGCCGTGGAGACAGACAGGCATACGCGCGGAACAAAGGCCAGACTTCGATACTTCAGCTCGGGTCAGGTGTTATGGTCTGGTGACTCGACAAGACCAACGGGCCACCGTTCGCTGGGGTCGATGTAAGCGGCCGGTCTGGTCTCCCTGTGCCAGACGAGGTGACTGACGTGACGTGAATGAGGTGACGAAGTGACTGACGTGACTGGGGTGACTGACGTGACGTGACCGACGTGACGTGACTGACGTGACGTGATTAACGTAAGCCACCCAACAAAGGATTGACATTCGAAACACAGTAATATCACTCCAGCTCTGTACTATTTTTGCGTTTATATGAGTTTGAAGTCGAGGTTTACTGTGTATAATCAAGTGCAAACCGGCTCAGAGAAGGGTTAGAACTTCTTAAAGAATCGGAAGTCACCGGAGAGAAACCAAACTATTTGAGACACTGTTTCTGACGGGTCAGGTCCCGGTGGTGAGGCACCGGCCTTGACCGTGCAGGTCACCTATCCTGACCTGCTGGCTGTTACCAGGGGCGTTAGGTGTGGTCCTCGGCGATGTCCTAATTCCGTCGAACGGCCGCGGGCTCAAGGACGGTCGATGCCTCCCCAGGCCGAAGTTATGGACCCCTTTCACAACCAAACGCCGCCTGCGGGACAGCGCCGCTTACGTCACGGTCTTGATAACGCGCTGAGGAGTGGCGCTTAAATTCGCTATCTATCATGGCATCGTTATGTGTTGGACGTCATGTGATGACGTCATGTGTGATGGCATCGTTATGTGTAGAACGCCATGTGATGGGTCTGTAGCCTTTATGAGAGGAAGGTTGTGGGTTCGAGGCGCGTCATCAGCTTGTTTCGTCACCGTTCTCGCCTCCTTGCCAGCATTCAAAATGCATCGCTAATAGCCACAACCGTGATGTGTATCGTGCGCTATTGGGAATGATACTCGTGCTTGTCAAACCAGAGGGGCCTCTGACTGTAGCGAACCCATGCATCTCTGATCCTACGGGTGCACTTAGTGAGTGGGAGGATGAAACGATGAAGCGAAGAGGCACTGCTCGCAGCGTTGATGTAACGCAGCGTTACATTTATGGACCGCGAGGGCAGAGCAAGCTGTTGAGCTTGACGTCTGACTGTCCATGGGGCTTCAGAAAACTATCTATGTGTCGAATCCATGGCTTATTTGATTCGTAGACCAGCATGATAATGCATTTTATATTCCTATCGTGATGTCCGCTCGCGCAGGAAATTCATTTCACGCTCGGCACGTGTGGTCATGGAATGCGTTTCACTGAAAGGCAGCTCTCCCTCGTTATAACCGACGTTTTGAGCATGACCAGCTTCACGTGTAAGATGCGGGTAATTGTGCGCGGCCTGTTATCCTCCTGAATCAGATACGCGACCGATGGGCACATGACACTGGTCAGCTGGGAAATTGACCGCTAGTTCAAATTTGCATTTTCTTGTCGGCCTTCCACTTCATTACAAACCAGAAGCTAGGCCGATGGAACGATTTTCCTCAGTGACAGAGCGTCAGTGTAGGGCAGCTGGCTACTTCAGTGACAGAGCATCAGTGTAGGGCAGCTGGCTACTTTAGTGACAGAGCATCGGTGTAGGGCAGCTGGCTACTTTAGTGACAGAGTGTCAGTGTAAAGCAGCTGGCTACTTCAGTGACAGAGTATCGGTATAGGGCAGCTGGCTTCTCTCCAGCTGCACGTTCCAGAACTGAGATGAGTCCGTGTCATGTCTGTCTGATGACTGATGGATCCGAGTGATGTCTGACTGATGACTGATGGGTCCGAATCATCTCTGACTGAGAGCAGGCCGTGAGAGTCCAGCCTCATGCCGCATTCTGACGGTTGGCCCTGCTGGAGCACGCTATCAGTGAGCAGCCGGGATTGGTGAGCTAACAGAGCCACGACAGGTGAGGCGTGCTCAACAAGTCAGGCACTGCAGCATGTCCGGTACGGACCACCTGTGACAGAGCCGTGACGTTGAGCCGAACTGGAATCACGATCCGATGTGTGGCGTCGATCCGAAACCGTCACGTCGATCCGAACCGTTTGATGTCGATCCGAAATACGATTTCGATTCCGAAGAGCAACACCGATCCGAACCGTGGATGTCGATCCGAAACGTGACGTCGATTCCGAAACCGTCACGTCGATCTCCGAAACCGTGATGTCGATCCGAATTACGATTTCGATCCGAAGAGCAACACCGATCCGAACAGTGATGTCGATCCGAAGAGCAATATCGATCCGAACAGTGACGTCGATCCGACGTCACTGATCGTCGATCCGAACAGTGACGTCGATCCGACGACGTCACGACGTGGCATCGATCCAAACCGTGATGTCGATCCGAACCGTGACGTCAGCCGAGCCCGATTGACCAATGGCCACGGCCTTACCAGCTGACGGCAGCTCCGTCACAAAACGGAGACTGCCAACGGAACCCGAGATCAATACCCGTCGTAATGGCGCCGGTGATTTAGAGCACCCTGCACGGTCGTGCCGCCTCGCCGCCGCCTTTGACGCCGGCAGTCGTTAGTGAGCCTCTTGAGCCGGTTGAGCCGAGTAACCGCCTAGTCTGAGGCCGGGATAGACGGATGTTCCACGAATCTCCATTTGACGATCGGTGTCTGATGGCCGCGCGTAAGCCGTGTCAGATGACACCTGAGCACGTGTCAGATGACACCTGAGCACGTGAACAGTTATAGCGCGGTATTCCTCGTGATGCGGACGTGATAATTCCCCGTTTGGCGCTCATGGTGGTCGTACCGCGCCACCAAGATTGAAAACAATCATCCCATCCGCACAGCGTAATTGCTTCCGTGACTGTGGTTTACTTCCTACTGCGCAGCGCGCCGCCGTTCCGCGCAGCATTCGGAGGGGTGTAGGCGACCATGGCCACTGCAAGGAAAGCCAATGAGCGCCGAACAGGAAGTGGGAACCGTCGAGCAAACCAAACGGCAGCCGGCGCCTGGCGCTCCACCCGGCGGCCCCACAGCGGCTAGTTCGCGGTTCCTCCGCCGGCGGCGCTGCCATCGAGCGCCAAGTGTGTTTCGTGGTGCCAGTCGCGATCTCCGCCGCACCAGAGCGGGTCATCCGGCGACGTACGGGGGCCGCGGGTCGGCAGCGACGATCGCTGGCCTCTGTCATCACGCCGCGGCGCCAGGCGACGTGCGGATCGCAGCGCCGGCCGCACCGATCCAGTCGGCGGGTCCCCCTGTTTTTTTCGGCCCATCTCTCTCCGGATCAATACCACGTCGGCCCCGCCCGCCGCCGACCTGACCGCCGCCCACCGGCGCCCGGTGCGGGGTGTCGCGCGCCGCGCCCGGCCTAACGGTTATCGTCAGCTGGGCTGACCCCTGGGCAGAGCGCGCCGGCCGTGACGTCACGGCGGGCAGAGCGGCGGCGCGGCGGCCGCGGCGGCGCGGCGGCGCGCCAGTGCTGGAGCGGCGCGGCTGGCGGCTGCGCGGGGGTGTGGCGGCGCTCCGGGCTGGCACGACGGAGAGACGCGGCGAGGCGCGGCGGGGAGCGGGCCGCGGACACGCTCCGGGCCGCCGGCGACCGTCACTGGCCAGCAGTGACCGCGCCGAGACCGTCACTGGCCCCCGGTGACGGCCAGAGACCGGCAGTGACCAGCGCTGGAGAAGTCGCCGACGTCGACCGATCGCGGCGAGTGACGGGCGACCACCTCAGCCCACTGACAGCGGGCGGCAGCAGGCGAGGTGACCGGCGCTGTCAGCCCGCCTGCCGCCGGCCGCCAGTGACGGCAGTAACCGGCTGACGGCGGCGGCCGGTCCCAGTGACGTGTGGCCGTCAGTGACGTCAGTGACGCGCGCTGACCGGCGTCAGCGAGCGGTCAGCGGCGCAGGCCGCGGGCCGCCGGGGCCGCCGCCGGACCCGTCCCCCCATGACAGGTAAGCGCCAGGCTCCCCGTGAGTCAGCTGGGCACCGCCGACCGCCCGCGTCACCCCCGCTATTTCGCTGTGCGTTCCACCACCGCCGCCTGGCATGACCCGATCCGCGCTCATCTCGGCCGGGTCCGCGCGGGGCCCGCGGCCGGACCGTGGCAGCTCGCTTTCTCAGCACAGTCGGCACCCGCTCTGCCGTCCTGCAGGGCCGCATGCACAGGTCCCCTCCGCTCTGGCCGACTTTCTGTCCGCCCGGGGATGTTCCACGTGACTCACGGCGGCCGCTCTGGGAAAGAGGTCGGTGCCGGCCTGGCACGTCCAGGAGCGAGGGCGGGTGGTCACGCTTCCGCCGAATACCGCTGCTCGGCCTGCAAGCGCCGCTGACTTACGCGTCCGGCTCCGCGTCTGTCAGACGCGTCTGCCACCCGCAGGCGTGCACGGCTCACAGCTGTGTCCACGCCCGCGCTTGCTCCACTGTTTTTTCTGCAGCTGCCCCTTCCGGCCGTTGTCTGGCCATGCCTGCCGGCGCTTTTCGGGACGCGGCGGGCCTGGTCGTGTCTGAATCTGGGCTCAGTCTGGCCGTGTCTGCCGCAGCCCGGTGGGTGTGTCTGGCCGTGTTCTGCCGTCGCCCGGTGGCTGGGTCTGGCTGCGTTGGCCATGTCTGCCCGTGTTTGGCTGTGTCTGGCCGTGGCCTGGCCGTGCCTGGCCGTGTCTGCCGCCGCCGGGTGGGTGTGTCAAGACCAGGCGTTCTCACGCCACACCGCACGCGCCCTGTAAAGCGCGCGTTGACCCAGTTGCCTGGCCAGAGCCGTCGCTCCGCTCCGCCGTCGCCCAGCCAGCCGCGGCGGCGGTGGTCCCGGCCGGCTGGCGGTCCGCACCGGACCACCGGACCACCGGACCACCGGACCATCGGGGAGGCGCGGTGTCGACCGCCACCACCAGCGGACACAGGCCCGGACCGAGGCACCCGCAGTGAAAGGCTCTCTCGCACAGTGCTCGAGCAGCTGTCCCTCTGTACTACTGCAGTGTGTCATCTTGCTAGGACCACTGGGTCAGGCGGCGGCCATAGAGGATATCGCGCACGACAGGAACAGTTCGGCGTTGAAGGCCGTCGCCAGCAAAAACCCAGCGCTGGTTTACCGAATGTACGTCAGTTCCTTGCTCGCAACAGTCGTGGCCAAGCGACACGCGTCGTCCGCTCGTCCGGCTCCGTCTGCGAAATCCGCTGTTCCCCGCACCAGGACCGTGCGTCCAATCCCAGCCTGGCGCGGTCGGGGCTGCTTGATCTTCCTTGCTAGGACCGCGACCGCCCTCGAAAGGACCTCTTGTCGCACCGAGTGGAATGCAAGCGGGTGCAGGGCTCTTTCCCTCTCCTGGCTAATGGACCCGGGGCTCTCTGTAATGGGAGAGCCCACTGCACCGCGCGGCCGCGCAGCTGACCGGTCATGCGATGGCCGCGCCGGGCCCGGCTCTCATGACGTACGTGCCCATCGGACGGGCGGGCCGCGCCGTTACCGATCCCCGGTCGACTGCCCGTATCCGCCCCCTCCCTCCGTGCCCGTCCCCGCTCTCCCCCTCCGTTATGACGGGGAAGCAGATGTCGTTAGCGGCCTCATCTGATCGGCTCGTGTCCACGTCCATGCTCTGTCCCCACCAGGCTGGTGACGTGTCGAGGGAGGCCGCCGCGTGCTGGGCCGCTCGCACTCGTCGTGCCGTCGCGGGCGTGGGCGCCTGGCAACTGGAGGTGCGGGTCGACCTTGCAGGCTGCATATTGCCATTATGTAACTGGTCGTCAGCTGTGTCAAACGACGGCCGGTATTTCCACATAACGCCAATTACGCCCGCACGAGCAACTCTGCAGTCAATCTATGCCCTGAGTGGCGTCGTTTTGGAAGGGTTGGAAGGTTTTTACAGGTGTCAGATTCGGATCGGCTACTGATTGTCAGCAGGATCTCAGCAATTCGCTTCTCCTTTTCCTTTTGCAACGCAGGCAAATGTGATCACTCACGATATCCTGCGCGGGAAATTGTTAAATGCAATGTGTACAACCCGACTATCGACAGTGTGAAACAAAGGTGGCGAGGCCAGATCATGATCATGATCATAGATATTTCATGATCCCAGATCATGGCTAGATGCTGAGCAGTCGGCATCGCTCTCTGCGAGCAATAGCTGCGTTTTCTCTCCTCAGTTTATATGTTTTTTTGCCACATCAAACACCGCACTGGTTCGGACGGGAACACTGAGACGGCGAGACAGGCCAGACGCCAGCGGCTGACACATGAACAGTGGGATGCGCTCGAGATTCCAGCGATATTGCTTTTCACTTGTATCGTTAATACCCCCGCGGCCGCTGTCCCCGATTCATTGTTTTCACCAGCGTCTGTTCCGTATTCCGGTGCTCCCAGCTCGGCGCTGGCCTGATCCCACGCTCGAAGCGCGCCGCGGGTCGGCCGTGCCCCAGTCCGCGCGAGAACTCCCAGCCCGTATCACTCCCGACATCTCCCAGCCACAGCCGCTCGTGTCACCTGCCCCCCTCCCCCTCCCCCGGGCACCCCGTCAGCGGTTCTGACCTGCCCGCGGGGGCGGCAGGGGACGGCGGGCGGCGCCGGTTTCACTTCTGCCCCGCCGGCGGAGGCGCCGGCGGGAGCCGGGCGGTGCCGGTCGCGGTCGCCGGCTGAGGACGCGACGCTTTATTGAACTTTCAGCTGGGCGCCGGCCGTAATTTTCGGGGAGGGGGGGCCGCGGACGCCGCCGCGGTCGGCCAGGCTGGCGGCCGGGTCGAGTGAGACGGCGCGGTGGAAATGGGGCCAGCTATGAGGACGATGCGGTCCGATTTATGGTGGCATCGTTTGGATTGGGACTTGCATTAGTGATGGCCGGTGGTCATAACAGCCGCCGTCGTAATGCGAAAGCGTGAGGCCGATGCGATGCCAAACCTTCCGCGTGTCACGAACTTCTCAGCGGGGCGTTATTGGTGGTTGTATATCTTGGCACATCGGTGGAAAGCACGTGCTGATGTTACTATTACAAAAAACAAAACGCCGGTCTTGTCTGTTCTGTTTCCACATGATTCCGCGTAATTTGTATCTCGTTAAAATCTACCAAAAATGTATGGAGTGAATGAAAGCCCTTGGATACTATGCCGTATGAAAATGCACAAATTTTGAGTATTTCCCCGTACCTATGTTTTTCGTTGGTTGTAATTGCAATAACACTAAAACCGATGAGATAAAATGCCGCCAGTGACACTACGTTGTTGCATTAATAAATGCGCTGGGTATCTGAATCGTTCAAACACGATGGCGGCGGCGACGAGTGACGGTTCCAGACTAGCTGCATGCCGGCTGGTCCAGACAACCATTTGCCGCCATGATGAATGGCCCAGGTCCGCTAATGCAAGTACCAGACGTGCTCAGGGGCTACATTCCAGAACGCCGCTGTCTGAAGCGTTAAAAAAACGCAACTTAAAACGACGGATGGAGCCTGGACAGGACCCTACCCATCTGTGCACGCCTTCTATTCGATCCCGCTCGAGGCTGATGCCCGTCTCGTCGCGCCGACCGCCCTGGGCGCTCCCCCCGCCGTCGCCCCTGGGCGCGCTCCCCTCTGTCGCCCCTGGGCGCTCCCCTCTGTCGCCCCTGGGCGCTCCCCCGCCGTCGCCCCTGGGCGCTCCCCTCTGTCGCCCCTGGGGCGCTCCCCGCCGTCGCCCCTGGGCGCTCCCCTCTGTCGCCCCTGGGCGCTCTCCGCCGTCGCCCCTGGGCGCTCCCCGCCGTCGCCCCTGGGCGCTCCCCTCTGTCGCCCCCTGGGCGCTCTCCGGCCGTCGCCCCTGGGCGCTCTCCGCCGTCGCCCGGGCGCTCTCCCCGCCGTCGGCCCCTGGGCGCTCCCTCTGTCGCCCCTGGGGCGCTCTCCGCCGTCGCCCCTGGGGCGCTCCCCGCCGTCGCCCCTGGGCGCTACCCGCCGTCGCCCCTGGGCGCTCCCCGCCGTCGCCCCTGGGCGCTCCCCTCTGTCCGCCCCTGGGCGCTCCCCGCCGTCGCCCCTGGACGCTCCCCCGCCGTCACCCCTGGGCGCTCCCCGCCGTCGCCCCTGGGCGCTCTCCGCCGTCGCCACGTCGGCAAACCGGACGATCGTCGTCCGCAAACCGCCGCGCCGCTGACGACGCGTGCTCTGATGACGTCCGACCGGCGGTGCGCCGCGGGGCCCGGCCGCCGCCGCGCTAAACGACGGCCGGCCGCGAGCGACGATCGGCGAGGTGTCACGCGCGGCCTGCCGCCGGCCGCCGGCCACTCCCTCCGGATGTGGCCGCCCGTCGTCACCCGCAGTGGCGCCAATATGGCCTGCCTGGGATGACGGCCGTGGGTATGGGTGACATGCATGGGGTGGCTGCAGCGCTGCAGCCACCCCATGCCTACGGAAAACGTGTTTTTTCCCTGATGACGGAAAGATGTTCTTGATCATAACGCTTAGTTTGCTTGGAGTTAAGCGTGGTGGTTTCTCCTTTTCGTGGATGTTTTGTAAGCCTGTAACCGCCGGCAGAGTGGGCACCTGAATGCAGCCACGCTTAGGGACGGGGCAGGGTCGTACTGTTCCCAAGCGCTGCTTTTTAAATAAACTGATGCAGCGCTCAACGAAATGCGACCGGCCACACGACCACAAGGCCGAATCCATTGTGCGGCCCAGCACCGGGTCATCGATACGCCCGTGGCACTGACAGTCAATTAGTTACACTGGTGGTGTGTCGACGCCAGCACACCAGCCGGTCAAAGGTTCAACGCTCTCGGTGACGTCAGAGCGAGGTACGAGCGGATTTGCGAAAGTACTCGCGACGTGGGCCAGGCCTCCATGATCGCAATCGTGCGGCGGCAGCGGCTGCAGCTGCGCGCGATCGTGGTTGACGGTCGCTGGTGTTTCATCGGAGCGTTTCAAGGCCGTTGATGGGGAGAAACCGAAGCTCATTTGCGAATTCCTTGTGCGGCGCTGAGTCGGCCAGGGTCACGGCAAAATCGAGCTCGCAGACACGACATCTGATGCGCGGGTGGGAAAACAGACGGGGTCAGCTAGGTCACGGCCGCCGCCGCCCCCCCCCCCCTTCCCCTCGCGGCACCCCGCCACCGGTCGTGGATGTGGTGGAGCGGGAGTCAAATTAACGGTTCTGTTACCGCACTACCATCAAATTCGGAAGTGATGCTCCCCCGTCCTTGCTCGACCGCTACCCATGCATCCCACCCCCGCATCCCCACCGTCGCCGGCCGGAGGTCAAGGGGCGGTGCGTGCAACAAAGAGACGCCTCGACCTCGCCACTCGCGGCCTTCTCGGCGCGCGAGCGACAACGGGGGCGCCGGCGGAGGACCGCCGGGCTGTGGCGTCTGGCGGCTGAGCGGCGACGGCGGTCAGGCGAAGCACGTGTGCCACGGGCGGATCCAGCGCGTGGGGAAAATGAGGACGTGATCTGCTCCAGTTCCTGATAGGTGAAATGCGGGATTATGAGTGACTGTGCTGAAAATGACAAAAGTGCGGCAGACAGGAGGTACTGATGAAAAAGAGATATCAAGCGCTCAATGAATGCTCTTATGAAAATGCCCAAACATTTCCGAAATGGCTGTGGGCCGCAAGTAAGCTATGCATGCACAAAAGTATCGGTTATTTCCGACATATAAACTCATAATGTCGTAACAGCGAGAACCCAACGCATTTCTTCCTTACATTGGGACCTAAATAACGTTCAACTCCTGAATAGGCCGGCACTTGAGGACAGCCACTTCCCGAAGCTGAGCCACTGTGGGTGCGCTCGCAATGTCGGCCTGGCAATAGTGGGCCGCTTCCGGTTGGCTTACTTCTGGGAAGGCCCCGTGTCCGTCTCCCGGCGGCCTGGTTAGCATGAGGCATTAGCACAGTGTTTACACCGCCGGGCGGGCTACGCCGGCTGGGCCAGCGGGCGAGCTGTGATGAAGATATCTCTGGTGTTCTGAGTGAAATCGCTGCTGTATCTCAGGGTTTATATCGAGTGTAAGGCTTCCCACTCGGCTCCACTCAAACGTCAAGGCGCTGCACCGACAGTCTGCGGTGCAAAACAGCTGTTGGCCTGTTTCTGTCAGCTGACATCAGTCTGCAGGGCCGCGCGTCTTGCAGGGGTCATTGTTTGTGTAAGTTTGTGACGGCATGTGGGCGGGTATGCCTCCGGTCAGTCGGGAAAGGCATGCGGAACGAAATCCGACTCATAAGCGGCGGGAGTCCGTGAACATGGCTCCTGCGTGAACTGCGTTGATATACGCACATCAATCATGTCTAGTTACATATCTGAATCACGTCAGATTCATCCCTCAACCCTTTTCGCAAGCTAGTTGTTCTGTTCATATGGACGATAGTATTTCACATATATCCACACTAAGGCCGGATAATCCTCTACCGGCTAAATGTACATGAGAGAGCCGGCGAGAACAGCCCAGTAGCGCCCTAATCATGGCTGTTCCGCTCAGCCGATCCATTTATATTGCTGATCCGTAGTGATGGTTCTCACGCGCGGGTTCTGGACTTGGCGTAAACCGTATCTGCATTAAATTCGACTTAGCGTTTAATGTTTGCTTAGGCGTAGTCGCAAACGAAATGACGATAAAGATATTACGCTGCTCGCATTTTTAGAAAGCCCAACACATAACAGAAGTTCAGAGCACACGGTCTGCGTTTATGCAACACTGCGACTCATTTACCTGACATTCGCTGACGCGTATCAGCTCATATTCACCGAGCCCTTTCCTCACTCGTGAGTCAGCCTCGCAAATGTTATGCTCATTCACATTAACCGAAAGAGCGCCTCGTCTGCGATAGTCGGAACAAGGCTGACACCTTGCGTTGACGATGACTAGCGCTTGACACCCGTTAACAAACGTTTTGCTGACAAGTCCGGATAGCCGCGGTGTGATGGTCCGACACGGCCGGTGCCGAGTATCGCCCATCTCGTGCGCCGTGGGAGCCTGACCAGGGGTCATTTTCCTGCCGCCGCGCTCGTGACGCATTTGACCGTGACGCCGGAGAAAGGGAGCCGGCGCCGGCTGCGAACGGCTGCGAGCAGGACTGCGTTAGTCACGCGCGCCCTCGGAGCGCCGCGGCTGTGCAGGACTCCCGCTCACAGGCCGTGGCCAGGTTGAGGCCGGGCTGAGCGTGCGACAGGAAGTCATGTATTGGTCATTTGAACGTGGGATCGGGTCCTTTCAATGCCGGGCCAATTTGGCTGAGGACTGTGTTTGAGGACAGGCGAACGGCGTGGTTTAGACGGTTTTAAACGGAGGAATGTCCGGTTTGAGGAATGAGCTGGTTTTGAACAGAGGAATGTCTCTTAGCCCGGTTTGTCGTTTGCGCTTAGAGCTGATTTTAAACGGAGGAATGTCTCTCTTCCCGGTTTGTCGTTAGAACTTAAACCCGTCCGGGCGCAGGCTTGTGTATCTTGCACGTGTGGTTTGTTTCCACATGCGGCGGTCATAGGATCATACGGGTACTCATTTTTGAGGGGGTACATAGGGGAACACAGGGGTACATAGAGGAACATTTTGCACTTCTGAGAACTTGTTCCACTCGTCCCCTGTTCCCCATTCACTGCAGCTGGCACCCCGCGTTGGCAAAAACACGACCGTCAGCATCAACAGCAACTGATTCGAGCGCCCTTCCCCGTTCGACCGGTACCTGTGTACGCCCTTTGCCGGCTGCACCACGCCGCTGTTCATTATTCCCGGTAATGAGGCTTGACCTCCACAACCCTCGGGCAAACGCCGGGTGAATCATTCCGGGGGCAGGCGCGGCGCGCCCGCCCGCCGCAAACCCTCCATAACGTTCCACCACATAGGCTTACCTCCCCACAAGCCAGCGTCACCCAACCTTGGGCTGTGCACAGTCGCTCCACGGCTCGGTGTAATTGCTACGGTTATTGACGCTTCGGTGTCTTGCTACAACTGAAGCTTGACGCCGGTTTGTCTTTGCCGCGTATACGACCCGTATCCAGCACCGAGTTATGTAAGTTGGTCGTGATTCACTCTGGTCCGGCAGCGGCATAATCTGAACGGATCCTGCTTAGAGTGTGTGATACATTGTGTATTGTTTATGGCGCTCAAACGTCTTATCTGGGAACCATCAAAATAGACTTAAACTGGTCTTAAGCCTGCCGATACGTTCAAGCCCCCAATCTAGATCAAGCGACATCACAATCAGTTGCGTGATCCTCGCATTGGCGCCTCCAGCAACCATTATGGCAGGTATTGACAGTGGCCAATCAACAGCCGCATCGGATCGGACCACCAAACCGCTGAGCATCAGCATTCTGAGCGACGACCCGCCGGAAACACTGGCCGTCGTCATGGCAACGTACCGCGATTATCGAACGAGCCAATGCGGTCGGCTCTGCTTAATGTTTTTGGTTGCGTCGGCCTGCAACCACCATCGCACATGGTTTCAAGCCCCGAGCGGAATCGTTGCTTGAGGCCACTGAATCTCGCCATTTCCGGAGTTTAACTTTCCACCAGAATCCGACTTGGCGGTAATCATTAGGTTCGTATTCAGCCGCCCAAAGGAACGGAACCAATCTGAGGCACGCCGAGAGAACTTCACCCCATTACGACCTACAGTGGCCCCGTAATAAGCTCAAGACCAGGAGGAAGCGTGCAACTGCGCTTCCTTTGAAGCCGTTGCCAAATATCAGCCGGCATGGTATGTGCGCGTGATGTTTTGAAGGCGCGTGTTCCGGTAGTGACTGCACGCTGGCGGGAGCGTTTGATGTGTTGATTTTGGGCCCGGGGGGTTCGCTGATGGGGCGGCGCGTGTGCTGTGGCAATTCTGTCGAAGAGCTGGCGCTGGTCGTGTCTGACAGCTGAAGCCACTCATCAAGGCTGCGGATTGATGAGGTGATGGATCGGACCTCCTGTTCACACACGTGGCAGGCGCCGTGTCCAGTCGCATGGTCACCTCCCCGAACCATGTGAATGCATCGGGGATCAGATCCATCTCCCCATCGCATAAAAAATTAATTTTTTTTTGCACTCGGCACACAGCGTTTGCAAAACCATGCAGCAGCGCCCACCCACTTGACTGGCGGCGTTCTCCGCTCCAAGGCCGCCGGTACGCCCCCTCCCACGGACGCCGCTCCCCGGCGGGCTCCGTGCCGGCCCGCGACTGGCCAGGCGGCTGGACCAGACCGCGGCCTCTGCCTGACTCACACCCGCGGCCGCTGAGATCACCGCCTGCGCACTTCCGTCGCTGCCGGGCATCAGCGCCGCCACCTTAGAAGGTCTGTTTTGATCGGACGTGGAAGAGGGCGGAGAGGCGCAAGGTCAGCTTCTCCCCGCGGATCACGTCGTCCGTTTTTTACCAGGACGCGAGAGATAGTCATGTTGTTTGTTTGTGCCATCCAGAGGCGTCATTTCCATTCGCGCTGGAAAGCCTCCCTCAATGCCACCACAACAGCGCTCGTGCCACGCGCCGTCACAGCACGCCAGATCGGGCACCTGGCCTCCACCGTCGCCGCTCCAGCGGCGGCCTCGGCTGAGCCGAGCCCCTGGCGGCCGCAGGGGCTCCCAGACCGGACCTGCCACGCCCACGCCACGGCGGCTGGGCATGCGGTGCTGGGCGGTGCTGGCCGCCGAGCAGCCTCCAGCCGGCGCTGGTCGGGCCGGGTGGCCGGGTGGAACGCTGGGTGTTTGTTTTGTGCAAATATACACACGGTGTTCGAATGTCCCGCCAATAATGAAAACCCCGACGACATTCCATGTTACACACACAAAACCCAAACAAACAGGTGGCATGGGGAGAGCCAAGCGACGTGACACCAAATGAAGTCGGTAGTAGAGGGCACGCAGGGGAGAACATTTCCCCATTGGTGTTTCCAGGTAGGGTTTTCCACCAGGTGTGGCTATCGACTCATGCATTCAAAAGGCCGAAACGGTGACCTCACAATCACGTCTGAGGCATCCAGACTCCGGGATATGGCTGGCACGTTGGAAGCGGAAGCAGCAGAGGCCGTTGTCATGAAACAATGATACCGACCCGTAGGCCTGGACTCGCCGCGTTTCAAGATGCGGGAGGGCCAAAGTCCTGTCTGAACTGGATTGTTCCCATGCATTACCATGTGGCTGATGCTAGACTTCCGCGAAAAGTGTGAGGGTTATGACCCCCTGCCGCCTGTTAAGGTTCCCACGCCTATGCCCTGGCGTGTGTCTCTCCACGTCTGTTGGGTGGCATTGTGAGATCTGGCCACCCCCGCCCCCGCTCCTCCCTCCAAAGTGTGTAAGGAATGGCCTATCAGACGGGATCAGTTCTGTTCAGTCCACGTTCCTGACACCTCTTGCCACGACACATGTCTTCCATGACACATTTTATACATTCCGTGGCACCTTTCGTCCATGTTCCTGCGACAGGCCCGAAAAGCAGTCGCGCAAGCATGCACCTGTTCGGCCTGCGATGATGCGGCTCACCGCGGTGACTACGTCAGCAGCCGCAGCCGTCAGCAGCCGCAACCGTCAGCAGGCGTTCGCCCCCGCCTCGATCTCCTGCCAGCAGCGCCTTCCTCCCCGCAGTACACGCAAGGCTCCGCTGGGTGCGGCCGGCCGCGCTGGTGGCGCTCTCGGCGCGCCAGAGACCACCGCGGCGCTTGCGGCGCGCCAGGGCCGACCGCGGCGTTCGCGGCGCGGCCTGCGCTGTCCTTCACGCGTCGGTGCCGGCGCGCGACAAAGCATGGCCGACCCGGCCGGCCGCCGGCGGGGCGGGGGCCGCGGGGCTGGCGTGGCCGGCGCGGCAAATGGCCGGGCTTCCGCACGTGGTATGACACGGGCTGGGCCGACGCAAGAGACAGTGAGGCCGGGGCGTGGCTTCCACCGGACTGGCGGTGCGGCGGACGATCAGGCATGCGTCGGAGAAAGCCGGGAAAGCTGGGGCGTGTGGGGCGACACCAGACCGATGGATACTATCCTGCGTCGAGCCGCAATACCGCAGCTTATTGGCCACTGCGCTGTGAATCTTGCGTTTTTGTGGGCTGTAGTGTATTTACTTCCTTTGCTTGCAATCGCACTCCTGTGCGTACCTTCGCCGCAAAGAAAATAATCAATCATATGCCTGTTTTGGCGCTGCGGGCGACTGGCAGTACGCCCATGGGCTCCAAGCTTTCCTCCACCCGTGACTGCAGCTAGCAGATAGCATCGTAATTGCATGAGCGTCAGTTCGTTGGGCAGCCCGCGCAGTGAAAGGGCCGGCCGCCGTTGCACGAGCGCCGAGACACCGCCCAGGTCCAGAGGTAATCCCACTTCAGCCACGCTTCTATGGCAGCGGCACTTAGTTGGCGCTAACGGCGTCTGACCTGACGACGGCGATACAGAGCCGACCGGAAACCAAAGGTCAGGGGGTCACCGGGGTCACGTGGTCTCTGCGCGGCGGCAGCGGCCTGCTCGAAACGCGTGACCTGCTTCCGATTGCGAGAGACGCGCTTTCCGGCGCCCGCTGTGGAATGGCTCCCTGTGTGTGGGTGTTCCGTTTCAGTGCTGGCCACAGACCGGTTGAGCCGTCTTGAACATGAGCATTGCAAGAGCGACATGTGTCTGTGGAAGACCCGAGCTCTGTACCCAGTGTAGTAACCGATGTGAGAAGGTGGACACCAACGACCGTCCGCGCAGCTCATGCTTCTGTCCTAGAAGAGCTGGGGGGCTGTGAGCATGTGCCTGGATGGCTGGAGCTAGATGACAAACCGCGAAAGATACCAGATGCCTCTTCCAAGGATGAAGACGCTTATATTCTGAGTCGCGTCCGGCCGCCGCTGGTGACTAAGTCTGCGTGCTGGACGGATGCGCCCGCGGCAGGATATCCGCTGCCCGTCTGGCCAGGGCGGTGAGACACGTCAGCCCCGGCTGGAACCGGGTCAGTGGACGCGCCCGGTGACCCCGTGACCTTACGGCTGGCTCCAGGAGAGAATGTCCCCGAGAGTTCTGCTGCAGTTCTCCTTGTCGTTTGAATGGGAAGTGATCCGCTCCCAACGGGCTTTCAAGGACCGTCGAACTTTTGTGGTTGTAACCACGCGATCAGTTGTGACGCTTACCTTAGTTTTGCTGTTAGCAAGTTTGTTTGTGTGGTTTGCAAGGTTGCTATTACGTACACATCACAACATGGTTTCGGTACATGAATCACCGCAGTCGTATGCATGTTCAACACTGCAAAATTGTGGCGACGACCACTCTCTCGAGATCATGCGCAACACAAACCAGAGCCAGATCATCGGGCTAGCTTCAAGCCCGTTGCATAAGACTGGTGCTAGCATCGGACTCCGTCCTGACCGGCACGGAGCCGACCGGCTCGTCCAGTTCTTGCCTCTGTCCGGCTGGCCCTTTCGAAGAAGCCCGTTCACTCACACCGTTGGCCGAGGCCTAGTGTACGCCCTCATCACTGGACTGAGAGCAGTCGCTGTTTTTTGTATATGTCCTTTTCTACTGCATTGATACTATATATATATATATATATATATATATATATATATATATATATATAATATATACATATAAGCTCAGATATATA
>NW_023596448.1:35063334-35081084 GCF_011947565.3 Pollicipes pollicipes
ACACTGGTGATCGTGTCGATCGCACGCATTCACCACATTGGTGATCGTGTCGATCGCACTGCATTTGCCACATGGTGATCGTATCGTTCGCACTGCATTTGCCACATGGTGATCGTGTCGATCGCACTGCATTCACCACATTGGTGATCGTGTCGATCGCAGCTTCGCCACATGGTGATCGTGTCGATCGCACAGCATTTGCCCACTGGTTATCGTGTCGATCGCACTTCATTCACCACTTCGTGATCTCGCGGTCGTCGATCTCACTGAATTCGCCACACTGGTGATATGTTGATCGCACCGCATTCGCCACACTGGTGATCGTGTCGACCGCACAGCATTCGCCACACTGGTGATCGTGTCGATTGCACTGCGTTCACGACACTGGTGATCGGGTCAGCATGCAGTTAAAACGCACTCGGAGGAAAATGGGGCGAGCGCGAACCCTACCATCGAAAACGGAAATAGATTTTGAATAATCGATGCGTAATAGGGGTGTTGACCACAAGAAAATGGGGCGAACGCGTCTACGCACCCTGCCACACTGGAAGCCAGAGTTCAGGTCAACACTCCCATTACGCATAGATTATTACGATTAATACGCAGCATCGACGGTCGACGTTCAACGAGCTGCCACTGGCGTCGAAAACACCATCCCCTCCTGGTTGGCTGACCCAGTTGACACCTACACACAGGTCACCTGCGCTTTGCACGCATCACACGGCTCGCGGGCTTCGTTTCCACCTGCAGCCCATACAAACGCCGCGGAAAAACCCGCATGTGTCCATTCAATCCGGGCTCGATTGCCCCGTTCACACCATGCGAGCGAGCGTGGCCGCTGAAACGAGGCGCGCGAATACGAGGGCGCAGGTACGGTATCGTTCGCAGCACGCGCCGACCGTTTGGAGAGTGGTGTGGCCACTTGGGGGCGAGGTCAAGACTGGGGTCATTACGGCCTGGCGGCGTGGGGGCGTTTGGACACATGATGGGGAAACGACGACCGACGGCCTTGGGTTCCACGCACCCGGAGAAAGGCGCGTCGAGACTAAACCCGGCCGCCAGAGTCGGGTGGCGACTGTCGCTGGTGCGTTTCTGCTTGGATAATGCAATTACGGGGAATGAGAGACAAAACGAGTTTGCCGATGGGCGGCCGTAGTTGCGTCATTCGTTACTGTAACATGATTTAAAGCTTGCCTGATTCACCGCCACGTGAAATGTCTAAAAGCACATCAACCGTGCGCCTATGCTTGATGAGAATGAACGCTCAGTCAGGCCCGTCTGTGGGCCCGTTCGGAGCGAATGCGGAGGGGGTGACATTGAACTTCCCCGAGAGCTGCTGCCACCAGCCGACGCTGCACCGGCGTTACGGCAGCTGTTTACCGCTGAGGCTAGAGAAATGGATCCAATTGGGTCAGCCTGCCACCGGTCGCCAGCAGGGGCCTGGAATCCCCCGTTCTCACGACCTTCGGTCTGATTTATGACCCCCAGCCGGGTAATCATTCTGCTCTTGATTATAATGCAGCCAGGCGTCGAGACGAAGGCGTTAATGCAATGACAGTTTGTGAAGTGATGGCATCAACATGACACGTTGACGTTGTCAACAGGGTCACAGTGGCTGCGGACACTCTTGAGCGATAGTCTCACATGCCGATTTCATGTCGATTTATCGCCGGATTTCTTGGAGTTTGGGGGTTTGGTCTGGCGTAAAACTAGGTTTCCAGATCTAGTTTATGTGTACTCGATCCACGCCAGCTTTATCGACCACCCGCAAAAGCTAACCTTAGTCAGTTTAGAACGCTACCGCTCGAGCTGACCATTCAGTCAATGTGAGCCGACTGAAGAGCTCACACTACTAAAAACTTGCATGACACTTGCATCGTTTATAATTAGACGTCCACCCGCGTCATTGGCTAATCATATTCATCAATCCATTGTACTGGTATGAAAATGAGCTTCAGCGGCTGATCCATGCTCCCCTCCCCCCTCCCCCCCCCCCGCCTCAGCTGGTTTGTTCCGCTTCAGCGCGAGCGCCGTGTACCTGAGTGTGCTCCTTTGTCTTTAGAAGCACATGCTTCATCATTTCACGACACGCCCGTGCCTAGCAACGGTGATGGTGATTGTCGTGATGATGATGGTCGTAACCTTAGAATATAATATAGGTTGTGATCTCCCACCTCCATTGAGTTGAAAACGGACAGCAGCGCCTGGTGCATCCCAACGTCACGGCTGGTGACGATGCCCGCTGTTTCTCTGTCACGGAGCGTGGCTGTCTCTGTGCCATACAACCGGGACACATACAGCACGTGTACATACATCCCCGATGAGGCGACTACTGACCTCGACTTGTTAACCCCCGACGGCCTCCGTCCGTCCCGATCACAGCTTCGTCACTGTCACTGTCACCTGAATGCCTCCTATGTCGTACGCGGCGGTCCCGCCGCGGCGTTCTGGCCCCATCGCGGCGGTCAGGCCCCATCGCGGCGGTCTGGCCCCATCGCGGAGTTCTGACCCCATCGCGGCGGTCCGGCCCCGTCGCGGCGATCTGGCCCCATCGCGGCGGTCAGGCCCCATCGCGGCGGTCTGGCCCCATCGCGGAGTTCTGACCCCATCGCGGCGATCTGGCCCCATCGCGGCGATCTGGCCCCATCGCGGCGTTCTGGCCCCATCACGGCGGTTTCGCCCCATCGCGGCGGTCTGGCCAGTAGGGTAGGGTTTGTAATAACTCACCACGGGGTCTGGGTTCCATTGGCCTCCATGTTGCCGCATATGGTGAAGCCAAAATGGAACAACATATTCTCAGAAGCGTGCTCGGGTCCAGAACGCCCCTTGGCCAGCAGTATGGATGAACATGAATACTTATTAGTCCCGGAGGGATATGGCGTTTATGAATAATAAAGCGAATAAATAAATCCCCGTTGATTGGTCGGCTTGTCGTCAGCGGTCGTGTCGTGCTGTTCGGCGGTGGACGAAATTGTCAGTGAAAATATTCTGACGTCATCGATGGCTATACTTGGTTATCGAGGCGAGCGCCGTGCGCCGCCACCGTTGGCACGCAATGCCTTCAATATAGTCGCCCCATTTCCGAATCTTCTTACAGTGCTTGTTCCTAGCTCTGAGATCTTCTGTTGGTCCTCAAAAGTGATACAGAGACTCATAGTTCTTTGTCGACGAACCGATTATAATCGCTAAACGATGCCATCGGATGGATGAGATAGCATGCAGAGTTTAACAAGGCTGGAATAAATACCTGACCCTAGATGTCTTATTCGCGATTGTCGCCAAGGGAAGATGCGTCAAGTACGCAATTAAGTGGTGGTGAGCTGGGCGGTTGGTACGGCCCGCGTGTTTGTCCAGTCATTTCGAAACTAAAAAAGAAGTTTTCATCTCTTCTCCTTGAACCCACCTCAGGGGTAGAAGACCACACCGACGCAGTTAATTTAAAGTATTAATACGATTGATCGTCGAACTGAAGTAGTTGTACCTTTTCCAATACCTATATCAAGGCACAACACATCTGCAAACGTGCAATGTTACGGTGGCGACGTGCGAGCCGCAGTGAAGTGCAAAAAGGCATCGATTACGATTCACCCGGACATAAGCGTAGAGACTCAGCCCCCGCTGGCTCAGCCAGGGTCGCGGAATCATACAGGGTTTTCCAAATGGACCACATACATGCCCACAATGAGTCCACCGTGCACAGTATTTGCATGTATCCATGCGGCGAAAGTTACGAGAACTATAACCGGGGCAATAGCAGTAGCGATGACCAGGAACCACATTGCACGGCCAATCTGCCGATCGCTGCGTCCGACACGCAGAACCATATGAGTCGAGCTCTGTCCCATCGACTTTGCGTAATACAGCAAAAAGTCATGCGGTACAAGAAGACCTCGGCTTGTTAAAAACATGTTTTGAAGCAATATAACATGGAAGACATCTCGCCTCGACACCCCGTGTCTTTTGTCTTTCTTCTTCACGCAGTTTCTTTCAACTAGACAGCCTTTCGCTGCAATATTTCTTCAAAACTGTGAAGGTTTTAACGTGGGGCCGGATGGAGGGTCGGCATGGCCCACTGCATTGATACCAACATGACGGCAGCTCTTCGCTTGAACGTGACATTACGGCGCCGGGCGGCGGAGCAAAGTTTTAAAATCACACTTTTCAGTAAAAAATCGTCTTTTACGGTTCAAGTAGTTGGTACGCTATGTTCTGAAAACGCAATAATCGCCTTCTAAAAACGATAAAATCAGCGAAGGTTTCTGTTATAAAACAATGCCCCTTGAAATGCGGAGTTACTTTTCTTCTTTTTGTTAGCAACAATGTTGAGTTTTGCCGAACTTGCTAAGTGATTGACGTTCTTCGAACTACCAAACGCTATTGATGCTGAACATAATTGTCTACAACGATTGTATTCCAACCAAGCATTTCGACCTCTTCCCACAAGCGTCCCCAAGGTCATCTCACCTGCCCAACGAACTTGTCACCACCGACCTTGCCAAGGTCACAGCGGGTAGCTAGTGACCTTGACGTGGGAGCAGCTCACATCGATACCGGCACGTGGGGTCACCACAGGCCCGGGCGCGACAGGTCAGTCTCAGGTCGGGTCACACACTGCCCGTTGACCGGGGCGCCAGAGGTGCGCCGCGTTACGACGAATCGACATAATAGGGCTCTGTTGATCGGCAGCCATGGAAACGACCGGCCGGCCTGGCTGGGACGGCCGCAGCGTGAGCCAAACAGCCGTCCAGAAGCGCCGAAAATGACGCTGCCGGCGTGGACCGCGGAGGAGGTGCACAGTCAACCGCCTTTCAGCACGAAGTGTTTGCTTAGGGTACGCACAGTACGCGAGGGCTACATCTTTAATGGAACATGTGTCAGGACGAACATCACTTTCAATGTGATGCCTAGTGTTTGCCAGCCATGGAAACGACGTACGCGTGGACTAAATTTTTAAGGGAACAGGTGTCAGGACGGATATGGCTTTTAACTCCCTGCCCAGTCTTCGCACAGGATACGCACAGAACGTGAGTCATAACTTCTTTAAGGAGCACGTTGCATTACAGATTTGACTTTTAACTCTTTAGTCACTTGAGCACATTAACATGAGGTGGGTTCTGGAATGTATTACAACGGTAAAAGCACAGCCAGTTGTCCATACAGGCCCCTGTGGTCCCGTCACATGCAACTAATAAAAATAAAGTAATGAGATGAGATTAAACCCTCAGCACCAGCTTGTGATGTATGGAAGCGCTAGACCAATTTTCGTGCAAGATCAGTGCCTTTTTGTCGTACTTGAGTATCTTTTGGGTCCGCAGGGCCGCCTGCACAGCGAATTCTTGCATACCATGCTGGCCAGCGACTGGAAGTGAAATTCCCCGAAGGCATCACTTGCAGCGTCACGGTAAGAGTTTGGACGAAAGCGTGGATTGGCTTTTTCGCAGTTTTCGTTCGCAAAAGAGACGAGATCAGATTTCGACCAGGCTATCACGCAATACAAAATTAGAGAGGTCGGAGACAACGGGGAATTCGTCAATTTCGTCCAGAAAGATGCATACCAGACAATAAAAGGAAGGGAGAGCCGAGAGGGAGGCTGTCCCGGACTCTGCTAGGGTGACCTGCTTACACCGCACAGGCAGGTTCATCGTTGCCCGATGGGGATTACAAGGCCGTCTTCCTCATACCCCTATGGAACCTTGCGATACCCTTGATGGCATGAAGGAGCCCCTGGTTTCATTATTTTGATTGCCAAAGCAACGGGCTTGCATCCTGGTTGACCGACCATGAATGTGTCTTCGTCACGAGCATTCGTACGCCCTACATGGATTGGACTTTGTCGACGTCTCCACTGTCGGAACGTCCCAGGAAGTGAAGGACGAAAACCGTTTTGAGGTCGTAGCCTACTGGCACCGGCTGCAGGGTATTCATGTCAAGTGCAAATAATGAGCGCCCCAAAGCGCCTCCAACCCATCGCACCCCGGGTGGGTGGACCGGAAGCCAGGCGCTCTACCCAACTGAGCTATCGAGATGGATAAAGTTGATCCATAGGGTGAATGCCATTGACAAAATGTCATAAAGACAAAATGCCATAGATCATTGTTCCCCAGTCTGCGCTTCCTACACTTACAAAATTATGCAAACGGGAAGGTGGCAAGGTATCTAACATATTGAGTTGCGTTTGGAAGTACAAACACCGTTTTGGCGTTGCAAATGGAACATACATGCGAGCGGCAGCCAAACATATCTTGCTGGGTTTTGATTGGAATATTTGCAAAACTTTACCTGAAAGTCGTAAACGTTGTCAAAGGGATGAGGAAGAAGGGGGGGGGGAGACGAGCGTAACAACTTGCCTGCACCTAAAATAACGAAGCCCACCGAATCTGAGGACTTCTTCGACATATTTTGTACTGCTCATTGACAGACAAAATTACGGATAAACTAGAGTTTCTTTATCCCGCATGCTTTTTGCGTCCCCTCCACCCTACTCACAATCTTGTCTCAGTCAAAAAACCTGGTTATGCAACATCACTTCTGTAATTTTGTGGCTCGCCATCAGACTTGAATGTATTTGACGCCAGCAAAACCGATGTGGCGGTCTGGTAGATGTGAAACATGTCACGCTGATTTTCATCAGCAATTACGTGGTCGCATCATTTTTCCTCTTGAGATTTCACGGATCCGCAGCTGCAAAAGCCAGTTTTCTTCAGGATTTCGACCTATACTCTCCCATTTTCATTATGTGTTTTTATGTTGTCAAAGGGCATACTGGTGTAACGAATTTGTAACGTATTTGGAATTTAGTGCGAGATTCTTCCACGACCAGCATGCCGTATTTGGCGTGCATCTTGACGCTGCTGTGACAAATAAACGTGTCGGTAATGATGCTATTCGCGTGATATGTTGAATCCGTCCTTTGATGGCGTGTGCAGTCTGGTGAGGGTGTGAGTTCGAGTAGGCTTACGGCGTCTCCTTAAAACGACTTTTATCGCATCTATTTGCCAAGATGGTGACCAACAAGTTTTCAAAAAAGAAGAGTAAACGACTTTCATGCAATATGAAGTACAAGATAGCAAAAAAAGTTAAAGAGCATGCAAGAAAGTTGAAAAAAGAGGCCAAAAAGAATCCCAAGAAGGGAAAGAAAAAGAAGGATCCAGGAGTGCCCAATTTAGCACCATTTAAGGAGAAGGTAATTGAGGAAGCACAAGCTGAAAAGCAACGCATCCAGCAACTGCGTGAGAAAAAGCGAGAGGAGTTCAAAGCGCAAAGAAGGGCCAAGGATGGGTCATCCACCTCAAATTCCCTTAATGACCTGGTTTCAGCAGTGCAAACAAAAAATGAGGAATATGAAAGTATGGCTCAAGCTAACAGTTCGACTGATCCATCTGCAAAGGCATTTTACAAGGAATTCAGAAAGGTGAGTGTTGCAGTTGGGTCAGGGGTGTACTTTCCTACCTAACGTGAGAAAAAATTATGCACACCATTTGTCATGTTTAAGGCAGGACATATATTAAATAATCACAAAACAGGTAGGTTCATGCTCTTACCTTCCAATTTTTCATAATTACGATGGCGAGCTCCCGAGCGCTGCACACACACAGCAGTCGTGACACCGGCACCATTACTGTGCGCGGTCACAACATTACTGTGCATCAAGCAGCATGAAGAACCATAAAAATGTAGGGTGCCCAGGCAACAAGAATCCATGAAATTTGATCTTTGATGCCAAGGGGAGGATGGGCTGCAGGGGGATTGGGTGGGGAATGTAAAGTAAAATGAGAACATGGCAGCTAAATAAAGCTCACTATATGGTACCTATATATGGCATGAAACATGAATGCCAATGGGATGCGGGTTGAAGGAGACATAGGGTGGGGAGGTTAGGTTAGGTTAGGTTAGGTTAGGTTAGGTTAGTTAGGTTAGGTTAGGTTAGGTTAGGTTAGCTTAGCTTAGCTTAGCTTAGCTTAGCTTAGCTTAGCTTAGCTTAGCTTAGCTTAGCTTAGCTCAGCTTAGCTTAGGTTCTGGTATATTCTTGGTTAGGTTAGGTTCTGGTCTATTCTCAGTTAGGTTGGCTTAGCTTAGCTTAGGTTCTGGTCTATTCTCAGTTAGGTTAGGTTAGGTTATAGGTATGGTAAGGTAAGTTCGGTTAGGTTAGGTTAGTTAGGTTAGGTTAGGTTAGGTAGGTTAGGTTAGGTTAGGTTAGGTTAGGTTAGGCTAGGCTAGGCTAGGCTAGGCTAGGCTAGGCTAGGCTAGGCTAGGCTAGGCTAGGCTAGTTTAGGCTATGTTCTGGACTATTCTGGCCTATGTGTTTCATAAACATACCTTAACATGATAAGAAACAATTTTCATTGCATTATTATTGTTACCTTGGTCCCATACATTTTTAAGTTCTTGGTAAGCAGAAATATTGTAATTACACAATGTCAATGCCTGCGGTGTGTGCGGCACTCAGGAGCTTGCCATCGAAGTTATGAAAACTTGAAGGTAGGAGCATGATTCTACCTGTTTTGAGATTATTTACTATATGTTCCGCCTTAAACACGACAAATGGTGTACAATATTTTTTTCTAATGTGAGGTAGGGAAGTACACCTACACTTGCAGTTGTACTTTGGGTGTGTGTGATTATGGCATGGTTTTCAAAGTTGATGGATAACCTTAGAAGATAACTACAAAGATAACCTTGTAGTACATTATGTTGAAAGTGCATTGTATAAACCCTCAATATGGCTTGTTTTATACCTGTCTTCTCATGGGTTTCTGCTGTGGGGTTTCTCCATGTTTGTAAGCTGCATTAAGTACTGGGTTTAATCTATTTGCTTAGTATGGCTGACAGCTGCACAGGGCTACACAGAGACATGGGAAAACAAGTTAATCAGTTATACCAGGTGATAAAATCATGCATCTTTATCATCTGCTGTGGGTCTGAGGCTGAAATGTACTGTGCAAAGGCATTTGCCATCATCCATTGATAATATTTTTTACTGAAATCAAACAATGCATTACCTGGTGTCTCTTCCAAAAACACATATAGAAATACAATCTAACTATTAATTGAATGTTAGAAAACAATAATGTATCTACCTAGTTCACCTACCTCCCTGTCCTCTGTTAAACTGCCTTCCTTGTGCCTTTGGCATTTGCATCTAAGGTCATAATTTGTGAAGTCTGCTTGAAATGTGCATATACATCTGAAGTGCAGTGTATTTCTGAAATGTCATGGATAGCTGCATTTACCTGCAGCAGAACCGCATGGACATAGACTACTGTGCTCAAGTTGTTTATAGATGACTTGCAACAAGTATGTTTTGACTCTGTCACTATAGCTGTATTTTTGTCATAGGTGCCAATTTAGCTATTGGCAGCAGCAGCTGTTTTGCCACATGTTGTTTCATGAGTGTAAAATGCTACTTTAAAAACTTTTAACTGAATCCTGGGACACTCCCTCTAATTAGGTGCATTATCAATATTAATGCTGAAGTAGTTTTCCAAGATGAATCTTGTTTACCTATGTCTATTCTTTTATGCTCTACTCAAGTCCTTGCAAATGATTGAACCTTTATTTTCTGTGTATAGCCACTTAATCATGAGGAACTGTTATGAGAGGAAGCACATGAAGGTAGACACAGCAGAAACATTTGCCTGTAGGTTGTTAGTTCCCAACCTTTAGGCAATCAGCCCTCTTCATCCTGCTAGGCCAACATTGCTGGAATTGTTTAATTGTCACCTGCCCTATCACCTGTCTGTCACCTGTCACCTCACCTGCCACCCCCACAGGTGGTGGAATCCGCGGACGTGGTGATCGAGGTGCTGGACGCGCGTGACCCGCTTGGCACGCGCAGCAAGGAGGTGGAGCAGACGGTGCTGGCAGCTGGCAGCTCCAAGCGGCTGGTGCTGCTGCTCAACAAGGCGGACCTGGTGCCCCGCGAGAACCTGGCCGCCTGGGTCAAGTGAGTGGGGCAGGGCGCGCGCTCGGCGTCGCCGCCGGAGCGTGGCAGGGAGGAGTGGTGGCTGTCTGGGTGGAGTGGGTGCAGTATATGCTGCCTAGTGGATGCTGTGGTTGGCACCATCACCAACACAAAGACGGCTGGAAAAGCAGCATGGTGATCTCATCCGCGTTTTATGGTGATTTTAAAGATATTTCAGCAGAGGACAGACGTTCTGTCAGGCACCTCGCCTGATGGAACGTGAATGCGGGCTCCCTCGCCCACTCGCACACGCATCCCCAATATGTTGTGTTTGCCAGACAGTGCTGGCCTGAGCATCCGTGGCGTCTTAACCCTGGCGTGGACGACAGGCTAGCTCGCGACAGTAGCAGCAACAGTGCTAACGCCACGCATCGGTCGGGCGGAGTGGCTGTGCTGGGCGTACATGAGACGAGCATCCAATGTCAAGCGGAAGACCTGTACATGAAAGCACACGGGAAAAGAGCGGGCTAATTTCAGAACAGCGGAAGCGTATTGTGAAAACGGGTGACATTGCCAACCAAAAATCATCCGTTGGGCACAGCTCGTGACCGAACAGGAAGTGCTGTTGAGCTTCGTAGTCGCCGGGTGGCTGGTCATGCTGCGTAGCTGGTTCTAAACAGGTACTATTTGCAACAACGCAGAAGTGCATGACATCGCCATGGGAGATGGATTGCTGCTGGGTGATCATGACAGTCAACATTCTAGCTTGTACTGACATGGGCCCGAAGTTTGATTATGTGGTATGCGTCGTACACTATAGTTCTAATTCTGGATTTTAGGATCAGATCTCCACATAATTAGAATACGACACATGCGGCTGCGGATCAGGGGCTTGAAATGACATTCAGCGGCCTTTCCAGCGAGGTGCTTCCAGCGCGCGCTGGTTAGCACCTGTAAAATGTGTTTCCAGCGATGTGTCAGACGTCATACACTGTAGCTCCGAGCATCGCGGCCTTCGTCCCCCTCCCCCCCCCCCCCCCGCCGACCAATGCTCTGGGCAGCCGCTCGCCCTCCGAGAGTCGAGAGTCACAGCCCAGCCTCCCCGCCGCCAGGTACCTGCGCGGCGAGTTCCCGACGGTGGCGTTTCAAGGCCAGCACGCAGCAGCAAAGTCGCAACCTGGGCCAGAGCGCGCTGGACGTGCTAGCTGCCCGGAGCCGCTGCTGCAGTCGCAGCGCTGCCTCGGCGCCGCCACGCTCATGAAGCTGCTCGGCAACTACTGCCGCAACCGCGGCATCAGCACCAGCATCGCCGTCGGCGTGGTCGGCCTGCCCAACGTCGGCAAGAGCCAGCGTCATCCAACAGCCTGAAGAGGAGCCGCGCGTTGCGGCGTCGGCGCCACGCCGGGGTGACGCGCGCCGTGCAGTGAGATCCAGCTGGACGCCAAGATCAAGCTGCTGGACTCTCCGTGCATGGTGCTGCAGACGGGTTGACGCGGGCGACGCGGCCACGCGCTGCGCAACGCCTTCAAGATCGAGCAGCTGGACGACCCGGCACTGCCGTGGTAGGGCCATTCTGCGGCGCGCCGACCGGCCGTCAGCTTGATGCTGCACTACCGGACTGCCCATGTTCAGCACGACGGCCGAGTTCCTGCTGCTGCTGGCGCGGCGCCAGGGACGGCTGAAGCGAGGCGGCGTGCCGGACGCCGCCGCCGCCGCGCGCCTCGTGGCTGCAGGATTGGAACACCGGTCGTATCAAGTACTACACGCACCCGCCGGCGGCGGCGGCGGCGGTCGGCGACGCGACCATCGTGACCCAGATGGCGGCCGAGTTCGACCTGGACGCGCTGGCGGCCGAGGCGGACGCCGAGATGGAGGCGATGGAGGCGCCGCGCGCCTCGCAGGCGGTGCCGCTGGCCGCGTCCGCCGCCGAGACGCAAGAGACCGAGGAGATGGAGACCGGAGATCGGCGGCCGGCCGACGCCGGGGGACGGCTCCAGGTCGAGTTTACCGCCAAGAAGAAGACAAAGGGGGAGAAGGTCAGTGAGTTGCAGCAGGAGGAACAGCGAGTCATGACCAAGAAAGGCCTACAAGGCTATGATGAAGAAGCGGAAGAAGACCAACGCGAGGACGGAGCGGAAGATGGACTCGCTGGCGGACGAGCTGGACCTGCAGCTCTAAGCGCGGTCTGAAGCGCCAGCGGCTGTTCTGGCGGATTTGTGAAGATATACATACATCGCTGGCTTGCACACTTGTATTCTTAGATTCATTTGGTTGCGGTCGGATCGAACTTCCGAGTTTCGAACGACGCGATGGTTTGTCATGACGGCGTGGACATGCAGAGCACATTACCCGCGGTAACCACCGACGGACCGCAGCTTCGCAGCAGCCTCCATCAACACGGCGTCAGTCGCGATACCGACTCAGGCAGTACAAAACCCTGGCAAGCAGCGCACAACACGACCTGTTGCGCGCTTTACATGTCTACCATACACTAATATTGCACTTCGCTGCTACCATCAACGACCGTTGCTGGCGACGCCCCCCTAAGCCCCGAAAACAGTACCCTTCCACCAGATCTCGCGAAGTCCCCGTTGCAACCAAGCGGCGCGCTATAAAGCTCGGCGAAAATATAATAATCATCCAAACCACACGTCACTCATTACTACCACGCACAGACTTGGGCTGCGACGGTCACCCACGAAGGTAGACAACACCTAGCTGGTCAAGTGACAGGAACGCTACCGTCGCACCGGACCGAACACCGGGCGCTGCGCGCCGCACCCGAACCGGCGGCAACTCCCATACGACCGCCCGTCCCGCACCCGACGTGCGGCCCTCTACGAACCGCCCTCGAACGGCCCTCTGCGCAAAACACTTCATCCCGGCCCTCTACGACCTGCACAACAGAACACAATCATCCTGCGCCGACGTCCTGTCACGACCTCGAAGAAGCCGGCCTTCACGTCGTCCCGTTTTCCGCTCAGTAGCGCCACGCGGCCGCAGCTTGCCCCGCTCCAGCACTCCCAGCCCCCGTGTCGGCCGCCGCCGGGCGGGCGGTCAGTAGTTGACCAAGCTTCTTGACGGCCTCCAAACAGCGCCACTTGGTCGGCATGTAGAACGGCTCGTAGGCGAGCGGGAAGGGCGTGTCGTGACCGGTGACCCGCTGCACGGGCGCCTCCATGTTCAGGAAGCACTCCGACTGCGGCGGCCGGCACACGACGGCGTCACACGAGGGCACACGAGATCACGGCCGCGCGAGGGCGTTGCAGGGGCCGAAAGGGAGACTTCCGGATCGTGGTTAAGGTTGGAGTGTTGGGGGGCGGGATTGCAACGATTGAAACAAACGCCAGTCTCTCGGCATTCAAAGACTGGATGTGTGGGTAGAACCAACAAACACCGAGAGAATAATGGTGTACCAGGATAACCAGGCTATTACGATGCTTAACGGAAACTAAGTACGCCGACCAAAATAATATGCACGTCCATCACTACCATGTGGTTACTGCAACTGGCCCATAGTTGCTGCCAGTCGCGAGCTCTCCTTTGACACGAACTGCATCAGGACCTCCATATTGACACAACACAGCACGACAAAATAGAGCATCTACGGACATGACAATCATCTGTGTGCTGCTGACCATCCAGCATACAGCTGGGAGGGACCGGCGCGACAGTCGGGGGGGGCATTGCACCTGTATAGTGGCAGCCCAGCTCGGCTCCGAAGCCGCCCGTCAGCGGCCGCCTCGTGCGACACCAGACACCGGCCCGTCTTCATCACAGACTGCCGGACAGCGACACGACAGGCCGGTCAGCACGGGCTCGCGCGGCCGCCGCAGCACAAGCCGAGTGCTTCGGCGTATTGCTCGCGTTGACTGGTGCGAATACACGTACATGATGACAACTTTTGGACCCCAGGTAAACCTGATGAACACTTGGCTTTTTACGCATAGACAAGTTGGCGCTGACAATTTTCGGATTTTTCCCATTTTTGACTTCACAGATAGGATCGATATGGAATGCCTGCATGCCGGTTGCATTGTTAAGTAGTACATATGCACGCCTAATTTTCCACCGTTTGCAGAGCGCGACATTGCCAATTGCACGTGCTTCATACACTTTTTTACTCAAGATACTCGTCATCATAGAAATCTAGTACCACTTTGCACTCTTTGTAGTATGAGGCATCTGCGCTCGTCACACCGGTTTCGGCATGCCGCGGTCCAGCACAGGTCTCAATCGTAACCCAGCAGGGTCGCAAAAGCGACTTGGGCTTCCCGCTCTCGGTCCGCGCCCGGCTATACGAGCTTCGATTACTCCGCCTTCGAAACTTCCATCCCGTTCAGGCGGACTTAATTGCAGACCCCACTGACTGCTCGGCTGCATTACACAGAAGTGGCGCGGACGCGACGCAACGTGCTCTTCGAAGCTTGAATATAAAAGATTACCAGTGCGGCTCTTCGTAAAATAATATGTCCACATTTGTTGAGGCTCTACATGCCAGTGCCAAGGAATAAGGCAGAGTACACGACGGATCGCCAGCAGGATGGGCCCTGATGCTGTGGAGCCGGTGTGGTTATCCGACGGTCAGGCCCCACTCCCGCGCTGCCAGCGCACCTATACGAACCGCGCCGACGAGCCACCCTGTCGCAGGCCTCCACAACTAAGTCCTCGGAATCCACACGTTGTTTTTTTGATCACAGGACTTGAGAGCTCAAGCTCATTCGTGACCCGCACACTCGCCAGCGACCATACAGCCGGTTAACGTGAAACAAGGATCTTACCTCGACCGTAAAATTTCAATAAAGCCCTGTGTACTCTAGGCCGGGCTTAACAAGTGAAACTACGACTCACACAATTCTGAGATCACAACGGATAATACTGGAGGTGAAGTTTCCAATTCAGTTTAGGGGCAGCCCCATCTTTGAGAGGAAAGCGGACCAAATCCAGAGAGAAAGGCCGATTGCTGGCGCATTTTTGCGGGAGATTTCGTCATTTCTCATGGCTTAGATCCCAACTTATTTTGCGAAACTACAACCCTGGATTACGCCATGAACTAGAAGCATGCACATCATCTTTGCAAATTTGACTCACAAGTAATTCCCAAAAGACTTCTAATAGCCCATGCACCCATACGATCCACATAAACGAGCAAACTCTTACTTCGCCTCGATAAACCGCCCCCAGCGGCGGCCCGCGCACGCTTCCAACCTTCATCACTGTCTCCCGGTCCCAGGGCAGGATGGAGACGAGGTCGATGACCTCGCACGAGACGCTCAGCCTCTCGGCCGCCAGGTCAGCCACCTCGCGCAGGCACGTGCACCTGGGTCCCCCAGCCAACCAGAGTGACGTCATCACCTGCGGCAAGTGATGCCCCCGATTAACTCTTCGCAAACGTGTCGTCGTGCACGCGTGCGATTGTTTTACAGCAGAAACTGGTGACGTAGAGCACAACGTGTAGCGCGTAACAAAATGAAGCTCAATCAAGCTAACTTTAATTTTTATTTTTTATTTACAGTAATCAATTTCTCTCACAAAATAGGTTGTAATGACGCATCTGTTGAAAAGCGATTGCCATTTCCACCAAAATTTTATCAACACTAGCAGTAAAAACCATGCATGCGCTCCTGCTATTGCATTAAAGAAGTCCTGCAGCACTCAAAGGCATGACGTCTGCCCACCAGCAGCATGGTGAAACAACGCATCGCAACGGGACAATCGAGCACAGCCTATACCACCGACGAAGAAAGGCTTGCTGCCACATCAACACGCCCATACATCCTTAACAGCTTGCCGGAACCAGCTGGCAGAAAAAAAAACATAAGCTCACGATCCCCAAACACACCGAAATTCCTTCACACCCCGCATGGAGACCAGCATCCCCCCCCCTCCGGCAGCACACCAGGCGTGAACTCCACGCGCTCTGCCGGCCAGCTCACCCTCGACGAGGACGTCGGCCTGCCGATCGGCTCCGTGTACTCGGCGACGGGCACCTCCCCACGGCGGAGCGGTAGAGCACCTTGGGCTCGAAGAAGACGCACGGGTTTGGGTCGCGGATGCACGACAGCAGCAGGCCCTTGGCCTTGATCGGGCCGCGGCGGGATCACCACCTGGCCGAGACCGCACCGTTACGATGGTGGTCATGATGGTGATGATGGCGATGATGAGGATGATGGTGATGTCTTGAAGAAAGTGCATGGCGCCTGTTCATGTACAGAGAGCATGCTGATATGGGTTCCATCTGAGGCGTTCTCAAACTATTTTCCGACTCCATACCAACGATCTGAGTAAGAAGCAACGACTTCCCAAATCCGGGCTGGCACATCATCACTGCCAGAACCGACAGAAGTCGCGCATAAACCCTGAACTTCCAGTTTTTTTCCAACCCAAAACACGGCATCGACGACGGCAGCCACTCGCCACCGCCGCTGCTGATACCAACAGCCCTCAGCGCCCGCCCGTGACGCCGCATCGCACCTTGATGCCGGGCACGTGCGCGAAGAACGCCTCCGGCGACTGCGAGTGGTACAGCGGCGCCGTGTCCCACGGCCATGCAGGGCGCGCGCAGCGTGAGCTTGCCCGCAGTTGCATTGGCCACCGGAGCGGTACCGGAACTTGGAGCCCTCGTTCACGATCTGGAGAGGGGGGGGGGGGCGCCGGCCGTCACAGCCTCGCACAGGGCGGCCTGCTAGTGCGCCGGGGAGCTCGCGGCGCGTTCTCGAGGTCAGCCACTCAATGACATCATCTGCGGTCGTACACGCAATAAGTTCATACCCTGGCAGGCGCGCCGCCACGACAATAATCCACGTGTCGTGAGGTTATCATCGGGTTTTCCTGAAGACGCTACACACGCTACAGTCATCACAAAAGGACAGCCACGGAAAGACACAGGCCCGTAATGCGTATCCGCATCAACTCTGCAGCATTGATCGCGAGATAAGCATACATACGGGTGTCATGATTAGCCTGTGAGCACGACGGGAGAAAATCTGTCCTCATTGATCAACCTCCCGACCCCTTCGGTTGCGAAATATCAGGGCGCAGGGGTCGGGCCCACGTTCTACTTTTAGGCGACTTGCAGAACATCTCAGTCCCCGAATTTTTTTCAATATCCGCCAGCAGGAAACGCCATGCAACTGTATCGCTGATGCAATGTCTGTAATACGCTTACAGGCAGGCCGTAAATCGAGGCAGCCTCGTCTGGAATGCGATTCAGTTTTGAGCTTGAGCCGTCTTTTAACTCCTGCCCTTTTCGCGGAAGACAGCGGGTATAAGAGGGGCGGTGGAGGGTGGTGTGCAAGAAGAGTAGCATGGAGGTGAGGACGGGGTGTGGGTGTGGGTGTGGGGTGTGGTGGGGTGGGTGTGGTGGGGTGTGGGTGTAGTGTGGGGTGTGTGGTGTGGTGGGTGGGGGTGGGTGTTGGGTGGGTGGGTGCAGGTGGGGTATGAGTGGTGTGGGGATGTCGTGTGGTGTGGGTGTGGGGGTGGGTGTGGATGTGGTGTGGGTGGGTGTGGTGTGGTGTGAATGTGTGTGGGGGGTGTGGTATGGTGTGTGTGAGTGAGTGTGAGTGTGAGTGGTGTGGGTGTGGGGGGGTGGGTGGGGTGCTGTGGGTGTGGGTGGAGTGTGGTGTCCGTGGGTGTACTTTGTGGGGTGGGGTGTGGGTGTGTGTGTGGGTGTGGGATGGGTGTTGCAGGTAGTGGGTAGGTGTGGCTGTGGCTGTGGGTGTGTGTGGGTGGGGTGTGGGTGTGGGTGTGGGTGTGGGTTGGGTGTGGGTGGGTGTGCAGTGTGGTTGTGAATGAGTGTGGTGGGTGTGGGGTAGGGGTGGGTGGGAGTGGAAGGGTGGGGGGAGGCAGC
>NW_023596448.1:35082084-35226300 GCF_011947565.3 Pollicipes pollicipes
GCTGCCTCCCCCCACCCTTCCACTCCCACCCACCCCTACCCCACACCCCACCCACACTCATATTCACAACCACACTGCACCCACACCCACCCCACACCACACCCACCCCCACCCCACCCACACCCCACCCACACCACACCCACCCACCCCCCACCACCTCCCCACACCCTACCCACCCCCCCATCCCACACCCACACCACCCCACACCCACACCCACCCACACCCACCCACACCCCCCCACCCCACCCCACACCCACACCACCCCACCCCCACCCCCACCCCACCCCACCCCCACCCCACACCCCACACCCTACACCCCACACCCACCCCACACCCCCCCCACACCACACCCACACCCCATCCTCACCTTCCATGCTTTCTTCTTGCACCACCACCCTCCACCTCCACCGCCCCTCTTATACCCGCTGTCTTCCGCGAAAAGGGCAGGAGGTAAAAGACGGCTCAAGCTCAAAACTGAATCGCATTCCAAAGAGGCTGCCTCGATTTACGGCCTTGCCTGTAAGCGTATTACAGACATTGCATCAGCGATACAGTTGCATGGCGTTTCCTGCTGGCGGATATTGAAAAAAATTCGGGGACTGAGATGTTCTGCAAGTCGCCTAAAAGCAGAACGTGGGCCCGACCGCCTGCGTCCTGATATTTCGCAACCGAAGGGCTCGGGAGGTTGATCAATGAGGACAGATTTTCTCCCGTCGTGCTCACAGGCTAATCATGACACCCGTATGTATGCTTATCTCGCGATCAATGCTGCAGAGTTGATGCGGATACGCATTACCGGCCTGTGTCTTTCCGTGGCTGTCCTTTTGTGATGACTGTAGCGTCGTGTAGCGTCTTCAGGAAAACCCAGATGATAACCTCACGACACGTGGATTATTGCCGTGGCGGCGCGCCTGCCAGGGTATGAACTTATTGCGTGTACGACCGCAGATGATGTCATTGAGTGGCTGACCTCGAGAACGCGCCGCGAGCTCCCGGCGCACTAGCAGGCCGCCCTGTGCGAGGCTGTGACGGCCGGCGCCCCCCCCCCCCCCTCTCCAGATCGTGAACGAGGGCTCCAAGTTCCGGTACCGCTCCGGTGGCCAATTCAACTGCGGCAAGCTCACGCTGCGCCGCCCTGCATGGCCGTGGGCCACGGCGCGCTGTACCACTCGCAGTCGCCGGAGGCGTTCTTCGCGCACGTGCCCGGCATCAAGGTGCGATGCGGCGTCACGGGCGGCGCTGAGGGCTGTTGGTATCAGCAGCGGCGGTGGCGAGTGGCCGTCGTCGTCGATGCCGTGTTTTGGGTTGGAAAAAAACTGGAAGTTCAGGGTTTATGCGCGACTTCTGTCGGTCTGGCGGGTAGCAGTGATGATGTGCCAGCCCGGATTTGGGAAGTCGTTGCTTCTTACTCAGATCGTTGGTATGGAGTCGGAAAATAGTTTGAGAACGCCTCAGATGGAACCCATATCAACATGCTCTCTGTACATGAACAGGCGCCATGCACTTTCTTCAAGACATCACCATCATCCTCATCATCGCCATCATCACCATCATCACCACCATCGTAACGGTGCGGTCTCGGCCAGGTGGTGATCCCGCGCGGCCCGATCAAGGCCAAGGGCCTGCTGCTGTCGTGCATCCGCGACCCAAACCCGTGCGTCTTCTTCGAGCCCAAGGTGCTCTACCGCTCCGCCGTGGAGGAGGTGCCCGTCGCCGAGTACACGGAGCCGATCGGCAAGGCCGACGTCCTCGTCGAGGGTGAGCTGGCCGGCAGAGCGCGTGGAGTTCACGCCGGTGTGCTGCCGGAGGGGGGGGGATGCTGGTCTCCATGCGGGGTGTAAGGGAATTTCGGTGTGTTTGGGGATCGTGAGCTTATGTTTTTTTTTCTGCCAGCTGGTTCCGGCAAGCTGTTAAGGATGTATGGGCGTGTTGATGTGGCAGCAAGCCTTTCTTCGTCGGTGGTATAGGCTGTGCTCGATGTCCCGTTGCGATGCGTTGTTTCACCATGCTGCTGGTGGGCAGACGTCATGCCTTGAGTGCTGCAGGACTTCTTTAATGCAATAGCAGGAGCGCATGCATGGTTTTTACTGCTAGTGTTGATAAAATTTTGGTGGAAATGGCAATCGCTTTTCAACAGATGCGTCATTACAACCTATTTTTGTGAAGAGAAATTGATTACTGTAAAATAAAAAATAAAAATTAAAGTTAGCTTTGATTGAGCTTCATTTTGTTACGCGCTACACGTTGTGCTCTACGTCACCAGTTTCTGCTGTAAAACAATCGCACGCGTGCACGACGACACGTTTGCGAAGAGTTAATCGGTGGCATCACTTGCCGCAGGTGATGACGTCACTCTGGTTGGCTGGGGGACCCAGGTGCACGTGCTGCGCGAGGTGGCTGACCTGGCGGCCGAGAGGCTGAGCGTCTCGTGCGAGGTCATCGACCTCGTCTCCATCCTGCCCTGGGACCGGGAGACAGTGATGAAGGTTGGAAGCGTGCGCGGGCCGCCGCTGGGGGCGGTTTATCGAGGCGAAGTAAGAGTTTGCTCGTTTATGTGGATCGTATGGGTGCATAGGCTATTAGAAGTCTTTTGGGGATTACTTGTGAGTCAAATTTGCAAAGATGATGTGCATGCTTCTAGTTCATGGCGTAATCCAGGGTTGTAGTTTCGCAAAATAAGTTTGGATCTAAGCCATGAGAAATGACGAAATCTCCCGCAAAAATGCGCCAGCAATCGGCTTTCTCTGGATTTGGTCCGCTTTCCTCTCAAAGATGGGGCTGCCCCTAAACTGAATTGGAAACTTCACCTCCAGTATTATCCGTTGTGATCTCAGAATTGTGTGAGTCGTAGTTTCACTTGTTAAGCCCGGCCTAGAGTACACAGGGCTTTATTGAAATTTTACGTCGAGGTAAGATCCTTGTTGTCACGTTACCGGCTGTATGGTCGCTGCGGTGTGCGGGTCACGAATGAGCTTGAGCTCTCAAGTCCTGTGATCAAAAACAGCGTGTGGATTCCGAGGACTTAGTTGTGGAGGCCTGCGACAGGTGGCTCGTCGGCGCGGTTCGTATAGGTGGCGCTGGCAGCGCGGGAGTGGGCCTGACCGTCGGATAACCACCGGCTCCCGCTTGGGCCCATCCTGCCGCGTCCGTCGTGTACTGCCTTATTTCTTGGCACTGGCATGTAGAGTCTCAACAAATTTAGACATATATTTTACGAAGAGCCGCACTGGTATCTTTTTTATTCAAGCTTCGAAGAGCACGTGCGTCGCGTCCGCGCCACTTCTGTGTAATGCACCGAGCAGTCAGTGGGGTCTGCAATTAAGTCCGCCGGAACTGGATGGAAGTTCGAAGGCGGAGTAATCGAAGCTCGTAATAGCCGGGCGCGGACCGAGAGCGGGAAGCCCAAGTCGCTTTTGCGACCCTGCTGGTTACGATTGAAGACCTGTGCTGGACCGCGGCATGCCGAAACCGGTGTGACGAGCGCAGATGCCTCATACTACAAACAGAGTGCAGAGATGTGGTCTAATAGATTTCTACGATGACGAGTACTTTGGAGTAAAAAGTGTATGGATCACGGTGCAATTGGCATGTCGCGCTCTACAAACGGTGGGAAATTAGGCGTGCATATGTGTACTACTTAACAATGCAACCGGCATGCAGGCATTCCATCGATCCTATCTGTGAAGTCAAAATGGGAAAAAATCCGAAAATTTGTCAGCGCCAATTTGGGTCCTATGCGTATAAAAAGCCAAGTGTTCAATCAGTTTTACCTGGGGTCCAAAGTTGTCATCATGTACGTGTATTCCACCAGTCACCTGCGAGCATACGCTGAGGCACTCGGCCTTGTTGCCTGCGGCGGCCGCGCGAGCCCGTGCTGACGGCCTGTTGATGTCGCTGTCCGGCAGTCTGTGATGAAGACGGGCCGGTGTCTGGTGTCGCACGAGGCGCCGCTGACGGGCGGCTTCGGAGCCGAGCTGGCTGCCACTATACAGGTGCAATGCCCCCACCCCCCCCCCCCCCCCCCCCCGACTGTCGCGCCGGTCCCTCCCAGCCTGTATGCTGGATGGTCAGACACAGATGATTGTCATGTCCGTAGATGCTCTATTTTGTCGTGCTGTGTTGTGTCAATATGGAGGTCCTGATGCAGTTCGTGTCAAAGGAGAGCTCGCGACTGGCAGCAAACTATGGGCCAGTTGCAGTAACCACATGGTAGTGATGGACGTGCATATTATTTTGGTCGGCGTACTTAGTTTCCGTTTAAGCATCGTAATAGCCTGGTTATCCTGGTACACCCTTATTCTCTCGGTGTTGTTGGTTCTACCCACACATCCAGTCTTTGAACGCCGAGAGAAGATGGCCGTTTGTTTCAATCGTTTGCATCCCGCCCCCCAACACTCCAACCTTAACCACGATCCGGAAGTCTCCCTTTCGGCCCCTGCAACGCCCTCGCGCGGGGCCGTGACCTCGTGTGCCCTCGTGTGACGCCGTCGTGTGCCGGCCGCCGCCAGTCGGAGTGCTTCCCTGAACATGGAGGCGCCCGTGCAGCGGGTCACCGGCCACGACACGCCCTCCCGCTCGCCTACGAGCCGTTCTACATGCCGACCAAGTGGCAGCTGTTTGGAGGCCGTCAAAAGCTGTCAACTACTGACCGCCCGCCCGGCGGCGGCCGACACGGGTGCTGGGAGTGCTGGAGCGGGGGCAGGGCTGCGGCCGCGTGGCGCTACTGAGCGGAAACGGGACGACGTGAAGGCCGGCTTCTTCGAGGTCGTGACAGCGTCGGCGCAGGATGATTGTGGTTCTGTTGTGCAGGTCGTAGAGGGCCGGGATGAAGTGTTTGCGCAGAGGGCCGTTCGCGGGCGGTTCGTAGAGGGCCGCACGTCGGTGCGGGACGGGCGGTCGTATGGGAGTTAGCCGCCGGTTTAGGTGCGGCGCGCAGCGCCCGGTGATTCGGTCCGGTGCGACGGTAGCGTTCCTGTCACTGACCAGCTAGGCGGTTGTCTACCTTCGTGGGTGACCGTCGCAGCCCAAGTCTGTGCGTGGTAGTAATGAGTGACGTGTGGTTTAGATGATTATTATATTTCGCCGAGCTTTATAGCGCGCCGCTTGGTTGCAAACGGGACTTCGCGAGATCTGGTGGAAGGGTACTGTTTTCGGGGCTTAGGGGGCGTCGCCAGCAAACGGTCATTGATGGCTAGCAGCGACAGTGCAATATTAGTGTATGGTAGACATGTTAAAGCGCGCAACAGGTCGTGTTGTGCGCTGCTTGCCAGGGTTTTGTACTGCCTGAGTCGTTATCGCGACTGAACGCCGTGTTGATGGAGGCTGCTGCGAAGCTGCGGTCCGTCGGTGGTTACCGCGGGGTAATGTGCTCTGCATGTCCACGCCGTCAATGACAAACCATCGCGTCGTTCGAAACTCGGAAGTTCGATCCGACCGCAACCAAATGAATCTAAGAATACAAGTGTGCAAGCCAGCGATGTATGTATATCTTCACAAATCCGCCAGAACAGCCGCTGGCGCTTCAGACCGCGCTTAGAGCTGCAGGTCCAGCTCGTCCGCCAGCGAGTCCGTCTTCCGCTCCGTCCTCGCGTTGGTCTTCTTCCGCTTCTTCATCATAGCCTGTAGGCCTCTTGGTCATGACTCGCTGTTCCTCCTGCTGCAACTCACTGACCTTCTCCCCCTTCGTCTTCTTCTTGGCGGTAAACTCGACCGGAGCCGTCCCCCGGCGTCGGCCGGCCGCCGATCTCCGGTCTCCATCTCCTCGGTCTCTTGCGTCTCGGCGGCGGACGCGGCCAGCGGCACCGCCTGCGAGGCGCGCGGCGCCTCCATCGCCTCCATCTCGGCGTCCGCCTCGGCCGCCAGCGTGTCCAGGTCGAACTCGGCCGCCATCTGGGGTCACGATGGTCGCGTCGCCGACCGCCGCCGCCGCCGCCGGCGGGTGCGTGTAGTACTTGATACGACCGGTGTTCCAATCCTGCAGCACGAGGCGCGCGGCGGCGGCGGCGTCCGGCACGCCGCCTCGCTTCAGCCGTCCCTCTGGCGGCCGCGCCAGCAGCAGCAGGAACTCGGCCGTCGTGCTGAACATGGGCAGCCGGTAGGGCAGCATCAGCTGACGCCGGTCGGCGCGCCGCAGAATGGCCTCCACCGGCAGTGCCGGGTCGTCCAGCTGCTCGATCTTGAAGGCGTTGCGCAGCGCCGTGGCCGCGTCGCCCGCGTCACCCGTCTGCAGCACCATGCCCGGAGAGTCCAGCAGCTTGATCTTGGCGTCCAGCTGGATCTCCTGCACGGCGCGCGTCACCCCCGGCGTGGCCGCCGACGCCGCACGCGCGGCTCCTCTTCAGGCTGTTGATGACGCTGCTCTTGCCGACGTTGGGCAGGCCGACCCGCCGACGGCGATGCTGGTGCTGATGCCGCGGTTGCGGCAGTAGTGCCGAGCAGGCTTCATGAGCGTGGCGGCGCCGAGGCAGCGCCTGCGACTGCAGCAGCGGCTCCGGGCAGCTAAGCACGTCCAGGCGCGCTCTGGCCCAGGTTGTGGCTTTGCTGCTGCGTGCTGGCCTTGAACGCCACCGTCGGGAACTCGCCGCGCAGGTACCTGGCGGCGGGGGAGGCTGGGCTGTGACTCTCGACTCTCGGAGGGCGAGCGGCTGCCCAGAACATTGGTCGGGCGGGGGGGGGGGGGGAGGGGGGACGAAGGCCGCGATGCTCAGAGCTACAGTGTATGACGTCTGACACATCGCTGGAAACACATTTTACAGGTGCTAACCAGCGCGCGCTGGAAGCACCTCGCTGGAAAGGCCGCTGAATGTCATTTGAAGCCCCTGATCCAAAGCCGCATGTGTCGTATGGTAATTATGTGGAGATCTGATCCTAAAATCCAGAATTATAACTATAGTGTACGACGCATACCACATAATCAAACTTCGGGCCCATGTCAGTACAGCTAGAATGTTGACTGTCATGATCACCCAGCAGCAATCCATCTCCCATGGCGATGTCATGCACTTCTGCGTTGTTGCAAATAGTACCTGTTTAGAACCAGCTACGCAGCATGACCAGCCACCCGGCGACTACGAAGCTCAACAGCACTTCCTGTTCGGCTACGAGCTGTGCCCAACGGATGATTTTTGGTTGGCAATGTCACCCGTTTTCACAATACGCTTCCGCTGTTCTGAAATTAGCCCGCTCTTTTCCGTGTGCTTTCATGTACAGGTCTTCCGCTTGACATTGGATGCTCGTCTCATGTACGCCCAGCACAGTCACTCCGCCCGACCGATGCGTGGCGTTAGCACTGTTGCTGCTACTGTCGCGAGCTAGCCTGTCGTCCACGCCAGGGTTAAGACGCCACGGATGCTCAGGCCAGCACTGTCTGGCAAACACAACATATTGGGGATGCGTGTGCGAGTGGGCGAGGGAGCCCGCATTCACGTTCTGTCAGGCGAGGTGCCTGACAGAACGTCTGTCCTCTGCTGAAATATCTTTAAAATCACCATAAAACGCGGATGAGATCACTATGCTGCTTTTCCAACCATCTTTGTGTTGGTGATGGTGCCAACCACAGCATCCACTAGGCAGCATATACCGCACCCACTCCACCCAGACAGCCACCACCCCTCCCTGCCACGCTCCGGCGGCGACGCCGAGCGCGCGCCCTGCCCCACTCACTTGACCCAGGCGGCCAGGTTCTCGCGGGGCACCAGGTCCGCCTTGTTGAGCAGCAGCACCAGCCGCTTGGAGCTGCCAGCTGCCAGCACCGTCTGCTCCACCTCCTTGCTTGCGCGTGCCAAGCGGGTCACGCGCGTCCAGCACCTCGATCACCACGTCCGCGGATTCCCACCACCTGTGGGGGGCGGCAGGTGAGGTGACAGGTGACAGACAGGTGATAGGGGCAGGTGACAATTAAACAATTCCAGCAATGTTGGCCTAGCAGGATGAAGAGGGCTGATTGCCTAAAGGTTGGGAACTAACAACCTACAGGCAAATGTTTCTGCTGTGTCTACCTTCATGTGCTTCTTCTCATAACAGTTCCTCATGATTAAGTGGCGATACATAGAAAATAAAGGTTCAATCATCTGCAAGGACTTGAGTAGAGCATAAAAGAACAGACAGGTAAACAAGATTCATCTTGGAAAACTACTTCAGCATTAATATTGATAATGCACCTAATTAGAGGGAGTGTCCCAGGATTCAGTTAAAAGTTTTTAAAGTAGCATTTTACACTCATGAAACAACATGTGGCAAAACAGCTGCTGCTGCCAAATAGCTAAATTGGCACCTATGACAAAAATACAGCTATAGTGACGGAGTCAAAACATACTTGCTGCAAGCCATCTATAAACAACTTGAGCACAGTAGTCTATATCCATGCAGTTCTGCTGCAGGTAAATGCAGCTATCCATGACATTTCAGAAATACACTGCACTTCAGATGTATATGCACATTTCAAGCAGACTTCACAAATTATGACCTTAGATGCAAATGCCAAAGGCACAAGGAAGGCAGTTTAACAGGGGATGGGGAGGTAGGTTAACTAGGTAGATACATTATTGTTTTCTAACATTCAATTAATGGTTAGATTGTATCTCTATATGTGTTTTTGGAAGAGACACCAGGTAATGCATTGTTTGATTTCAGTAAAAAATATTATCAATGGATGATGGCGAATGCCTTTGCACAATACATTTCAGCCTCAGACCCACAGCAGATGATAAAGATGCATGATTTTATCACCTGGTATAACTGATTAACTTGTTTTCCCATGTCTCTGTGTAGCCCTGTGCAGCTGTCAGCCATACTAAGCAAATAGATTTAACCCAGTACTTAATGCAGCTTACAAACATGGAGAAACCCCACAGCAGAAACCGATGAGAAGACAGGTATAAAACAAGCCATATTGAGGGTTTATACAGTGCACTTTCAACACAATGTACTACAAGGTTATCAAGCCATCAACTTTGAAACCATGCCATAATCACACGCACCCAAAGTACAACTGCAAGTGTAGGTGTACTTTCCTACCTCACATTAGAAAAAAAAATTATTGTACACCATTTGTCATGTTTAAGGCGGAACATATAGTAAATAATCTCAAAACAGGTAGAATCATGCTCCTACCTTCAAATTTTCATAACTTCGATGGCAAGCTCCTGAGCGCCGCACACACCGCACCGCCTGTACTCCCCAGCGCCATTTCTGCATTGCCGTTGTGTAATTACAATATTTCTGCTTACCAAGAACTTTAAAAGTGTATGGGACCAAGGTAACAATAATAATGCAATGAAAATTGTTTCTTATCGCGTCAAGGTACGTTTATGAAACACATAGGCTAGAATAGTCCAGAACATAGCCTAAACTAGCCTAGCCTAGCCTAGCCTAGCCTAGCCTAGCCTAGCCTAGCCTAGCCTAGCCTAGCCTAGCCTAGCCTAGCCTAGCCTAGCCTAGCCTAACCTAACCTAACCTAACTCACCTTACCTTACCTATAACCTAACCTAACCTAACTGAGAATAGACCAGAACCTAAGCTAAGCTAAGCCAACCTAACTGAGAATAGACCAGAACCTAACCTAACCTAACCTACCCTAACCAAGAATAGACCAGAACCTAAGCTAAGCTAAGCTAGGCTAAGCTAAGCTAAGCTAACCTACCTAACCTAACCTAACCTAACCTAACCTAACCTAACCTAACCTAACCTAACCTAACCTAACCTCTAACCTAACCTAACCTAACCTAACCTAACTCAACCTAACCTAACCTAACCTAACCTAACCTAACCTAACCTAACCTAACCTACCCTAACCTAACCTAACCTCCCCACCCTATGTCTCCTTCAACCCAGCATCCCATTGGCATTCATGTTTCATGCCATATATAGGTACCATATAGTGAGCTTTTACTTAGCTGCCATGTTCTCATTTTGCTTTACATTCCCCACCCAATCCCCCTGCAGACCATCCTCCCCTTGGCATCAAAGATCAAATTTCATGGAATCTTGTTGCCTTGGCGCCCTACATTTTTATGGTTCTTCATGCTACTTGATGCACAGTTATGTTGTGACCACGCACAGTAATGGCGCCGGTGTCATGGCTGCTGTGTGTGTGTGCAACGCTCGGGAGCTCGCCATCATAATTATAAAAAATTTGAAGGTAAGAGCATGAACCTACCTGTTTTGTGATTATTTAATATATGTCCTGCCTTAAACATGACAAATGGTGTGCAATAATTTTTTCTCACGTTAGGTAGGAAAGTACACCCTGACCCAATTGCAACACTCACCTTTCTGAATTCCTTGTAAAATGCCTTTGCAGATGGATCAGTCGAACTGTTAGCTTGAGCCATACTTTCATATTCCTCATTTTTTGTTTGCACTGCTGAAACCAGGTCATTAGGGAATTTGAGGTGGATGACCCATCCTTGGCCCTTCTTTGGGCTTTGAACTCCTCTCGCTTTTTCTCACGCAGTTGCTGGATGCGTTGCTTTTCAGCTTGTGCTTCCTCAATTACCTTCTCCTTAAATGGTGCTAAATTGGGCACTCCTGGATCCTTCTTTTTCTTTCCCTTCTTGGGATTCTTTTTGGCCTCTTTTTTCAACTTTCTTGCATGCTCTTTAACTTTTTTTGCTATCTTGTACTTCATATTGCATGAAAGTCGTTTACTCTTCTTTTTTGAAAACTTGTTGGTCACCATCTTGGCAAATAGATGCGATAAAAGTCGTTTTAAGGAGACGCCGTAAGCCTACTCGAACTCACACCCTCACCAGACCGCACACGCCATCAAAGGACGGATTCAACGTATCACGCGAATAGCATCATTACCGACACGTTTATTTGTCACAGCAGCGTCAAGATGCACGCCAAATACAGCATGCTGGTCGTGGAAGAATCTCGCACTAAATTCCAAATGCGTTACAAATTCGTTATACAGTATGCCCTCTGACAACATAAAAACACATAATGAAAATGGGAGAGTATAGGTCAAAAATCCTGAAGAAAACTGGCTTTTGCAGCTGCGGATCCGTGAATTCTCAAGAGGAAAAATGATGCGACCACGTAATTGCTGATGAAAATCAGCGTGACATGTTTCACATCTACCAGACCGCCACATCGGTTTTGCTGGCGTCAAATACATACAAGTCTGATGGCGAGCCACAAAATTACAGAAGTGATGTCGCATAACCAGGTTTTTTGACTGAGCCAAGATTGTGAGTAGGGTGGAGGGGACGCAAAAAGCATGCGGGATAAAGAAACTCTAGTTTATCCGTAATTTTGTCTGTCAATGAGCAGTACAAAATATGTCGAACAAGTCCTCAGATTCGGTGGGCTTCGTTATTTTAGGTGCAGGCAAGTTGTTACGCTCATCTCCCTCCCCCCCCCCCCCGCTTCTTCCTCATACCCTTTGACAACGTTTGCGACTTCAGGTAAAGTTTTGCAAATATTCCAATCAAAACCCAGCAAGATATGTTTGGCTGCCGCTCGCATGTGTGTTCTATTTGCAACGCCAAAACGGTGTTTGTACTTCCAAACGCGACTCAATATGTTAGATACCTTGCCACCTTCCCGTTTGCATAATTTTGTAAGTGTAGGAAGCGCAGACTGGGGAACAATGACCTATGGCATTTTGTCTTTATGACATTTTGTCAATGGCATTCACCCTATGGATCACCTTTATCCATCTCGATAGCTCAGTTGGGTAGAGCGCCTGGCTTCCGGTCCACCCACCCGGGGTGCGATTGGTTGGAGGCGCTTTGGGCGCTCATTATTTGCACTTGACATGAATACCCTGCAGCCGGTGCCAGTAGGCTACGACCTCAAAACGGTTTTCGTCCTTCACTTCCTGGGACGTTCCGACAGTGGAGACGTCGACAAAGTCCAATCCATGTAGGGCGTACGAATACTCGTGACGAAGACACATTCATGGTCGGTCAACCAGGATGCAAGCCCGTTGTTTTGGCAGTCAAAATAATGAAACCAGGGGCTCCTTCATGCCATCAAGGGTATCGCAAGGTTCCATAGGGGTGTGAGGAAGACGGCCTTGTAATCCCCATCGGCAACGATGACCTGCCTGTGCGGTGTAAGCAGGTCACCCTAGCAGAGTCCGGGACAGCCTCCCTCTCGGCTCTCCCCTTCCTTTTATTGTCTGGTATGCATCTTTCTGGACGAAATTGACGAATTCCCCGTTGTCTCCGACCTCTCTAATTTTGTATTGCGTGATAGCCTGGTCGAAATCTGATCTCGTCTCTTTTGCGAACGAAAACTGCGAAAAGCCAATCCACGCTTTCGTCCAAACTCTTACCGTGACGCTGCAAGTGATGCCTTCGGGGAATTTCACTTGCAGTCGCTGGCCAGCATGGTACGCAAGAACCCCGCGGACCCAAAAGATACTCAAGTACGACAAAAAGGCACTGATCCTGCACGAAAATTGGTCTAGCGCTTCCATACGTCACAAGCTGGTGCTGAGGGCCTACGTTTAATCTCATCTCATTACTTTATTTTTATTAGTTGCATGTGACGGGACCACAGGGGCTTGTATGGACAACTGGCTGTGCTTTTACCGTTGTAATACATTCCAGAACCCACCTCATGTTAATGTGCTCAAGTGACTAAAGAGTTAAAAGTCAAACCTGTAATGCAACGTGCTCCTTAAGGAAGTTATGACTCACGTTCTGTGCGTGTCCTGTGCGAAGACTGGGCAGGGAGTTAAAAGCCATATCCGTCCTGACACCTGTTCCCTTAAAAATTTAGTCCACGCGTACGTCGTTTCCATGGCTGGCAAACACTAGGCATCACATTGAAAGTGATGTTCGTCCTGACACATGTTCCATTAAAGATGTAGTCCTCGCGTACTGTGCGTACCCTAAGCAAACACTTCGTGCTGAAAGGCGGTTGACTGTGCACCTCCTCCGCGGTCCACGCCGGCAGCGGCATTTTCGGCGCTTCTGGACGGCTGTTTGGCTCACGCTGCGGCCGTCCCAGCCAGGCCGGCCGGTCGTTTCCATGGCTGCCGATCAACAGAGCCCTATTATGTCGATTCGTCGTAACGCGGCGCACCTCTGGCGCCCCGGTCAACGGGCAGTGTGTGACCCGACCTGAGACTGACCTGTCGCGCCCGGGCCTGTGGTGACCCCACGTGCCGGTATCGATGTGAGCTGCTCCCACGTCAAGGTCACTAGCTACCCGCTGTGACCTTGGCAAGGTCGGTGGTAACAAGTTCGTTGGGCAGGTGAGATGACCTTGGGGACGCTTGTGGAAGAGGTCGAAATGCTTGGTTGGAATACAATCGTTGTAGACATTATGTTCAGCATCAATAAGCGTTTGGTAGTTCGAAGAACGTCAATCATTTAGCAAGTTCGGCAAAACTCAACATTGTTGCTAACAAAAAGAAGAAAAGTAACTCCGCATTTCAAAGGGAATTATTTTATGATAACAGAAGCCTTCGCTGATTTTATCGTTTTTAGAAGGCGATTATTGCGATTTCAGAACATAGCCTACCAACTACTTGAACCGTAAAAGACGATTTTTTACTGAAAAGTGTGATTTTAAAACTTTGCTCCGCCGCCCGGCGCCGTAATGTCACGTTCAAGCGAAGAGCTGCCGTCATGTTGGTATCAATGCAGTGGGCCATGCCGACCTCCATCCGGCCCCACGTTAAACCTTCACAGTTTTGAAGAAATATTGCAGCGAAAGGCTGTCGAGTTGAAAGAAACTGCGTGGAGAAGACAAGATACGGGGTGTCGAGGCGAGATGTCTTCCATGTTTATTGCTTCAAAACATGTTTTTAACAAGCCGAGGTCTTCTTGTACCGCATGACTTTTTGCTGTATTACGCAATGTCGATGGGACAGAGCTCGACTCATATGGTTCTACGTGTCGGACGCAGCGATCGGCAGATTGCCGTGCAATGTGTTCCTGGTCATCGCTACCGCTATTGTCCCCGGTTATAGTTCTCGCAACTTTCGCCGCATGGATACATGCAATACTGCGCACAGTGACTCATTGTGGCGATGTATGTGGTCCATTTGGAAAACCCTGTGTGATTTCGCGACCCTGGCTGAGCCAGCGGGGGCTGAGTCTCTACACTTATGTCCGGGTGAATCGTAATCGATGCCTTTTTGCACTTCACTGCGGCTCGCACGTCGCCACCGTAACATCGCACATTTGCAGATGTGTTGTGCCTTGATATAGGTATTGGAAAAGGTACAACTACTTCAATTCGACGATCAATCGTATTAATGCTTTAAATTAACTGCGTCGGTGTGGTCTTCTACCCCTGAGGTGGGTTCAAGGAGAAGAGATGAAAACTTCTTTTTTTAGTTTCGAAATAACTGGACAAACACGCGGCCGTACCAACCGCCAGCTCACCAGCACTTAATTGCGTACTTGACGCATCTTCCTTGCGACATCGCGATAAGACATCTAGGTCAGGTATTTATTCCAGCCTTGTTAAACTCTGGCATGCTATCTGCGATCCGTCCGATGGCATCGTTTAGCGATTATAATCGGTTCGTCGACAAAGAACTATGAGTCTCTGTATCACTTTTGAGGACCAACAGAAGATCTCAGAGCCAGGAACAAGCACTGTAAGAAGATTCGGAAATGGGGCGACTATACTGAAGGCATTGCGTGCCAACGGTGGCAGCGCACGGCGCTCGCCTCGATAACCAAGTATAGCATCGATGACGTCAGATATTTCACTGACAATTTCGTCCACCACCGAACAGCACGACACGACCGGCTGACGACAGGCCCGACCAATCAACGGGGATTTATTTATTCGCTTATATTTCATAAACGCCATATCCCTCCGGGACTAATAAGTATTGATGTTCATCCATACTGCTGGGCAAGGGGCGGTCTGGACCCGAGCAGCTTCTGAGAATATTTTGTTTCCATTTTGGCTTCACCATATGCGGCAACATGGAGGCCAATGGAACCCAGACCCCGTGGTGAGTTATTACAACCCTACTGGCCAGACCGCCGCGATGGGGCGAAACCGCCGTGATGGGGTCAGACCGCCGCGATGGGGCCAGACCGCCGCGACGGGGCCGGACCGCCGCGATGGGGTCAGAACTCCGCGATGGGGCCAGACCGCCGCGATGGGGTCAGATCGCCGCGACGGGGCCGGACCGCCGCGATGGGGCCAGATCGCCGCGACGGGGCAGGACCGCCGCGATGGGGCCAGATCGCCGCGACGGGGCCGGACCGCCGCGATGGGGCCTGGCCGCCGCGATGGGGCCAGAACGCCGCGGCGGGACCGCCGCGTACGACATAGGAGGCATTCAGGTGACAGTGACAGTGACGAAGCTGTGATCGGGACGGACGGAGGCCGTCGGGGGTTAACAAGTCGAGGTCAGTAGTCGCCTCATCGGGGATGTATGTACACGTGCTGTATGTGTCTCGGTTGTATGGCACAGAGACAGCCACGCTCCGTGACAGAGAAACAGCGGGCATCGTCACCAGCCGTGACGTTGGGATGCACCAGGCGCTGCTGTCCGTTTTCAACTCAATGGAGGTGGGAGATCACAACCTATATTATATTCTAAGGTTACGACCATCATCATCACGACAATCACCATCACCGTTGCTAGGCACGGGCGTGTCGTGAAATGATGAAGCATGTGCTTCTAAAGACAAAGGAGCACACTCAGGTACACGGCGCTCGCGCTTAAGCGGAACAAACCAGCTGAGGCGGGGGGGGGGGGGAGGGGGGAGGGGAGCATGGATCAGCCGCTGAAGCTCATTTTCATACCAGTACAATGGATTGATGAATATGATTAGCCAATGACGCGGGTGGACGTCTAATTATAAACGATGCAAGTGTCATGCAAGTTTTTAGTAGTGTGAGCTCTTCAGTCGGCTCACATTGACTGAATGGTCAGCTCGAGCGGTAGCGTTCTAAACTGACTAAGGTTAGCTTTTGCGGGTGGTCGATGAAGCTGGCGTGGATCGAGTACACATAAACTAGATCTGGAAACCTAGTTTTACGCCAGACCAAACCCCCAAACTCCGAGAAATCCGGCGATAAATCGACATGAAATCGGCATGTGAGACTATCGCTCAAGAGTGTCCGCAGCCACTGTGACCCTGTTGACAACGTCAACGTGTCATGTTGATGCCGTCACTTCACAAACTGTCATTGCATTAACGCCTTCGTCTCGACGCCTGGCTGCATTATAATCAAGAGCAGAATGATTACCCGGCTGGGGGTCATAAATCAGACCGAAGGTCGTGAGAACGGGGGATTCCAGGCCCCTGCTGGCGACCGGTGGCAGGCTGACCCAATTGGATCCATTTCTCTAGCCTCAGCGGTAAACAGCTGCCGTAACGCCGGTGCAGCGTTGGCTGGTGGCAGCAGCTCTCGGGGAAGTTCAATGTCACCCCCTCCGCATTCGCTCCGAACGAGCCCACAGACGGGCCTGACTGAGCGTTCATTCTCATCAAGCATAGGCGCACGGTTGATGTGCTTTTAGACATTTCACATGGCGGTGAATCAGGCAAGCTTTAAATCATGTTACAGTAACGAATGACGCAACTACGGCCGCCCATCGGCAAACTCGTTTTGTCTCTCATTCGCCGTAATTGCATTATCCAAGCAGAAACGCACCAGCGACAGTCGCCACCCGGCTCTGGCGGCCGGGTTTAGTCTCGGCGCGCCTTTCTCCGGGTGCGTGGAACCCAAGGCCGTCGGTCGTCGTTTCCCCACCCTGTGTCCAAACGCCCCCACGCCGCCAGGCCGTAATGACCCCAGTCTTGACCTCGCCCCCAAGTGGCCACACCACTCTCCAAACGGTCGGCGCGTGCTGCGAACGATACCGTACCTGCGCCCTCGTATTCGCGCGCCTCGTTTCAGCGGCCACGCTCGCTCGCATGGTGTGAACGGGGCAATCGAGCCCGGATTGAATGGACACATGCGGGTTTTTCCGCGGCGTTTGTATGGGCTGCAGGTGGAAACGAAGCCCGCGAGCCGTGTGATGCGTGCAAAGCGCAGGTGACCTGTGTGTAGGTGTCAACTGGGTCAGCCAACCAGGAGGGGATGGTGTTTTCGACGCCAGTGGCAGCTCGTTGAACGTCGACCGTCGAGGCTGCGTATTAATCGTAATAATCTATGCGTAATGGGAGTGTTGACCTGAACTCTGGCTTCCAGTGTGGCAGGGTGCGTAGACGCGTTCGCCCCATTTTCTTGTGGTCAACACCCCTATTACGCATCGATTATTCAAAATCTATTTCCGTTTTCGATGGTAGGGTTCGCGCTCGCCCCATTTTCCTCCGAGTGCGTTTTAACTGCATGCTGACCCGATCACCAGTGTCGTGAACGCAGTGCAATCGACACGATCACCAGTGTGGCGAATGCTGTGCGGTCGACACGATCACCAGTGTGGCGAATGCGGTGCGATCAACACGATCACCAGTGTGGCGAATTCAGTGCGATCGACGCGATCACTAGTGTAGCAAATGCAGTACGATCGACACGATCACCAGTGCGGCAAATGCTGTGCGATCGACACGATCACCAATGTGGTGAATGCTGTGCGATCGACACGATAACCAATGTAGTGAATGCAGTGCGATCGACACGATCACCAGTGTGGCAAATGCAGTGCGAACGATACGATCACCAATGTGGCGAATGCAGTGCGATCGACACGATCACCAATGTGGTGAATGCAGTGCGATCGACACGATCACCAGTGTGGCAAATGCAGTGCGAACGATACGATCACCAATGTGGCGAATGCAGTGCGATCGACACGATCACCAATGTGGCGAATGCAGTGCGATCGACACGATCACCAATGTGGTGAATGCAGTGCGATCGACACGATCACCAGTGTGGCAAATGCAGTGCGAACGATACGATCACCAATGTGGCGAATGCAGTGCGATCGACACGATCACCAATGTGGCGAATGCAGTGCGATCGACACGATCACCAATGTGGTGAATGCAGTGCGATCGACACGATCACCAGTGTGAGGGCCTTGAAATAGAGCCGACGTCTAAATCAGTCGAACAGGCTGAAGAAGACGCAGCTAAGCATTTCAGCTTCCGTGTCGTTTTTGCTGGCCTGGCAGCAAAACAGAAAAGGCTGGCCAAATATTTTCACAAAAAGGTTGGCAAAAGGCTTCCTTTACACCACAAACGTGACAGGTCTTGGGCGTGAACCCCCGGAGTCGAACACTAAGAGCTCCTGGATAGGGACGGATAAATCCTCAATGCCCGGTGGGCCTCGTCAAATGTATAAGAAACGGAAGCTGAAGCCACTTATATGCCTGTTGTGGGGTAAGACGAACGAGCAGATGATAGACGTAAGAGTTAAAGATAGTCACCGTGTGGATGATGTTAGATTTCGCGGAGCTGAGCACCTTCGGCAATGGGCTTCATCGATGCATTGGCAATTTCACCTTTCATGACAGCTTAACGCGCGGACGGGCAACCGGTTGAATGTGACGCCGCTCGAGCGGAGGTCAATTCGACGCCCTGAGATCTTATAAATTAAGAGAGCTAGAGACAACAAATTTGCAGGATAGAAATGCCCGTATATGAGTTTGCTTTCGTCAAGTTTTAGATCCCTAGTTTGTGACCTTCGCATCAAATAAGGTCCAATTCCAGGTTCGTGTCCGAATTTTCCTGAGAACTGCTTATGCAACCATATTTTACCTGGTCTCAACTGTTCAAAGGAAAAGGTTCAGGGCGTTCACTTAAGCTAAGCGACCTTAGATGACATTCAGAAGGTCACGGTGACCAAAAACACACAAGATTGTTTTGATTTCTGAATTTCAATAAATGACAAGGCCTACGCTAGGCGGCATACCGCTAAAACACCAATCTGAGGCTTAAATGACACATTTTTTTACCTCGCTTTGTTCAAGAAATTAGAAATGAGCGTCAAAAACTACTTCTCAAACCAAGCTCTTAAGTAAAAAAAAGTTTCACCTCGACCTGACATTCGTACCCGACTTAAGATCAATGGACTTAGTCGCAATTCTAAATTTAATCCTCCCGCTGTAAAACAAGTCTTCTAAAAAGTGTACGGCCTCGTCCAATACACCGTTGTCGCATCAGATTGAACGATTTTATAGGAATTGCCTTTGCCGACAGCCATGGCCTGACTGTGACCTACCATACGTCGGCGATCTTACGGGGTACCCCTAACTTTTAATACCAAAAGACTGGTTATTTAATTGTGTACAGCTGTGCTAAGTTTGCGACTACACTAGTCCAGGGAGGGAGTAGTGTACAGGGAGGGGAGGGGGGGGGGGGGCAAATTGACTCCCACCCCTACGCGTAACAAACAGACGCTCACTGTGCAGCCTTCCTTGCTAAATTTCAGCAAAAGTCGTTCGGAGTTGGTAACTTTTACTCAGCTCACGAAGGTGCTTAATTTGTTGTGATTTACGGCTGTGGCATGGTGGTCAGGGTATCACAAAAAGAAGCCCAACTTTTTGCGTGGATATTTTTCGCCATTAGCAGGACTTCACTCCCGTATACATTGCTTAGCCCAATTTCCCTCACCTTAGGTCAAAGCGGCTTCTATAAGAGAATGATGTCCGAAGAGGTGGCATCGGAGCTTTCCGCTGGAATACTGACGAACGCATGGGATGGAGAGTGTTCCTATTTGCCAGCGAATTATAGCCAACATTAAACCGTGCAGCTAGTGCAGCATCCTCATCTCCGAAGGAAACAAAACCCCCAAAAACACGAAATGGGCATATTTCTCGTTTGCACGCAAGAGCGTGTGACCGTCTGCTCGCACCGCGTCCCACTTCGCCGGTACGACTGCCCGGTTTTTCATCGGTCAAACTACGTTAGTCGTTTGCCGCTGCAACGCCGGCTCATCAAGATTCGCTGATTGTGACTCTGATTACTGATTGCCCTGATTTCGACTTGTGTTCTTCAGCTCGTCCCAAATTAACTATTCCACTTCTTGCGTGCTAATCGGGTGGGGGAAGTGAAATTGTGGCGTGTGGGCTCATCGTCAACGCCTGCGCCGAGTCGAGCCGCTCCAGTCAAGATGAAAATCTGCTCGCAGTTCGGGCAGCGCCTCGCCTGGCCTGCAGCCTCGCTCGTAACAACCCTCGGGCGTTTTGCATATCTGACGTATGCCACAACTCGCAGCGTTAGTTACGGTGCTAATGCTAACAATTGTAGTCCTAACTTACCACATTTGGGGAGGCGTGGCTAGTTTGTTCGCGAGTTTCAATCAGCAGTGGGGTAAACTTGGGGGGATGCTGAAGGTGGAAGGTGCTGACTGAGCGTGTGTGCGGAGATTGGGTTACAAATGTGCATGGTTCCTAGAGCTGAATTATGTGATAAATCATTGGTATGGTATTCCTCCAGCTACAAGCACTTATACATGTACAGCAAACACTGCTGCTACGGGGCATATGAACCTGCAGAAACTAGGGAGCATAGTATCAGCAAATCCATCAAGCATGTCCTCGTCCTTTGCAATCAGGGTACCATTTCATTACCAATATCCTACAAAACAGCAGCGTTCTAACGTTATGAATTCAGGCGGCGCGGTTATGAGTGTGCCACTACTGACGAGGGCGTCGAGGGTAATCAGACCTCCACGCGCTGGGCCGCTTCGAGGAACAACAAGTGTGACCGCCTCCAAAAGGTCGTTGCATTGATTGACCTGGATCGCGACAATCCTATCAAATACACCCCTGGCCCGGGCACTGAATAGGGAATACTGCGCGCACGCTAAGCGTGCACATGTGGGTCATCGACAGGCCTGGTTCGGCCGTTCGTGGGATGGCCGTGCGTCTGTCGGTCGGTCCAGTCGACCGCAACGTCTGCCGGCGGCCAGTTGTCTTCGTCCGACCGGCACTGGTAGGCTGACGGCGTCTGTCAGGATCGGACTAACGGCTGTGACGTTGTCCGCAGGCGCCCACGTCCGCCGATCTGCTGGCGCCGCGCGTGCAGCGCGTCTTCTGCTGACTTCTGCTGCCACCGCGCCGAGCGCGTCTTCTGCTGCGTTAGCGGCGACTCCGCGCCCTGCCGCGACCAGCGGTGTTGGAGTCGCACGAGCGAGTCTGTGCGCGTGCGCGGCCGCCCCGCCGTGACTGCGGCGTCGCCAACCAGGTCCCGTCGTCGTCTCCGACCGCCCCGCGGTCTGTCTGGACCGTCCTCCGGCCGGTGAAAGGAAAGCGACGGGGTGACCTCGCACGTGCCCGCGGGGCAGGCGGGCCGACTGACCCCGGCGGCACGCCCCCCCCCCCCCCCCCCACGAGCGGTGGCCGCCACGCGGCCGGCCGGCAGACGGGCGAGTGACGCGGCCCGGCACACATCACCCGTCCTGCAGCCGCGCGACGACAGTCCTCCACAGCCGCGCGAGGAGTGACGAGCGGCGTCACGCCAGGCCCCAGTGGTTAGCGGTCAGCTGTCTGCAGTGGAGCGAACTGGGCTGTGCGTTACGGTCCAGGAACCGCTTGTGAACTGTGGTGATTGGATTCGGCGTAGCGCGGTGGAAGTGGAGCTGAACAAGCGTTAAGGATCACAATTGGACGTTTGTCTTTCTTTGCCTGTGGTGAAAGTGAACAATCGCCTATACGAAAAAGGCAACTTAAGTGAACGTCTTTTTTCTGCAGCTGAAGTTGGACTCGGCCGTGAGGGAACAAGCGTTGGCTCCGGTGACCATCAAGCTTCTGCTGAACATTTTCAGGGCTAGCGGACGTAGTGAAGCGGTTCCATAGCACCACGCCCAGACCGACTTCTGGCTGCTGTTGCCTCCGTTGTGTAAGCGGTTCTGTTGCGAACGTGAGAGACTTCTGCTTGCAAAAATCGTCGTCGTGTTGCCTGTGGGACCGTCTACGGGTGATGAAGCTCTTCACACGATGGCGGTGATTGCGTTAAACTAGAGGTGACGTGAATGAGGCCGAAAACTTGACTGTCACCAAAGACACAAGCCCCCGTCGAGTTGCTGGATCAGCGCCGCACTCCACTGGGACGCAGCGCACTGAAGACCTGTTTTATCCGTTGCGCGTCTGGTGTGGAAGTCCAACACCTCTTCTTACTGCTCACACACCCACGTTTTGCTTGACGAGAAGTCCACATCTGCGCCAGAAGCGGCCAGTGGCGTCCAGCCTCCGCCTCATCGCCGGAGTCGGCCCCAAAACCTGCACTGTCGCACCGCCCTCGACTTCACACGGCGGCGTCCGGTGCGGCAGAGTCGACCCAGGCGGCACGAGGTCGAGCCAGCTCACCCTCCCCGCCGGGACGGCCGTGTTCGCTGTTCCCTCCTGAGCCTCCGCAGCGTGACGCCAGGCTGAGGTCAAGAACTCGTGACCCAGCTCCAGCCGGGGAAGTGTGACCCAACTAAGGCCAAGGACGTGTGTGCGACCCAGCTTACGTCCAGGAACGTGGCGCCGACATGCTCCGCTGAACCGTCGGCCGAGTAAGCGTGTCGGTTCATCCCTGACCCCAGGTCACGTGACTCTTTTCACAATGGTGCTGCAGACCATGCTCTACGGTGGCTCGCAGCAGCGCAGAGGAAGCCTGATCCAGACGCTTCAAAGGTAGGTGGCGCGCTCAGGCGCGACGACTTTCTCTGAGCTCATGACAGGTGGGAGCTCATGACAGGTGGGAGCTCATGACAGGTGGGAGCTCATGACAGGTGGGAGACGGCGGAGACAACACGCGCGCGGATAAACGACTCTTGCGCAGAAGGCGATGCTCGGGTACCTGCCGTCGTTGGTTTCTGCAAGCCCTTGGGAAGGGATCTAACCTGATTGATCAGCCTAGAAAGTGCTGATACCGAGAGATGCCTGCGCGTCCAGAGGAGGTCGGGCGATGCAGTAAAATGCATCTCTGACGCCACTCCCCTCTTCATATTTGTTTTGGATGTGGGTGCAAACTGGACTTTGTATACATTTTGGTCCCTGTTTCCGGCATTGTTGCTTCATAACTCGCTCACACTTAGTCAACATTCTTTTCTACTTAGATCAGCTAGCATCGCTGATGCCAAAGCTGTGATGTTTATGCTTCATCGTTCTTTACACAAATTAATCAGACGAAGAATGTGCCATTACTCTGAGCGATGATCATTCTTTTGGCTCTTGGCACGACATGATCTGAATCAGGCCTCCCAAACCAGTGGCCAAGCGTCAGGCCAAAAGTGTTTTGGTCTGGCATGAAAGCTGTCTGCAAGTACGTCTGACATGGTCATGAGCAACAGTGATATATTTATATATATATATATATATATATATATATATATATATATATATATATATATATATATATATATATATACATATTATGGATGCCCATGTAAATATTTACAAACGCGGCTTGCGGCCTTCTATTAAACTTTTCTCAACACGACAGCGCAATATTCGCTCGTTATCTTCTTCCTTACTCGACAGCTCACTCTAAGCCTTTCGTATCACGATCAAGCTCAATAGAACTTTTCGTGTTCACTTTATTCCGACGATACCGAATACAGTGGCCAATTTTGGATAGCTTTGTTTCAGCCTGACTGTAACACGAGAGGTTTGGCGCAGATATTGCACAAAGCCATACAAGATAACAAGCACATGTTACGCAGTCAATATATATATATATATATATATATATATATATTCCCTCCGACATTTATTAAAGTGCTGCCGTCGAACCATCGCCATGATTGAGCACGCTCGATGCTTATCCTCTCTGCAATGAAATGAATACGGTATGAAGTTGAATCACCGAATGGATGAAAATCGACTTGAACGACCCAGACTGGATCGCTAAGTCTGGGCCAGAAACTGCGCCATCCATCGGCCAAAAATGATGAATATCAGACCAGCTGCTACGGAACAATCTCCTCAAAGCGTCGCTAGCATTCCTCGATTACAGCTCGCCCTAAATGGAGATTTTATGGCCCAGCAAGCTGATGCGACCGTTCTGACGGCGCTATCGCCGCACGTGGGACCAATACCGGCGGCATTCTCTGTCGTGCAGTTGCTGCTGCACGTCTACCTGATCTCCTCCCTCGATTGAACGAGCCTCGGGTCAGAAGAGCGCTTCACCCACTGCCAGCAGGGCGCAGGTCACTGTGGGACGGGATTGATCCTTGCGCCGTTGTCGCGGCGCGAGGTCGCCGCAGCCGCGTCTGGGTCGGCGGGCTCGATGCCTCGTGTGAGGCTACAGCTCGAGCCCAGGACAGACCGGTGTACCAGGAAGCCGACTCGGGTTCTGGGAACTGAGCACGGTGTGTTATTGAGTGCTGAACCAAGTGTTGCCATCAGGGATTGTTTGTCGTGCAAAAACAAGCGGGGAACCTGCCGCTGTTGCTCGGTATAAGGAAAGGTGGCAGGCGTACCTGCCACACTTTGAACCCGGGGCAAAAAAGTAAACACGTGCTCCTGATGTGAGTAATGCATTTTTCTGGTGATTTTCAGCGACGCCACCTGTGATGACATCCAAAGGCTTACGCAATGGGCTGCGTGCAAGCTGAAGCTTCCGAAAAAGCGATACACATATGACGGTTTTCTTGTTTGCCAATTTTCACAAGCCATTTGAGATCGCATCGCGCAAAAATCCTAGCGATGCATAAATTCAAATGAGTTACTTTCAGTGTGGCGCCTAGTGGGATTGCCTGCACGGAGAGAGAATTCCCCCTGAGTTGATCGATATTCACCGCCATTAGACCAATGTGGCGGGCGTCCCGGATGTGCTGGGCGGCGGTGGCAGTTAATGACCGAGTGTCAAACTCATGCATATTCATCATGATTGAATGCCGGGGACGTTGAACTTCGCTGGCCTCGCTGGCTCGGAAAAAGCATGACTTTGTATGTTGCATTTTGCCCTTCGCACGGCCTGTAGCCCTGCAGTGAATAGTCATCCGTAAATTATGAATTGCGTTGAAGTAACGCCGCTGAACTCGATGACATGAGTGATAAAAAGCACTGCTCATCACGACACGGATGTTATGACACGCCTTGGTCATGTTACGATGCTATTTATGCGTGGATAGTTGACGCAATGTTTTTTTCAGATGCATCTATCTGCCGACAATGCTATTACTTTGGATGCAATTACCAAAGGTATACAGGGAGGTGGTAGAATGTCAAATGCAGCATTAAGCCGCCCATACATGCCGTGGAGACAGACAGGCATACGCGCGGAACAAAGGCCAGACTTCGATACTTCAGCTCGGGTCAGGTGTTATGGTCTGGTGACTCGACAAGACCAACGGGCCACCGTTCGCTGGGGTCGATGTAAGCGGCCGGTCTGGTCTCCCTGTGCCAGACGAGGTGACTGACGTGACGTGACTGAGGTGACGAAGTGACTGACGTGACTGGGGTGACTGACGTGACGTGACCGACGTGACGTGACTGACGTGACGTGATTAACGTAAGCCACCCAACAAAGGTTGGACATTCGAACACAGTAATATCACTCCAGCTCTGTACTATTTTTGCGTTTATATGAGTTTGAAGTCGAGGTATACTGTGTATAATCAAGTGCAAACCGGCTCAGAGAAGGGTTAGAACTTCTTAAAGAATCGGAAGTCAGCGGAGAGAAACCAAACTATTTGAGCCACTGTTTCTGACGGGTCAGGTCCCGGTGGTGAGGCACCGGCCTTGACCGTGCAGGTCACCTATCCTGACCTGCTGGCTGTTACCAGGGGCGCTAGGTGTGGTCCTCGGCGATGTCCTAATTCCGTCGAACGGCCGCGGGCTCAAGGACGGTCGATGCCTCCCCAGGCCGAAGTTATGGACCCCTTTCACAACCAAACGCCGCCTGCGGGACAGCGCCGCTTACGTCACGGTCTTGATAACGCGCTGAGGAGTGGCGCTTAAATTCGCTATCTATCATGGCATCGTTATGTGTTGGACGTCATGTGTGATGGCATCGTTATGTGTAGAACGCCATGTGATGGGTCTGTAGCCTTTATGAGAGGAAGGTTGTGGGTTCGAGGCGCGTCATCAGCTTGTTTCGTCACCGTTCTCGCCTCCTTGCCAGCATTCAAAATGCATCGCTAATAGCCACAACCGTGATGTGTATCGTGCGCTATTGGGAATGATACTCGTGCTTGTCAAACCAGAGGGACCTCTGACTGTAGCGAACCCATGCATCTCTGATCCTACGGGTGCACTTAGTGAGTGGGAGGATGAAACGATGAAGCGAAGAGGCACTGCTCGCAGCGTTGATGTAAGGCAGCGTTACATTTATGGACCGCGAGGGCAGAGCAAGCTGTTGAGCTTGACGTCTGACTGTCCATGGGGCTTCAGAAAACTATTTACGTGTCGAATCCATGGCTTATTTGATTCGTAGACCAGCATGATAATGCATTTTATATTCCTATCGTGATGTCCGCTCGCGCAGGAAATTCATTTTACGCTCGGCACGTGTGGTCATGGAATGCGTTTCACTGAAAGGCAGCTCTCCCTCGTTATAACTGACGTTTTGAGCGTGACCAGCTTCACGTGTAAGATGCGGGTAATTGTGCGCGGCCTGTTATCCTCCTGAATCAGATACGCGACCGATGGGCACATGACACTGGTCAGCTGGGAAATTGACCGCTAGTTCAAATTTGCATTTTCTTGTCGGCCTTCCACTTCATTACAAACCAGAAGCTAGGCCGATGGAACGATTTTCCTCAGTGACAGAGCGTCAGTGTAGGGCAGCTGGCTACTTCAATGACAGAGCATCAGTGTAGGGCAGCTGGCTACTTTAGTGACAGAGCATCGGTGTAGGGCAGCTGGCTACTTTAGTGACAGAGTGTCAGTGTAAAGCAGCTGGCTACTTCAGTGACAGAGTATCGGTATAGGGCAGCTGGCTTCTCTCCAGCTGCACGTTCCAGAACTGAGATGAGTCCGTGTCATGTCTGTCTGATGACTGATGGATCCGAGTGATGTCTGACTGATGACTGATGGGTCCGAATCATCTCTGACTGAGAGCAGGCCGTGAGAGTCCAGCCTCATGCCGCATTCTGACGGTTGGCCCTGCTGGAGCACGCTATCAGTGAGCAGCCGGGATTGGTGAGCTAACGAGCCACGACAGGTGAGGCGTGGCTCAACAAGTCAGGCACTGCAGCATGTCCGGTCTGGACACCTGTGACAGAGCCGTGACGTTGAGCCGAACTGGAATCACGATCCGATGTGTGGCGTCGATCCGAACCGTCACGTCGATCCGAACCGTGATGTCGATCCGAATTACGATTTCGATCCGAAGAGCAACACCGATCCGAACAGTGATGTCGATCCGAAGAGCAATATCGATCCGAACAGTGACGTCGATCCGACCTGCGGTATCGATCCAAACCGTGATGTCGGTCCGGACCGTGACGTCAGCCGAGCCCGATTGACCGATGGCCACGGCCTTACCAGCTGACGGCAGCTCCGTCACAAAACGGAGACTGCCAACGGAACCCGAGATCAATACCCGTCGTAATGGCGCCGGTGATTTAGAGCACCCTGCACGGTCGTGCCGCCTCGCCGCCGCCTTTGACGCCGGCAGTCGTTAGTGAGCCTCTTGAGCCGGTTGAGCCGAGTAACCGCCTAGCCTGAGGCCGGGATAGACGGATGTTCCACGAATCTCCATTTGACGATCGGTGTCTGATGGCCGCGCGTAAGCCGTGTCAGGTGACACCTGAGCACGTGTCAGATGACACCTGAGCACGTGAACAGTTATAGCGCGGTGTTTCTCGTGATGCGGACGTGATAATTCCCCGTTTGGCGCCCATGGTGGTCGTACCGCGCGACCAAGATTGAAAACAATCATCCCATCCGCTCAGCGTAATTGCTTCCGTGACTGTGGTTTACTTCCTACTGCGCAGCGCGCCGCCGTTCCGCGCAGCATTCGGAGGGGTGTAGGCGACCATGGCCACTGCAAGGAAAGCCATGAGCGCCGAACAGGAAGTGGGAACCGGTCGAGCAAACCAAACGGCAGCCGGCGCCTTGGCGCTCCACCCGGCCGGCCCCACAGCGGCTAGTTCGCGGTTCCTCCGCCGGCGGCGCTGCCATCGAGCGCCAAGTGTGTCTCGTGTGCCAGTCGCGATCTCCGCCGCACCAGAGCGGGTCATCCGGCGACGGTACGGGGCGCGGGTCGGCAGCGACGATCGCTGGCCGCTGTCATCACGCCGCCGGCGCCAGGCGACGTGCGGATCGCAGCGCCGGCCGCACGATCCAGTCGGCGGGTCCCCCGTTTTTTTCGGCCCATCTCTCTCCGGATCAATACCACGTCGGCCCCGCCGCCGCCGACCTGACCGCCGCCCACCGGCGCCCGGTGCGGGGTGTCGCGCGCCGCGCCCGGCCTAACGGTTATCGTCAGCTGGGCTGACCCCTGGGCAGAGCGCGCCGGCCGTGACGTCACGGCGGGCAGAGCGGCGGCGCGGCGGCGCGGCGGCGCGGCGGCGCGCCAGTGCTGGAGCGGCGCGGCTGGCGGCTGCGCGGGGGTGGGCGGCGCTCCGGCTGGCACGACGGAGAGACGCGGCGAGGCGCGGCGGGGAGCGGGCCGCGGACACGCTCCGGGGCCGCCGGCGACCGTCACTGGCCAGCAGTGACCGCGCCGAGACCGTCACTGGCCAGCAGTGACGCGCCGAGACCGTCACTGGCCCCGGACGGCAGACGGCAGTGACCAGCGCGCTGGAGAAGTCGCCGACGTCGACCGATCGCGGCGAGTGACGGGCGACCACCTCAGCCACTGACAGCGGGCGGCAGCAGGCGAGGTGACCGGCGCTGTCAGCCCGCCGCCGCCGGCCGCCAGTGACGGCAGTGACCGCTGACGGCGGCGGCCGGTCCCAGTGACGTGTGGCCGTCAGTGACGTCAGTGACGCGCGCTGACCGGCGTCAGCGAGCGGTCAGCGGCGCAGGCCGCGGCCGCGGGGCCGCCGCCGGACCCGTCCCCCCATGACAGGTAAGCGCCAGGCTCCCCGTGAGTCAGCTGGCACCGCCGACCGCCCGCGTCACCCCGCTATTTCGCTGTGCGTTCCCCACCGCCGCCTGGCATGACCCCGATCCGCGCTCATCTCGGCCGGGTCCGCGCGGGGCCCGCGGCCGGACCGTGGCAGCTCGCTTCTCAGCACAGTCGGCACCCGCTCTGCCGTCCTGCAGGGCCGCATGCACGGGTCCCCTCCGCTCTGGCCGACTTTCTGTCCGCCCGGGGATGTTCCACGTGACTCACGGCGGCCGCTCTGGGAAAGAGGTCGGTGCCGGCCTGGCACGTCCAGGAGCGAGGGCGGGTGGTCACGCTTCCGCCCGAATACCGGCTGCTCGGCCTGCAGCGCCGCTGACTTACGCGTCCGGCTCCGCGTCTGTCAGAACGCGTCTGCCACCCGCAGGCGTGCACGGCTCACAGCTGTGTCCACGCCCGCGCTTGCTCCACTGTTTTCTGCAGCTGCCCCTTCCGGCCGTGTCTGGCCATGCCTGCCGGCGCTTTTCGGGACGCGGCGGGCCTGGTCGTGTCTGAATCTGGGCTCAGTCTGGCCGTGTCTGCCGCAGCCCGGTGGGTGTGTCTGGCCGTGTCTGCCGTCGCCCGGTGGCTGGGTCTGGCTGCGTTTGGCCATGTCTGCCCGTGTTTGGCTGTGTCTGGCCGTGCCTGGCCGTGCCTGGCCGTGTCTGCCGCCGCCGGGTGGGTGTGTCAGCCAGGCGTTCTCACGCCACACCGCACGCGCCCTGTAAAGCGCGCGTTGACCCAGTTGCCTGGCCAGAGCCGTCGCTCCGCTCCGCCGTCGCCCAGCCAGCCGCGGCGGCGGTGGTCCCGGCCGGCTGGCGGTCCGCACCGGACCACCGGACCACCGGACCACCGGACCATCGGGGAGGCGCGGTGTCGACCGCCACCACCAGCGGACACAGGCCCGGACCTAGGCGCCCGCAGTGAACGGCTCTCTCGCACATTGCTCGAGCAGCTGTCCCTCTGTACTACTGCAGTGTGTCATCTTGCTAGGACCACTGGGTCAGGCGGCGGCCATAGAGGATATCGCGCACGACAGGAACAGTTCGGCGTTGAAGGCCGTCGCCAGCAAAAACCCAGCGCTGGTTTACCGAATGTACGTCAGTTCCTTGCTCGCAACAGTCGTGGCCACGCGACACGCGTCGTCCGCTCGTCCGGCTCCGTCAGCGAAATCCGCTGTTCCCCGCACCAGGACCGTGCGTCCAATCCTAGCGTGGCGCGGTCGGGGCTGCTTGATCTTCCTTGCTAGGACCGCGACCGCCCTCGAAAGGACCTCTTGTCGCACCGAGTGGAATGCAAGCAGGTGCAGGCTCTTTCCCTCTCCTGGCTAATGGACCCGGGGCTCTCTGTAATGGGAGAGCCCACTGCACCGCGCGGCCGCACAGCTGACCGGTCATGCGATGGCCGCGCCGGGCCCGGCTCTCATGACGTACGTGCCCATCGGACGGGCGGGCCGCGCCGTTACCGATCCCCGGTCGACTGCCCGTATCCGCCCCCTCCCTCCGTGCCCGTCCCCGCTCTCCCCTCCGTTATGACGGGGAAGCAGATGTCGTTACCGGCCTCATCTGATCGGCTCGTGTCCACGTCCATGCTCTGTCCTCACCAGGCTGGTGACGTGTCGAGGGAGGCCGCCGCGTGCTGGGCCGCTCGCACTCGTCGTGCCGTCGCGGACGTGGGCGCCTGGCAACTGGGGGTGCGGGTCGACCTTGCAGGCTGCATATTGCCATTATGTAATTGGTCGTCAGCTGTGTCAAACGACGGCCGGTATTTCCACATAACGCTAATTACGCCCGCACGAACAACTCTGCAGTCAATCTATGCCCTGAATGGCGTCGTTTTGGAAGGGTTGGAAGGTTTTTACAGGTGTCAGATTCGGATCGGCTACTGATTGTCAGCAGGATCTCAGCAATTCGCCTCTCCTTTTCTTTTGCAACGCAGGCAAATTTGATCACTCACGATATCCTGCGCGGGAAATTGTTAAATGCAGTGTGTACAACCCGACTATCGACAGTGTGAAACAAAGATGGCGAGGCCAGATCATGATCATGATCATAGATATTTCATGATCCCAGATCATGGCTAGATGCTGAGCAGTCGGCATCGCTCTCTGCAAGCAATAGCTGCGTTTTCTCTCCTCAGTTTATATGTTTTTTTGCCACATCAAACACCGACTGGTTCGGACGGGAACACTGAGACGGGGAGACAGGCCAGACGCCAGCGGCTGTCACATGAACAGTGGGATGCGCTCGAGATTCCAGCGATATTGCTTTTCACTTGTATCGTTAATACCCCCGCGGCCGCTGTCCCCGATTCATTGTTTTCACCAGCGTCTGTTCCGTATTCCGGTGCTCCCAGCTCGGCGCTGGCCTGATCCCACGCTCGAAGCGCGCCGCGGGTCGGCCGTGCCCCAGTCCGCGCGAGAACTCCCAGCCCGTATCACTCCCGACATCTCCCAGCCACAGCCGCTCGTGTCACCTGCCCCCCTCCCCCCTCCCCCGGGCACCCCGTCAGCGGTTCTGACCTGCCCGCGGGGCGGCAGGGGACGGCGGGCGGCGCCGGTTTCACTTCTGCCCCGCCGGCGGAGGCGCCGGCGGGAGCCGGGCGGTGCCGGTCGCGGTCGCCGGCTGAGACGCGACGCTTTATTGAACTTTCAGCTGGGCGCCGGCCGGAACTTTCGCTGACGGGTGGCCGCGGACGCCGCCGCGGTCGGCCAGGCTGGCGGCCGGGTCGAGTGAGACGGCGCGGTGGAAATGGGGCCAGCTATGAGGACGATGCGGTCCGATTTATGGTGGCATCGTTTGGATTGGACTTGCATTAGTGATGGCCGGTGGTCATAACAGCCGCCGTCGTAAATGCGAAAGCGTGAGGCCGATGCGATGCCAAACCTTCCGCGTGTCACGAACTTCTCAGCGGGGCGTTATTGGTGGTTGTATATCTTGGCACATCGGTGGAAAGCACGTGCTGATGTTACTATTACAAAAAACAAAACGCCGGTCTTGTCTGTTCTGTTTCCACATGATTCCGCGTAATTTGTATCTCGTTAAATCTACCAAAAATAGTATGGAGTGAATGAAAGCCCTTGGATACTATGCCGTATGAAAATGCACAAATTTTGAGTATTTCCCCGTACCTATGTTTTTCGTTGGTTGTAATTGCAAATAACACTAAACCGATGAGATAAAATGCCGCCAGTGACACTACGTTGTTGCATAATAAATGCGCTGGGTATCTGAATCGTTCAAACACGATGGCGGCGGCGACGAGTGACGGTTCCAGACTAGCTGCATGCCGGCTGGTCCAGACACCATTGCCGCCATGATGAATGGCCCAGGTCGCTAATGCAAGTACCAGACGTGCTCAGGGGCTACATTCCAGAACGCCGCTGTCTGAAGCGTTAAAAAACGCAACTTAAACGACGGATGGAGCCTGGACAGGACCCTACCTCTGTGCACGCCTTCTATTCGATCCCGCTCGAGGCTGATGCCCGTCTCGTCGCGCCGACCGCCCTGGGCGCTCCCCGCCGTCGCCCCTGGGCGCTCCCCTCTGTCGCCCCTGGGCGCTCCCCTCTGTCGCCCCTGGGCGCTCCCCGCCGTCGCCCCTGGGCGCTCCCCTCTGTCGCCCCTGGGGCGCTCCCCGCCGTCGCCCCTGGGCGCTCCCCTCTGTCGCCCCTGGGCGCTCTCCGCCGTCGCCCCTGGGCGCTCCCCGCCGTCGCCCCTGGGCGCTCCCCTCTGTCGCCCCTGGGCGCTCTCCGCCGTCGCCCCTGGGCGCTCTCCGCCGTCGCCCGGGCGCTCTCCGCCGTCGCCCCTGGGCGCTCCCCTCTGTCGCCCCTGGGGCGCTCTCCGCCGTCGCCCCTGGGGCGCTCCCCGCCGTCGCCCCTGGGCGCTCCCCGCCGTCGCCCCTGGGCGCTCCCCGCCGTCGCCCCTGGGCGCTCCCCTCTGTCGCCCCTGGGCGCTCCCCGCCGTCGCCCCTGGACGCTCCCCGCCGTCACCCCTGGGCGCTCCCCGCCGTCGCCCCTGGGCGCTCTCCGCCGTCGCCACGTCGGCACCGACGATCGTCGTCCGCACCGCCGCGCCGCTGACGACGCGTGCTCTGATGACGTCCGACCGGCGGTGCGCCCGCGGGGCCCGGCCGCCGCCGCGCTAACGACGGCCGGCCGCGAGCGACGATCGGCGAGGTGTCACGCGCGGCCTGCCGCCGGCCGCCGGCCACTCCCTCCGGATGTGGCCGCCCGTCGTCACCCGCAGTGGCGCCAATATGGCCTGCCTGGGATGACGGCCGTGGGTATGGGTGACATGCATGGGGTGGCTGCAGCGCTGCAGCCACCCCATGCCTACGGAAAACGTGTTTTTTCCCTGATGACGGAAAGATGTTCTTGATCATAACGCTTAGTTTGCTTGGATTTAAGCGTGGTGGTTTCTCCTTTTCGTGGATGTTTTGTAAGCCTGTAACCGCCGGCAGAGTGGGCACCTGAATGCAGCCACGCTAGGGACGGGGCAGGGTCGTACTGTTCCCAAGCGCTGCTTTTTAAATAAACTGATGCAGCGCTCAACGAAATGCGACCGGCCACACGACCACAAGGCCGAATCCATTGTGCGGCCCAGCACCGGGTCATCGATACGCCCGTGGCACTGACAGTCAATTAGTTACACTGGTGGTGTGTCGACGCCAGCACACCAGCCGGTCAAAGGTTCAACGCTCTCGGTGACGTCAGAGCGAGGTACGAGCGGATTTGCGAAAGTACTCGCTGACGTGGGCCAGGCCTCCATGATCGCAATCGTGCGGCGGCAGCGGCTGCAGCTGCGCGCGATCGTGGTTGACGGTCGCTGGTGTTTCATCGGAGCGTTTCAAGGCCGTTGATGGGGAGAAACCGAAGCTCATTGCGAATTCTGTGCGGCGCTGAGTCGGCCAGGTCACGGCAAAATCGAGCTCGCAGACACGACATCTGATGCGCGGGTGGGAAAACAGACGGGGTCAGCTAGGTCACGGCCGCCGCCGCCCCCCCCCCCCCCTTCCCCTCGCGCCACCCCGCCACCGGTCGTGGATGTGGTGGAGCGGGAGTCAAATTAACGGTTCTGTTCCCGCACTACCATCAAATTCGGAAGTGATGCTCCCCCGTCCTTGCTCGACCGCTACCCATGCATCCCACCCCCGCATCCCCACCGTCGCCGGCCGGAGGTCAAGGGGCGGTGCGTGCAACGAAGAGACGCCTCGACCTCGCCACTCGCGGCCTTCTCGGCGCGCGAGCGACAACGGGGGCGCCGGCGGAGGACCGCCGGGCTGTGGCGTCTGGCGGCTGAGCGGCGACGGCGGTCAGGCGAAGCACGTGTGCCACGGGCGGATCCAGCGCGTGGGGAAAATGAGGACGTGATCTGCTCCAGTTCCTGATAGGTGAAATGCGGGATTACGAGTGACTGTGCTGAAAATGACAAAAGTGCGGCAGACAGGAGGTACTGATGAAAAAGAGATATCAAGCGCTCAATGAATGCTCTTATGAAAATGCCCAAACATTTCCGAAATGGCTGTGGGCCGCAAGTAAGCTATGCATGCACAAAAGTATCGGTTATTTCCGACATATAAACTCATAATGTCGTAACAGCGAGAACCCAACGCATTTCTTCCTTACATTGGGACCTAAATAACGTTCAACTCCTGAATAGGCCGGCACTTGAGGACAGCCACTTCCCGAAGCTGAGCCACTATGGGTGCGCTCGTAATGTCGGCCTGGCAATAGTGGGCCGCTTCCGGTTGGCTTACTTCTGGGAAGGCCCCGTGTCCGTCTCCCGGCGGCCTGGTTAGCATGAGGCATCAGCACAGTGTTTACACCGCCGGGCGGGCTACGCCGGCTGGGCCGGCGGGCGAGCTGTGATGAAGATATCTCTGGTGTTCTGAGTGAGATCGCTGCTGTATCTCAGGGTTTATATCGAGTGTAAGGCTTCCCACTCGGCTCCACTCAAACGTCAAGGCGCTGCACCGACAGTCTGCGGTGCAAAACAGCTGTTGGCCTGTTTCTGTCAGCTGACATCAGTCTGCAGGGCCGCGCGTCTTGCAGGGATCATTGTTTGTGTAAGTTTGTGACGGCATGTGGGCGGGTATGCCTCCGGTCAGTCGGGCAAGGCATGCGGAACGAAATCTGACTCATAAGCGGCGGGAGTCCGTGAACATGGCTCCTGTGTGAACTGCGTTGATATACGCACATCAGTCATGTCTAGTTACATATCTGAATCACGTCAGATTCATCCCTCAACCCTTTTCGCAAGCTAGTTGTTCTGTTCATATGGACGATAGTATTGCACATATATCCACACTAAGGCCGGATGATCCTCTACCGGCCAAATGTACATGAGAGAGCCGGCGAGAACAGCCCAGTAGCGCCCTAATCATGGCTGTTCCGCTCAGCCGATCCATTTATATTGCTGATCCGTGTTGATGGTTCTCACGCGCGGGTTCTGGACTTGGCGTAAACCGTATCTGCATTAAATTCGACTTAGCGTTTAATGTTTGCTTAGGCGTAGTCGCAAACGAAATGACGATAAAGATATTACGCTGCTCGCATTTTTAGAAAGACCCAACACATAACAGAAGTTCAGAGCACACGGTCTGCGCTTTATGCAACACTGCGACTCATTTACCTGACATTCGCTGACGCGTATCAGCTCATATTCAGCCGGAGCCCTTTCCTCACTCGTGAGTCAGCCTCGCAAATGTTATGCTCATTCACATTAACCGAAAGAGCGCCTCGTCTGCGATAGTCGGAACAAGGCTGACACCTTGCGTTGACGATGACTAGCGCTTGACACCCGTTAACAAACGTTTTGCTGACAAGTCCGGATAGCCGCGGTGTGATGGTCCGGCACGGCCGGTGCCGAGTATCGCCCATCTCGTGCGCCGTGGGAGCCTGACCAGGGGTCATTTTCCTGCCGCCGCGCTCGTGACGCATTTGACCGTGACGCCGGAGAAAGGGAGCCGGCGCCGGCTGCGAACGGCTGCGAGCAGGACTGCGTTAGTTACGCGCGCCCTCGTAGCGCCGCGGCTGTGCAGGACTCCCGCTCACAGGCCGTGGCCAGGTTGAGGCCGGGCTGAGCGTGCGACAGGAAGTCATGCATTGGTCATTTGAACGTGGGATCGGGTCCTTTCAATGCCGGGCCAATTTGGCTGAGGACTGTGTTTGAGGACAGGCGAACGGCGTGGTTCAGACGGTTTTAAACGGAGGAATGTCCGGTTTGAGGAATAAGCTGGTTTTGAACAGAGGAATGTCCCTTAGCCCGGTTTGTCGTTTGTGCTTAGAGCTGATTTTAAACGGAGGAATGTCTCTCTGCCCGGTTTGTCGTTAGAACTTAAACCCGTCCGGGCGCAGGCTTGTGTATCTTGCACGTGTGGTTTGTTTCCACATGCGGCGGTCATAGGATCATACGGGTACTCATTTTTGAGGGGGTACATAGGGGAACACAGGGGTACATAGAGGAACCATTTTGCACTTCTGAGAACTTGTTCCACTCGTCCCCTGTCCCCCTTCACTGCAGCTGGCACCCGCGTTGGCAAAACACGACCGTCAGCATCAACAGCAACTGATTCGAGCGCCCTTCCCCGTTCGACCGGTACCTGTGTACGCCCTTTGCCGCTGCACCACGCCGCTGTCATTATTCCCGGTAATGAGGCTTGACCTCCACAACCCTCGGCAACGCCGGGTGAATCATCCGGGGGCAGGCGCGGCGCGCCCGCCCGCCGCAAACCCTCCATACGTTCCACCACATAGGCTTACCTCCCCACAAGCCAGCGTCACCCAACCTTGGGCTGTGCACAGTCGCTCCACGGCTCGTGTAATTGCTACGGTTATTGACGCTTCGGTGTCTTGCTACAACTGAAGCTTGACGCCGGTTGTCTTTGCCGCGTATACGACCCGTATCCAGCACCGAGTTATGTAAGTTGGTCGTGATTCACTCTGGTCCGGCGGCATAATCTGAACGGATCCTGCTTAGAGTGTGTGATACATTGTGTATTGTTTATGGCGCTCAAACGTCTTATCTGGACCATCAAAATAGACTTAAACTGGTCTTAAGCCTGCCGATACGTTCAAGCCCCAATCTAGATCAAGCGACATCACAATCAGTTGCGTGATCCTCGCATTGGCGCCTCCAGCAACCATTATGGCAGGTATTGACAGTGGCCAATCAACAGCCGCATCGGATCGGACCACCAAACCGCTGAGCATCAGGCATTCTGAGCGACGACCCGCCGGAAACACTGGCCGTCGTCATGGCAACGTACCGCGATTATCGAACGAGCCAATGCGGTCGGCTCTGCTTAATGTTTTTGGTTGCGTCGGCCTGCACCACCATCGCAATGGTTTCAAGCCCCGAGCGGAATCGGTGCTGAGGCCACTGATCTCGCCATTCCGGAGTTTAACTTTCCACAAGAATCCGACTTGGCGGTAATCATTAGGTTCGTATTCAGCCGCCAAAGAACGGAACCAATCTGAGGCACGCCGAGAGAACTTCACCCCATTACGACCTACAGTGGCCCCGTAATAAGCTCAAGACCAGGAGGAAGCGTGCAACTGCGCTTCCTTTGAAGCCGTTGCCAAATATCAGCCGGCATGGTATGTGCGCGTGATGTTTTGAAGGCGCGTGTTCCGGTAGTGACTGCACGCTGGCGGGAGCGTTTGATGTGTTGATTTTGGGCCCGGGGGGTTCGCTGATGGGGCGGCGCGTGTGCTGTGGCAATTCTGTCGAAGAGCTGGCGCTGGTCGTGTCTGACAAGCTGAAGCCACTCATCAAGGCTGCGGATTGATGAGGTGATGGATCGGACCTCCTGTTCACACACGTGGCAGGCGCCGTGTCCAGTCGCATGGTCACCTCCCCGAACCATGTGAATGCATCGGGGATCAGATCCATCTCCCCATCGCATAAAAAATTAATTTTTTTTTGCACTCGGCACACAGCGTTTGCAAAACCATGCAGCAGCGCCCACCCACTTGACTGGCGGCGTTCTCCGCTCCAAGGCCGCCGGTACGCCCCCTCCCACGGACGCCGCTCCCCGGCGGGCTCCGTGCCGGCCCGCGACTGGCCAGGCGGCTGGACCAGACCGCGGCCTCTGCCTGACTCACACCCGCGGCCGCTGAGATCACCGCCTGCGCACTTCCGTCGCTGCCGGGCATCAGCGCCGCCACCTTAGAAGGTCTGTTTTGATCGGACGTGGAAGAGGGCGGAGAGGCGCAAGGTCAGCTTCTCCCCCGCGGATCACGTCGTCCGTTTTTTACCAGGACGCGAGAGATAGTCATGTTGTTTGTTTGTGCCATCCAGAGGCGTCATTTCCATTCGCGCTGGAAAGCCTCCCTCAATGCCACCACAACAGCGCTCGTGCCACGCGCCGTCACAGCACGCCAGATCGGGCACCTGGCCTCCACCGTCGCCGCTCCAGCGGCGGCCTCGGCTGAGCCGAGCCCCCTGGCGGCCGCAGGGGCTCCCAGACCGGACCTGCCACGCCCACGCCACGGCGGCTGGGCATGCGGTGCTGGGCGGTGCTGGCCGCCGAGCAGCCTCCAGCCGGCGCTGGTCGGGCCGGGTGGCCGGGTGGAACGCTGGGTGTTTGTTTTGTGCAAATATACACACGGTGTTCGAATGTCCCGCCAATAATGAAAACCCCGACGACATTCCATGTTACACACACAAAACCCAAACAAACAGGTGGCATGGGGAGAGCCAAGCGACGTGACACCAAATGAAGTCGGTAGTAGAGGGCACGCAGGGGAGAACATTTCCCCATTGGTGTTTCCAGGTAGGGTTTTCCACCAGGTGTGGCTATCGACTCTGCATTCAAAAGGCCGAAACGGTGACCCCACAGTCACGTCTGAGGCATCCTAGACGCCGGGATATGGCTGGCACGTTGGAAGCGGAAGCAGCAGAGGCCGTTGTCATGAAACAATGATACCGACCCGTAGGCCTGGACTCGCCGCGTTTCAAGATGCGGGAGGGCCAAAGTCCTGTCTGAACTGGATTGTTCCCATGCATTACCATGTGGCTGATGCTAGACTTCCGCGAAAAGTGTGAGGGTTATGACCCCCTGCCGCCCGTTAAGGTTCCCACGCCTATGCCCTGGCGTGTGTCTCTCCACGTCTGTTGGGTGGCATTGTGAGATCTGGCCACCCCCGCCCCCGCTCCTCCCTCCAAAGTGTGTCAGGAATGGCCTATCAGACGGGATCAGTTCTGTTCAGTCCACGTTCCTGACACCTCTTGCCACGACACATGTCTTCCATGACACATTTTATACATTCCGTGGCACCTTTCGTCCATGTTCCTGCAACAGGCCCGAAAAGCAGTCGCGCAAGCATGCACCTGCTCGGCCTGCGATGATGCGGCTCACCGCGGTGACTACGTCAGCAGCCGCAGCCGTCAGCAGCCGCAACCGTCAGCAGGCGTTCGCCCCCGCCTCGATCTCCTGCCAGCAGCGCCTTCCTCCCCGCAGTACACGCAAGGCTCCGCTGGGTGCGGCCGGCCGCGCTGGTGGCGCTCTCGGCGCGCCAGAGACCACCGCGGCGCTTGCGGCGCGCCAGGGCCGACCGCGGCGTTCGCGGCGCGGCCTGCGCTGTCCTTCACGCGTCGGTGCCGGCGCGCGACAAAGCATGGCCGACCCGGCCGGCCGCCGGCGGCCGGCGGGGGCCGCGGGGCTGGCGTGGCCGGCGCGGCAAATGGCCGGGCTTCCGCACGTGGTATGACACGGGCTGGGTCGACGCAAGAGACAGTGAGGCCGGGGCGTGGTTTCCACCGGACAGGCGGCGCGGCGGACGGCCAGGCATGCGTCGGAGAAAGCCGGGAAAGCTGGGGCGTGTGGGGCGACACCAGACCGACGGCTACTATCCTGCGTCGAGCCGCAATACCGCAGCTTATTGGCCACTGCGCTGTGAATCTTGCGTTTTTGTGGGCTGTAGTGTATTTACTTCCTTTGCTTGCAATCGCACTCCTGTGCATACCTTCGCCCCAAAGAAAATAACCAGTCATATGCCTGTTTTGGCGCTGCGGGCGACTGGCAGTACGCCCATGGGCTCCAAGCTTTCCTCCACCCATGACTGCAGCCAACAGATAGCATCGTAATTGCATGAGCGTCAGTTCGTTGGGCAGCCCGCGCAGTGAAAGGGCTGGCCGCCGTTGCACGAGCGCCGAGACACCGCCCAGGTCCAGAGGTAATCCCACTTCAGCCACGCTTCTATGGCAGCGGCACTTAGTTGGCGCTAACGGCGTCTGACCTGACGACGGCGATACAGAGCCGACCGGAAACCAAAGGTCAGGGGGTCACCGGGGTCACGTGGTCTCTGCGCGGCGGCAGCGGCCTGCTCGAAACGCGTGACCTGCTTCCGATTGCGAGACACGCGCTTTCCGGCGCCCGCTGTGGAATGGCTCCCTGTGTGTGTGGGTGTTCCGTTTCAGTGCTGGCCACAGACCGGTTGAGCCGTCTTGAACATGAGCATTGCAAGAGCGACATGTGTCTGTGGAAGACCCGAGCTCTGTACCCAGTGTAGTAACCGATGTGAGAAGGTGGACACCAACGACCGTCCGCACAGCTCATGCTTCTGTCCTAGAAGAGCTGGGGGGCTGTGAGCATGTGCCTGGATGGCTGGAGCTAGATGACAAACCGCGAAAGATACCAGATGCCTCTTCCAAGGATGAAGACGCTTATATTCTGAGTCGCGTCCGGCCGCCGCTGGTGACTAAGTCTGCGTGCTGGACGGATGCGCCGCGGCAGGATATCCGCTGCCCGTCTGGCCAGGGCGGTGAGACACGTCAGCCCCGGCTGGAACCGGGTCAGTGGACGCGCCCGGTGACCCCGTGACCTTACGGCTGGCTCCAGGAGAGAATGTCCCCGAGAGTTCTGCTGCAGTTCTCCTTGTCGTTTGAATGGGAAGTGATCCGCTCCCAACGGGCTTTCAAGGACCGTCGAACTTTTGTGGTTGTAACCACGCGATCAGTTGTGACGCTTACCTTAGTTTGCTGTTAGCAAGTTTGTTTGTGTGGTTTGCAAGGTTGCTATTACGTACACATCACAACATGGTTTCGGTACATGAATCACCGCAGTCGTATGCATGTTCAACACTGCAAAATTGTGGCGACGACCACTCTCTCGAGATCATGCGCAACACAAACCAGAGCCAGATCATCGGGCTAGCTTCAAGCCCGTTGCATAAGACTGGTGCTAGCATCGGACTCCGTCCTGACCGGCACGGAGCCGACCGGCTCGTCCAGTTCTTGCCTCTGTCCGGCTGGCCCTTTCGAAGAAGCCCGTTCACTCACACCGTTGGCCGAGGCCTAGTGTACGCCCTCATCACTGGACTGAGAGCAGTCGCTGTTTTTTGTATATGTCCTTTTCTACTGCATTGATACTATATATATATATATATATATATATATATATATATATATATATATATATATATATACATATATAGCTCAGATATATATATATATATATATATATATATATATATATATATATATATATATATATATATATATATCTGAGCTATATATGTATATATATATATATATATATATATAGTATCAATGCAGTAGAAAAGGACATATACAAAAAACAGCGACTGCTCTCAGTCCAGTGATGAGGGCGTACACTAGGCCTCGGCCAACGGTGTGAGTGAACGGGCTTCTTCGAAAGGGCCAGCCGGACAGAGGCAAGAACTGGACGAGCCGGTCGGCTCCGTGCCGGTCAGGACGGAGTCCGATGCTAGCACCAGTCTTATGCAACGGGCTTGAAGCTAGCCCGATATATATATATATATATATATATATATATATATATATATATATATATGTATATATATATATGTAAATATATATATATATATATATATATATATATATATATATATATATATATATATATATACATATATATATATACATATATATATATATATATATATATACATATATATATATATATATATATATATATATATATATATATATATATATATATATATATATATATATATAAAGCCAGTGTGAGCGCCCCTTTGTCTCCATGCAGGCTCGCTCCTCTTCCTTTCCTGCGTGACCCCGGCGTGCGTGCCGCTCGTGCCGCCGGCCGATGACGGCGCCCCGCTGAAAAGGTCACCGTCGGCGCCAGCTGTCCGCTGGCTGCGACGGAGCCTGGTGCCGTCTGACGTGTGGACTGCAGGGCGCAGCGCCGCGGCCGTGGACGTCAGCTCCGTGCGGGCGTCACGTCAGCGCTGTCACTGGTCTCGGCGAAATGTGGACTCGCGGCAGGGTGGAGTGTGGACTTGTGGTCGAGTGGAATGTGGACTAGCGGCCGGGGAATGTGGACTCGCGATGGAGTGTCATGTGGACTTACAGTTGGTGGAATGTGGACTCATGGCGAGGTGGAATGTGAACTCAGCCGGGCGGAATGTAGACTCATGGTGAGGTGGAATGTAAACTCATCCGGGCGGAATGTAGACTCACGGTGAGTTGGAATGTAAACTCAGCCGGGCGGCATGTAGACTCACGGTGAGGTGGAATGTAAACTCAGCCGGGCGGAATGTAGACTCATGGTGAGGTGGAATGTAAACTCGTCCGGGCGGAATGTAGACTCACGGTGAGGCTGAATATAAACTCAGCCGGGCGGAATGTGGACTCATGGTGAGGTGGAATGTAAACTCGTCCGGGCGGAATGTAGACTCATGGTGAGGTGGAATGTTAACTCAGCCGGGCGGAATGTAGACTCACGGTGAGGTGGAATGTAAACTCAGCCGGGCGGAATGTAGACTCACGGTGAGTTGGAATGTAAACTCAGCCGGGCGGAATGTAGACTCACGGTGAGGTGGAATGCAAACTCAGCCGGGCGGAATGTAGACTCACGGTGAGGTGGAATGTAAACTCAGCCGGGCGGAATGTAGACTCATGGTGAGGTGGAATGTAAACTCGTCCGGGCGGAATGTAGACTCACGGTGAGGCTGAATATAAACTCAGCCGGGCGGAATGTGGACTCATGGTGAGGTGGAATGTAAACTCGTCCGGGCGGAATGTAGACTCATGGTGAGGTGGAATGTGAACTCAGCCGGGCGGAATGTAGACTCACGGTGAGGTGGAATGTAAACTCAGCCGGGCGGAATGTAGACTCACGGTGAGTTGGAATGTAAACTCAGCCGGGCGGAATGTAGACTCACGGTGAGGTGGAATGTAAACTCAGCCGGGCGGAATGTAGACTCATGGTGAGGTGGAATGTGAACTCAGCCGGGCGGAATGTAGACTCACGGTGAGTTGGAATGTAAACTCAGCCGGGCGGAATGTAGACTCACGGTCCGCGATTCCAGCCGCAGACTTTGATTCTGACTAAGGCAGTAGACAAGCTGGATTTCTGACGCTTCCTGTACGCTGCGTGCTCGGATTACGAAAGCCCACGCGGCAGTTCCGGCGAAGCGGTGCAGCTGAATCCCAATTATACCGGCCGACAACGGCAGGGGCGGAATCAGGAGTCGGTTTCTTTAGCGGGAGTGAGGACCGCGACCATTGCCCCCGCGTCGTTACGCCTCACCACCTGAAGATCGAAACCAAGCGGTTCGTGGGCCTAAATTCGAACCCAATTACGTCTTTTAGAACGTTGACTGCTTGTGCGGTCGCCTTCGAGCATTGGTGCAACTGAATTGAAATGAAAACAGATGGGGCGTAAGCCTCAGTTGCAGGAGGCGTTCTGAAAACCCATTACGCTTGAGAGCCTACACACCGAGTCTCAACATTATGTTCTCAGGCGCCTGCCTACCAGGCGGAGTACCATATAAGCATGCATCAGAGCTCGTATTCTGATGAAAGGCGAGTGCATTGTCGATTATTCCATGCGTTCTACTGAAAACGGCATTTCACGCGACTAACGACTTGGCAACCATTTAGATTTAAACCAAGAAGACCGGCGTTACGGTCAGCGACCATCTACTTTTTAATGAAAACGGCGCAATCGCCTGAAATCACCGGAGGGCATTCGCCCGCGGTCACCGTCCACCGGCCATGTGGAGAGCCCGTCCACCAGCGCAGGACGCCCCGCTCCGACCCTGGATCACCGGGAGGGTACGCGCGATGAGCCGCCGGCGCCCGGCAGGAGACACGGCTGCGCGGTAGCGCGCATGTGACTTTGCCTTCATGCGACCTTGAGACCACGTGACCCCGGTGACGTTTGTGTGAACTCGTGACCATGTGATCCTGGTGACCACGTGACCGCTTTGGTGACCTCACACGTGACTTCTCCGAGGTCGTCGACTGAGTCACGCCAATCAACATCGATCGCGATTGGTCGATGGCTGAGTGGCTGAGTCACGTGATCGCCCAGCGATGCGTTGCGCGATTGTTCAACTTGCCAACACGTGATTTGGAGACCCACGTGTTCACGAGATTGATCACCTGCTGCATTGCTGGAACCGGATGCGAACATCCACAACGGGAAGCGGGACGTTTACTCGTGCTCCGCGGGTCGCATCCATTCTCACGTCGATCGACGCGTGTGGAATGTCTTCACTGCTCGTGGAAGACGAGCAGGGCAGGGCCGGACACTGCCGACAATGGCCTGGTGCCAGAAGGGGTAGAGGGTCGTCACAGCCCTCCACCGTTGACACGACACTTCCAGCGCAACTGAAGTCGCGTCCTCGGAGCGAGCGAAGTGGGGGCGTCAGTTGACCAGGCGGCTGGCTGGAGTGGGGCAATAGGAGACGATCAGGGCGAATGGGCCGGCCTCCCACGCCGGCTGGCTGCTCGGTCTCATGACGTCACTTTTCGGACAGGAGCGGAGGCTGGAAGTGGAGTGCGCTGCTGATAGCCGCTCAGGACTAGGAAATTCGTGAAGGAGTTTGTGTAAAATGTCGTATTTCATTCACAATACGGCGCATTCTCATTTTCCCCTGGAAACGTGGAGTGTAGACAAGATAGTCTCGGAAGCACGCACAATGCACGTAAACATATTTCATTAGCGGCACGTTTCCCTTGACGTCCCTGCACGTGATCCACGGCGGCCCTACAGGCGACCGGTGACGGTCCCCAACCGCCTGCTCGCCATCCACGCTCATCGCCACCGGTACCACCACCCCGCTACCAGTGACGGCCCTAGAGGCGGCCGGTGACGGCCCCCAACCGTCTGCTCGCCATCCACGCTCGTCGCTACCGGTACCACTGCTCCGCTACCAGTGACGGCCCTAGAGGCGGCCGGTGACGGTCCCCAACCGCCTGCTCGTCATCCACGCTCGTCGCCACCGGTACCACCGCCCCGCTACCAGTGACGTCACGGTGCGGTCGGCAGTGACCGCCCCGGCATCCTGTTTGCCCCGCATCCGCGGCGACTCGTGTTCAGTGACCGCATCCCAGCGCGCCACACACGGAGGCGGCGGCCCGTCTGCCCGCACCATGCGGTGTGGCCACGCGCATCATGTGGCCGTGCGGCCACAAGCACGCGGTGTGGCTGCGCCGTGCCGAACCGGTTCAGGGAAACAGGAGCGGCGGCTTCGGACATGGGAATGTCTGGCTGTGTGCTGGCTGCGTGCGGTTTCTGTGCTCTTTTTTAGCCGTACTGGTACACATTCTCAGATACATCCGGCCGTCAGGAGTGCCCCTCTCGCAGGCCCACTGGCCAATAGTATCTTATCTATGTGACCCAAATTGCTAGATGAGCGCTTCAGTTCATTCACGAAAGCATATGGAACAAGTGTAAAACATGCACGATGGGTCATAGCACGTCTGTAATGGGTGCTTAGGTAGGCCGTAGTAGAATACAACACCATATGTAGTCGTGCATCATCATAACGTACCCATTTCTTCTAAACCCCGATAACAAGGTGACCCCTATCCCAGTTCTGTTGCTCTTTCTTTCTCTACTGTACTACTGGACTCGTTGCTCTTTCTTTCTCTACTGCACTACTGGACTCGTTGCTCTTTCTCTCTCTACTGCACTACTGGACTCACAATACAAAAGACTGTTCGGAGCTGACGGTCACACTCAGGCGCTTGAAAGAAAGGGCTTGAGCTTCTATCTTTCCTGGCATTACTGAGCTGATGAGTTTTTCAACATACTTATACTTGCTTGATAGCGCCATTAAGCCAATGTCTTCTGGCATACTGATGGCCGATTATGCTCTCCGGCATGCTGATGGCAGATTATGTTTAAGACGAAATCCGAGCTCATAGCTCTGCACGCAGATTACCCTACTCAGATGTGCGTCGTTTGATTTCAACTCCACACATGGGGCCCCGAAGGTCAAATGTGGCTCCTTCATCGTGCTACATGGGGTCGTAGAGGCAGTTGTAATTTAGATGGCTGTTGGTGGAAAACGTGCCTCCCAGTTTCGGTCATAAAACGCATCAGAAGCGGGCACTGATCAGCGGGTATCTGTGCTGAATCCAATGTGAATTCCGGTCTGGTCGCACGTTATGTAGGTTCTCAACAAGTAGCTGGTCCCGAGGTCAAAGGTGCTCCTGCTTTATTCAAACTTCACGCGGTCTCCCACCGATTTGGGGACTCTCACGTTTGCTTCCGTACAGGGTCTTGAACGCCGTTAAACACAACGGGACAGGTCTGAGCGGCCATCAGGATGTCAGGATGGTGGAGCATACATCTTGTTTACCAGCCATGCGTCATCATTACGATGTGAAATGCACGGCTGATACCCCTCATCCGGAACATCAATTGTGTGCCTGTGCGTCTCCTGGCTCCTCCCTCCTTAAGAGTTTCTCCTCCATGTTACATCTCCTGGCGAGTCAGTCCCATTTTCCGTCCATCTCCGCCTTTAATTTCTCTCCTGGATTCTCTTTGCTGCTATCGATTTTTTCGTCCCCTCCTTTTCCATTCGTCCGTTCCTTCTTTTCGCCCTCACATCCTTCATCTATCCTTTCCTTCCTCCATCCTTCCGTTCACTCTCACTCTGCTTCCGTCGTTCTCCTGCCCTATCAGATGTCAGGCCAAGCTCAGCGTCAGTTCTGGCTCGACTTCACTCCTGCCTCGGCGTGGGCTCTGGCTCGACTTCACTCCTGCCTCGGCGTGGGCTCTGGCTCGGCTTCACCTCTGCCTCGGCGTGGGCTCTGGCTCGGCTTCACCTCTGCCTCGGCGTGGGCTCTGACTCGACTTCACTCCTGCCTCGGCGTGGGCTCTGGCTCGGCTTCACCTCCGCCTCGGCGTCAGCACTGGCCGTACTTTACTCCGCGTCATCGTCGGCTCTGGCTCGGCTCACCTTTGCTTCGACGTCGGCTCCAACTCGGCGTTAATCTCAGTCCGGCGTCAGCTGTTTACCGGCGCCGGCCGGTAAACAGCTGGCCGGCCAAGCCCGACCGTCGGCCGGGCTCTGTGGCCCACTGAACTTCCACCGCCCCTCGGACCGCGCCGAACGAGGGGCGGCCGTCGGCCGGGCTCTGTGGCCCACTGAACTTCCACCGTCCCTCGGACCGCGCCGAACGAGGAGCGGCTGTCGGCCGGGCTCTGTGGCCCACTGAACTTCCACCGCCCCTCGGACCGCGCCGAACGAGGGGCGGCCGTCGGCCGGGCTCTGTGGCCCACTGAACTTCCACCGTCCTTCGGACCACGCTGACCGGGGCCGCGCAGCTGCGCGCGTCCTGAAGCCACGCCGACAGCCGGGGCGCCGCGCGTGGGGAGCGGACACGGTGTTCGCCGCGGAGCCTACTTCGGCAACCTCAGATTCCGGGTCCTTAACTGGAATGCGGCTAATGTCCATTATTCATCATTACGTTTGCCAACAGCATCGATCGGCGTCGGTGGAGGCCGCGGGGCGGAGTGAAGCCCACGTGAGCAGTAACCGACGGACCATCGCTAGGTACATTCCGGCTGAACTGTTCCGCTCGTGCTGCTAACTAGCCCGGGTGCTGGACAGACCCGGGCGGCTTAGGACAGGCCCGATCGGCCTCAGTTGTACGCGGCGGTGCTCTCGCGTGGCTGTCCGTCAGTACTGAGAGCTGCGCTCCATCAGTGTTCTTCACTGTCTTACGGGAACGAACGGGGACAGAACGTTGGCTGATACAAAGTCAGCTATCTCGAATTGCTTTCGTTAACGGCAGGTGCGCCGCGCATTCTGATCTATGTGTGGCATGAACAACGGTGGCATTGGTGCTCGAGCTCACAGTGAGCTAAGACAAAGTAGCCTTCACTGTGTGCTACCATTGCGCTGGCCGTGCAGACTTTCTGATAATTATCAGCACTCGACCACCAAATTAGGTCCACTCCAACTTTCTCTCCTGTCCGTTCTTCGCCCCGCTGTTCCGCCATCGCCAACCTCTTCCGCCCAGCTGGCAGCGAGCCGCACGCGCCCGCTGCCCCCGTACCCTCGAGCGATGCCTCTCGACGCGGCTAATCAGGTCGAGGGACGTCAGCCCATGCTGTTCTTGGCGGGAGAGAACGGCCCGCTGTGTTATCACTGGGCGCGGCCCGCCCGGCGACACGTCCACGGCTCGTGGTCGGCTCTCGTACGACCCAGCGCGTCTCTGAGGATGTCCGAACGGCGCTGCGTGATACCCCGACGCCGCGGCGTGGGTGCTGCAGGCCGACAAGCCCGTGCGGCTCTCACGCCGGCTCTCTGAGTCGGGGATCGTGCAGCTTGACCCGGCGCCACGCTGCCCCGTTGGCGGCGTCACAGCTCGTCACAATGAAGCAGCCGGCTTTGTCACGCATGTTAAGGCACCGCTTTGGTAATTACGGGCGCACCAAAGCCCATTGTCTGACTGATGCCCGGCTGGGAGGCGTATGCTGTGTCGGCTTGTCCGTCCCTTCAGCCGCGCCATGGCATAAGCTGCACGTGTTCGTGAGCGATGTATCCGGCGCTGAGCTGAGGGTGTGAGGTCGAGTGCCGTTTTAAACGCCGCAACCTTGCACTGTGACACGGCCCGAGCGTTCGGGTGAAGGCAAAGGCCAGCTGGTGGTGCCGGGAAGGAAGATCGAACAAGAGCTCGGCTTGCACGGGTGTCGTTTCGTGCGTGGATACCGAACGTTGGTCGGGCTGTGTGATGATGATGATGGTACGTTGGTCGGACCAGACGATGATGATGATGATGATGGTACGTTGGTCGGACCAGACGACGATGATGATGATGATGATGATGGAACGTCAGTCGGGGCTGCGTCGGGTTGAATGATGTGGTCAGGCATTTGGCTATTTTGATGTCTGTGGTTGATTGAGTCACTCCGTTTTCGAGAATCGTGCAGTAGCAAGCGCCAGGAGCTGCAAGCATCCCTAATAACTCCGCGCGCATTGGAATTTTAACCAGATTAGTGAATCACATTGGTGCATCTATGCTAGCCCCTTACTGATGATTTAAAGCGACTGGGTTTTGTGCCAGCCACGTCTATCATGCAGGCAGGCGAGGTGCGACCAAATCTCCCTGTGTCTGAATTATCCGGAAGGGTGCCACCTGATGGGTCTGAGTGCCACCTGATGGGTCTGAGTGCCACCTGATGGGTCTGAGTGCCACCTGATGAATCCAGTGAGGGCCGGCGATCTAGACATGAACAAGCTGTTATCGTAGCTTGAACATCATGCGCCATAGAATGCACGTGGTGAAAGTCGCCGAACATGATGTTTCAAGCTTCCTATTACGGGAATGGATACATGCGTAATACCCTTTGCCACGCAGAGGCAAACACTCCACGACTTGACAGAGCCAGACCGTACTGAACTAATGTATGATGGAAACTAAGCAGTCAAAATAATCGCACACTAATGCACCCATTTACACATGCCACAAACAACAGACGTCCTCTCCAACATTTTCTGTATTTATTGACATGTGCTTTATTGACATGACATGACAGACAAATCGCCTTGTGTTTGATTCCACATCCGGTCTGTTGCGAGCAGCGCCTGCTCTAATGCGACCTTGGTTTAACTCAGCCGACGCCACCGGCGACAGGCCCCTCCCACGCCCCCGCCAGCCGGCTGCCTGTGCTCCGACACCGGACCGCCGGCCGGCCGGGGAAAGCGCCACACCGCAGCTGCCGAGCTTGAAGCCCTCTAAAGACGGTGACAAATGACCGGGCTTCGCGTCCAGCCGATACGGCCGCTCATTTCCTCCGTTCAGGCTCCGCTCGGTCTTCCTGTTGTGAGAGCGTTAGTCGATAGCCGTTGAACGGCGGCCAAATCTCCGCTTCAGATGGAACCCCAGCCGCCGCCGTCTGTGGAGGAGCGCGGGGAGGGGGGGGGGGGGGGGCACTGACCGCGCCGGGTCCGCTACGTGCACCTGGACAGCGACAGACCGAACTCGCGCGGCCGTCGCACTGTCGCAGCGAACGGTCGCATTGTCGCTGCGCTGCGCCGGTATTGTCTCGGCGGCGCACGGCGGCAGATGGCGAGGCCAGCTGCCGCCGGCTGTCTTCCCGGCAGAGAGTCGGTCTCGCAGATCCGGTCGATCCGGTCAGATCCGGACCGGACTGGCACGGAGGCGTGTCACAAGAGATTGGTCGACGGCAGTGTCTGGGCGCCACGCAAAGACAGACCCGGGTGTCGTGGATCAGATCGCCGGCAGCGGAGATGACGATGCTGTAAAGCCAAGTTGATTCATGTCGATGACCAGTGCTTGTAAGAGACAATCGTGATATTGGTCTTTCCAAACATTCTAAACATTTACTGCGGTTGTAACTTCCTTGCATGATGTTACAGGTATATAATTCTGATCGATGATGCATCTTTGCTGAAGCCTTTTCTGTTTCACCCCCACGTTTCTCAGCCCCTTTGTCCACCACTCAGCTGACCGCTTCCAGCACCAGTTGCACGCCTGGTTTCGTGTTAGTGGATTCCCGCGTCCGACCTGGTCGGTCTCGGCCGATGTACCCGCCGGTGATTGGCCCGCAGCTGCCCAAATGAGACGTCACATCCATCAGGCTCGTCTCCTCCCCCGCCGAGCCGTCCGTCTCGCCACCCCCCGCTGTGACGGCCGCCGTCCCGAACTGACGGCGCGGCCCTCCCCCGCCGGAGCACTTCCGCCTGCGCTCGGGCTCAGGCTCAGGCTCGGGCTCGGACTCGGGCTCGGGCTCGGGCTCGGACTCGGACTCGGGCTCGGGCTCGGGCTCGGGCTCGGGCTCGGGCTCGGGCTCGGGCTCGGGCTCGGGCTCGGGCCCGGGCCTGGGCTCGGGCTCGGACTCGGGCTCGGGCTCGAGCTCGGACTCGGGCTCGGGCTCGGACTCGGGCTCGGGCTCGGGCTCGGGCTTGGGGAGCGGTACCCAGTCAATGCAGCACAGCCCAGCTGGTGCTGTGAGGCATCACTGCACAGCCGCGTGTCGACAGCACATGTGTAGACTGCGTGTAGACTGCGTGTGGACGGTGCGTAGACTGCGTGTAGCAGCTCTCGGCACGACCTGGAGACCGTGCCGCGCTGAACGCATGATGTCACAGACCAGTTCCTGCTAATGCGTTGTGCGTTGATCTCATCTCCTGGGAGTGCCATCTGGTACATGATCCCGACTTCTCTAAGGTGCTATTTCGTGGAACCGGTCGACGTCAGCGCCATCTGTTACTTGACACGCGGGCTCATGTTGGAATGTGCTGAGAGATGTGCGCTTATAAGAGCAAAACACGAAAACAGAGAGGGGCTATCAATTCCCCAGCACCGGCCCACGTTCCGTCCCATGCACCACGGAAATCATTGCACACATCTACTGCAAACGCCAAACGCGCCGGCGCCCACTAATGAATAATTCGCCGTCCAGCTGTGTGACGATGCCGCTGGCAGCGGTCGGCGGCCGCGGCGGAGCCGGGCCGGATCCTCCGGTCCGGTGAAGTGACCGCAGGTGACTGACCGGGCCCACCGATGTCACGTCCAGACTCGCGATGGCACGATGCCACGATGGAAAGTGCCAGTCGTCCGCGAGCTCTCTGGTGCCGGGGACCCGTCGGTACCAGGCCCTGCGCTTCAGTGCTGGAGATATACTGTGTGTCTCAGGCGTATGCATGGGATGATGAGGTTCTGCCATGTCACAGGCAGTCTTTGCTCGATGGCGGTGTGCCCATTGTGGATCAACGGTGCCAGTGCCGCGTACCAGTGGCGGCCATCTTGCGGTCGTCAGTTTTCGGTATGGCACTCCGCAACCACGAGACCAGTGAGAGACGGCACCAGGCCCGACAGCCCCCGCCTGACGCCACACAGCCACCAGCTGTTCACCTCGCAGCCCGCCCTGCCTGTCTCCTCCCCGGCACGAGATCGGTTCACCTTCCCCTCCCCTGCGCGATCGTCCCATCAGGTGTGCACCTGCTGGGCTGCCGATGCGGGCACGACAGTGCCACCTGTTCAGCTGCGCGAGTGCGGTTGTGAAGGTCGGCCGACTGCTGGGGCGGTGCCGCTGTTTGGGATTATATGCGCGGGCGAATAGAATGCCTCCCTGATCACCTGATTATGAGACGCTGGAATGCTTCGATCAGGAAAAGAAGAATGTGCGGTATTGTGGTGAGGATGCTGCGACAAAGACATTTTCCGTGCTGAAAGACGTGTGGCTACGCTCCGAAGATTTCGGCTGCCCTTGAAGGGTTTCCTGCTTTGTCGCCAAAACCCGGCCGACAATAATCATCCAGTTACGCGGGGACACCGCAGAACCTCCATCCAGCCCGCAGCTTCAGCACCAAGACCACTATCCCAGTCCGGTTTTGCTTGCTAACCGGTTTGACGCGCTGACTCATTTTGCGAGGTGGGGCGTGGGCCCTTCGTTACACCATGCAGCTCACCATATGTAGCAATCTAACGCCAAGACCTCGAACTTCTGCGCCAACTGCCGCACGACGAACTCCGCTGCTTCTCAGGCTTCCGCCTGCTGCCGTGCGTGTTCGCAGGATAAGCATACTAATTAAACTTTCCGGTGCGCCGTAAAAACAAGGTTTCGGCCGTGTTTTCACCGGCGCACAGCCAGAGCTACCTCACCCGGCTGGATGGCGGAAAGAAAGCGGTCCGGCCTGCTCACCGGTGATGACGTCATGACGCCTTGACCGCTGTGGCCACGGCTGGTCACGCGCGCCGGGGCCGCGGCGGGTATTGTTCTCCGGCGCCGGATGCCTTGCCGCCAGCGGTGAGGGAGTGCCCGCCGAGAGTTAGATCAGCCAGCGGTGAGAGAGTGCGCACTGGGAGTTAGCTCAGGCAGCGGTGAGGGAGCGCCCGCCAAGGGTTAGCTCAGCCAATGGTGAGAGAGTGCGCACTAGCAGTTAGCTTAGGCAGCGGTGAGGGAGTGTTCGCCGAGAGTTAGCTCAGCCAGCGGTGGGCGAGTGCGCACTGGGAGTTAGCTTAGGCAGCGGTGAGGGAGTGCTCACTGGTAGTTAGCTTAGGCAGCGGTGGAGGAGTGCCCGCCGAGAGTTAGCTCACTGTTTGGTCCTCGCAGCCAGGCTGTGTCTCATCCGGCGCTGTTGAATCTCTTTGAACTTGCCGACTTAAATACGGTTATTTTTCCGCTGCAAGGATAATACACAGCACTGTACAGCATGTGATGCTAATCAAGCGCACCTGCATACACTTATAAAAGTGGTCAAAATTCGAGGGAAAATGTCTCCAGCTGCTGTCCCTCGTCAGTTTCTGACAATGCAGATGTTATCATCACAGCCCAGCATATAGGAAGGCCATGTGCTTGGTCACCGAACTCAACGCTGCTTTCTGCTGACGGGGCCCTGTCGTTGTATTGTGCAACGGAGCAACAGCCTGGGACCGTTGCACTGGCCTGATGTGGTGCACCATGCCGGTGCGTGGCCGGCCTGATCTTCATCATAACTGCGCAGCGCTCGGCGCAGAGTGCGTGCGCATCCCTCCATGGCGGATGGCCTGTCGCGACGCGCTCCCACGCTCCCACGCGTAACGCTCCGTAACGCTCCGTGCGCCTCGTGACGCCTGGCGGCGCTCCGTGACGGTCGGTGACGCTGCTGGGACCCCAGGACGTGGCGTACGCCGACGAGGCTCGGTGGCTTACAACAGCCTGGGGGGGGGGGGGGGAATCGCCCAACGCCCAGCAGGCAGCGACTGCACCAGACCAGGAAAAGTGTGGCCAGATGGCGCGACTGCCCTGCGCGCCAAGGTATAGCGCTAGGTGATTTCCCGGACCTTTTGGCGGGAAATAAGTCGCCCCGCCCCGCCATCATTCAGGGCTGCGCCGTTCCATGTTCCCACTGACGCATGGCGTTCTGCGGTGGCAGGGTTTGCCGTGCTGTGCACGAGCTGTTGAGTCGTTAGCGTGAGAGACCAGCGGACGGCCCCCTCGGAGGTCAGCCGGAGCCGTCATTCGGACATGTCGCCGCTTCCGTCTTCGCCCGGCTTCCGCATTCGCACGGCCCCGCCCCGACAGCGGGGGTTCTCCCTGCTGCACGTGCCTTGGCGGAGGCTGCTGTGAGCTCACACCGCCCACTGTGCAAACCGTCTCGAGACCTTGTTTCGGGACGCTTTGTTTGTACTGTGTGCATACCGCCTTGAGGCAGACCGCACTTCCTCGACCTGTTCCCGGGAGGTGCTCATTAACCATCGTACCTGCCTTCCTCGTTCTTCGGTCTCATTACACAGGTTCTACTCTATGACACTGGTAGCCCCCCCCCCCCCACCACAGATTTATGATTGCGTGACGCGGTAAGTGTGTGACTGTGAGCCTTTTCTCACGATCGAGCTCCATGTGCACGCCCTTGTGTGGGAGCTATATGTGAGCGTAAGTTCTGACTCTCTTGGACACTACGGCGAATGAGGAACCCCTACCCAAGGTATCACTGCCAGCCTTCTTCGTAAATGTTGCGCGAGCCTGGCTGGAGTGTCAAGGTCTGAGCCCTGCTCTTCCACTGGGATTGCCGTCATCGTTCTAGTCTTGCTGGGCGGCTGACGCTAGGCCCACTGGTGCCCCCTCCTCCCGCCTCCACCACACCGCTCGCCTCCCGCCGCCACCCGCGTCCACCCTGCCACCCGCGTCCATCCTGCCACCCTCTTCCATCCTGCCACCCGCCACCTCTCGCCTCCACCCCGCCACCCGCCGCCACCCGCCGCCACTCTGCCCGGCCCGGCTTGTTCTGCGAGCTCGGCGGGCTGAGCCGGCTGGCTCTGGTACCTGCTGTTTTGGCCTGGCTCACGAGTGCATGGCTCCGCTCTGGCTCGGCTCCTTCTCGGCTCCCACGGCTCTCGGACGGGCTCGCCGCTGGTGCGTCACGGCTGCTACGGTTGGGGGTGGCCGCTGGGTTCTGTCGGCCGGCTGGCTCCCGACGGGTTCCGGCTCCCGCCACCCGGCCGCGTCCGGACGGGGCGGTCCTCTGCTCCCGAGGCGTGTCCGGACGGGGCGGTCTTCTGCTCCCGAGGCGTGTCCGGACGGGGCGGTCCTCCGCTCCCGAGGCGTGTCCGGACGGGGCGGTCTTCTGCTCCCGAGGCGTGTCCGGACGGGGCGGTCCTCCGCTCCCGAGGCGTGTCCGGACGGGGCGGTCCTCTGCTCCCGAGGCGTATCCGGACGGGGCGGTCCTCTGCTCCCGAGGCGTGTCCGGACGGGGCGGTCTTCCGCTCCCGAGGCGTGTCCGGACGGGGCGGTCCTCCGCTCCCGAGGCGTGTCCGGACGGGGCGGTCCTCTGCTCCTGAGGCGTGTCCGGACGGGGCGGTCCTCTGCTCCCGAGGCGCCGCCGTCGCTGCCCGCGGGTCATTAGTGACGCCGCAGTCCTCGGACGGCTCTTCCAGACCGATCCGCCCGGCTGACGGATCGGTCCGGAAGTCCAGATCCGTCCATGTGCGTCCAGCGGCACATGGCAAACATGAGACCATCGGCGATCCATGGGTGACGCTGGCTGCGTTGTCTTCATGCATGCATGTTCTCTTTGCGCATCGGTTACCGTGTATCGGCGCATATATCATGATACGTCACACCTTCCTAACTGCATTTTCATGAGCTTTTCACGGCATCCTGCGGACATCGGAGGAGACATATGAGACCTGCGGATATCGGAGTAATTCCTGTTTGTGATCCATCGGTGTCGTGCCGTGCGTCCCAACAAAGGCGGCCACCACAGACATCCCAGCGGCGCGTAACAACCGTTACGCTACGTTCTGCGTCACGATTAACAAGGTACTCAGCGTGCGACAGCAAGACAGCAAGAAGTGCGCTGGCCTGCGGTAGGCAAAATAGGCTGATCCCGACGCACACCTCTGTGGGAGCTGGTCAGTCCGTCCTGGTCTGAATACACGCTGTGCAGGAGTCGATTTTTTAAAGCTGAGGCCAGGGTCAAAATGTCACGACCCTTGACGTGTGTGGCCTCCAAGCCTGGAATGTATGTAATCCGTGCCATTTTCCTCATGCACGCATTGGCCAATGCTTCATAAATTTTTGGCTGGGCAGACCTGACGGCTGGAACAGCGACAATGGTCTTTCGGAATTCCTGTGTGCGTTCCGTTAGAGGCACCTGGGCGTACACTTTTAATCGCATTCAACCTGTCCGATTTTCCGGTGATGTTGTTCATGTAGCTGACGAACGCGCCATTCATGCAACGGTAGTTCAAATTTTCCGAACTTTGCGGAAACCATCAGCCATGGTGTTCCGCTGAAGCATGAAATAGCAGTACCGCTCTGCCGACCGGGGAGATGAACGCCCGAAGTCTGTGAAAAACGCTGAGTAACGGTAGTATCGCTGCTAATGCGGCATCACCATCCCACCGTTTAACCTGCGATTATCGCCAAGAGCACTGGGCGTGCGGCGGACGGCCATTAAGTTGGCTCGCATCTCCTTACACAAACATCTGCTGCCGCCAACACCCTGCTCGTTGGTATCGTTCCATCTTCTCGCGCGAGCCCTGCGGGGACCACCGCCGAGCGTGTTCAGCTGCTGTGGCCACGCGATGAGGAGATCGTAACGTTCGGGGAAGCCATGCGCCTCAGACGTCTTCAGAGGCCCGTACTTTTCATTAGCCTTTGAACGTGAGCGACGCGTTACTTTGAGGGCAACGCCTGCAAGCGTTGGAGACTTGTCCGTTTCCAGTGCACCCGTCATTAAATCGACATCTGTTGAAGCGCTCCACACATTCCATTCCATTCCATCGGCATCAACATTCCACATATTCCATTCCATTCCATTCATTTCAGTTCAGTTCAATGCCACCAGTGCCTACGGACCTCGTGGTCGACCGCGACCCGAGTGAACCGCCGCCGCCCTCTCCTCTCCGCTCCCCTCTGCCCGGCGACCGTGCCGTGTCACCCATGACGCCACAGGCGGCGCCCGCGGTGAAAGCGTCCGGGCAGCGCGGCGTGTGCCGCCGTGGACCGACTGATAACGCTCCAGTGGACCGGACAGGACCGGACCGGACCGCAGCTGGTCCAGCGCGCCGCCCACGCTGAGGAGAATTCGGCAGGCGTCAGCGCTCGTGAGCCCGCCGCGGTCGGCAGAGTCATCGACCTCCGGCGTATCCCAGAACAGGTCTGCCTGCCGCGGCCGCCATGCATGCCGCACCAGGTGTGGGGAGAGTTGGTTCTGCTTGTTAGGTCGGCTGACAAGATGCCACACCCAACGGCTGGCATGACATTGTGGATGGCGGCCAAAAAAACTGTTTTCCGATGGCTGGCGCAGGGATGTGTATCAAAAGCAAGTTTCAGCCTCGTAAACCCGTCCCCGCTAGCAATTAAACGGTTCTTGTCATGGCGCTCATTTCCCTTTCTCGGCCGTTTTCTCCGTTCCCGCGCCATCCCGTTACTCTCGGGATGACGTCACGCGGCGTCATCAGCGTGTGCAGGAGGCGTCACGGACTCGGCGCCGTCCACGGCGGCCGGCGCTGCCGTGCGCACACCCCGCGTGGGAGCGGGCCCGGTGCGGCGGGCGAATGACCCGCGCCGGGCGCGACTGCTCGCGGAGGGTGGCTCACAGTGATGGGGTCGGTACCAGGAGACCCGGCTCCGGCGCAGGCGGGGCCTGCGCCCGCGGGTGGGCTGAGCGAGCTATACGCCGCTGATGTATTCAGGGGCGCCGCTTATGAGAGACGCCGCTGATGTATTCAGCGGCACACCCGTTTTATTGGTGGTTGTAGGAAGGGCATTAGCCTTCTGAAAGCCCGAGCTTTTTTGTCGCCTTCACCTTGCCGCCAAGGTTCCTCTGCCGCTGGCACCGTTCACAGCCAATAGTTGGCTAAATGGTGAGATGTCTTTCGTCACGATTTTCAACTCCACTTTTTTGCGTGCTCGCGGAAACAGTCCGAGCATCCCCTCATTTTCGCTCCGGGATGTGGCAACGCGCACTGTGCGTACCCATGAGCCGAAGCGGCGGCCCGAGGCGGCCGGCCGGTTAAGCCCATGGGAGCGCCTCTGTTGACTTAGCCGCCGCCGCCGCCGCCGGCAGGCTCAGGTAATTTCACGGCAGGCCGCGCCGTCAGGTGGGTGAGACCGCCGGCCAATTTGCAGCGCCGCCCGGCAGATGCGTTTCGCCGGAAGAGAGCCGTCGAAACGCGGCGTGTTCGCGCCGGGCTCGTCAGCGCCGTCGGCGGCCAGCTGGCTCGTCCGCCGGCGGTCCGGGCGATCGCCAGCCACTTTGCGGCCGTTTGACTGATGGACGCCGTCTGCGCTGTCGAAGTACCCGATAATAAACGCTGCGGTCGTGCTGCCGACGCACTGTGGCCGAGACGCCGCCGGCGGGCCGCCCGGCTCCTCGGCCGCCTCCGTGTGACGCCGCCGGCAGGCCGCTCGGCTCCTCGGCCGCCCCTGTGTGACGCCGCCGTCCCGGCTCTGTGGCTCGGTCGTGACGAAGACCGCCGCCCCGGCGGTCGGTTTTTGACCGTCGCCCGCGCTGCGGGGCCGGCGAACGCAAACGTGAGACCCTGTATTGCTGCGACAATCGGGGCACGGCTTTGTGTGGCGTGCCACGATAAGCCCAGTGAAAGTGCGGCGGCAGATGTGGCGCAGAGTGGGCCTCCGGCCGTCAGCTGAGCGTCGGCTGGCCCATGGCGCTGACGCAGGGAGCGACGTTGCAATTGGCGGGCGCTGATTGGTGAAGGGCCAAAATGACGTAGTGATGGAAATGTTGGGTCACTGGACTGTGGAGAAGGTTACCAGAGGGCGACAGAGGTCAGTCGTTTGCCGGGGGTGTGTAAGGGAGGGACGTGCTGCTATCTACTGTTGGTACCTCCTTCTACATTGTATTTGATGCACATAATTTGTACCAATGGCGTTCACTGCAAAGCGATTGCAAGCGCACCGAATCCTACAGTACCACTCCTGTTAAACGCTGTTGCGTGTGCTTAGGACTCTGACGAATGAGCCAAAATTTGGAGGTTAGACGGAGCTGCATAGGATTATGATTGGCCTCCACCCATCGCTAGAGCTCGTCAGCGGCTCATAACGGCCTGACGCCGACCGTTACTTTACTGCATGACCCACCGCCCGTTTCCAATTTCACAAAACGGAGGTACAACCATGAATAGTGCATAATGTTGTATCATGCTATGATTAAATCATGAGAGCAAGTGCAGGATTTGGAACGGTTGCATTTCTAATTATTCGACTGTACGCTGCAGCAGTGCCCGAAAATGCGCAAAATATCGCTTGAAATCCTGTATCGCAAGGCACACGCGGTCGAACTGTTGCGTCGAAGACAACATACGCTATTTGCTGTCCCGAGTCAGAATGGCGACACATCCGGCGCGGGTGCCCGCTGCGCCATTACTGCCGCACGGCGCGGCACCTCCGCTGCACCTGACAAAAGTGGCGCTTTTGTGACGCAGCAGCACAAGCTGCGCGGACGCGTCTGGAACCGAGGCTTTTGTCCGCCGCGAGAGAAATTTCTATTGGTCCCTGGCACTCGGCCCAATGTCTGGTGACCGTTGACCTGCTCGACTGGTGGACCGGGGGGTGGTCAACTGTGGCAGTCACGTGAGTGTGGTGTCCCCACTCTGCGGCGCAGCTGCGGAAGCAGCAAGCGTGTGTACCAGTCACCGTCCAGCTTTGCTGCTCGGCTCGACAGCAAGCGTGTTTTTCTTCCTGGTGCCTCGGACGTCTCCCGCCCTGTCCCAACGCTCGCGTATGGCCCTGACTCTATCTATCTCTACCGTGGCTCTACCGTGGCTCTATCTATCTCTACCTCTATCTCTACCGTGGCTCTGCTGGGCCTCACGGCATGTCCACCTGCCCTGCCCTGGTGACAACCATACACCCCGTGGCACTGGAAGGAAAATGTACGCATGTGCCAGATGGCCTCTCCCGTTTAACGGGCTATACGCCGAAGCGTTTTCCCCCATGGCTTGTTTCCTTGTCGGCATTGGGCCTCGCCTTCGGTCCGTTCGCCGGCCTTTTCCTCCAGATCTACATCAGCACGACATCCGGTTGCCATATCTTCTCCGCCTGATTATTTCACTCCGCATACCACGCTTTTTGCGCTGATTCGTCAAGCACTTTCCGTTTTCTTACAGAGGGCGGGGCCGCTGTTATTTTACGGACGACTCTCTTGACCCTAAGTCATTCGGCTGGAGTCAAAAACAAGCGGTCAACAGCGGTCAACAGGGAGAGCTTTCCTGTAGGCAGCCCCGCTCCACGCTGGTCACGTGGGCGGTGCTGATTACGGCCAAGCGGATGTAGTCCACAGTCACCAGCCAGCCTGTCACACAGGAACAGTCACCAGCCAGCCTGTCACACAGGAACAGTCACCAGCCAGCCTGTCACACAGGAACAGTCACCAGCCAGCCTGTCACACAGGAACAGTCACCAGCCAGCCTGTCACACAGCAGCAGCATCCGCCCACTGTTTTCCCGGCGTGAGGTCAGGAGACAGGTCGTGTGACGTCACACCGCCGCCGGAGGTGGGCGTGACGTCACACCGGGCCGGCCCGCGGGCGAAGCTGGCGGTAGCGCCTCCCGGCACTTGCCTGGAACGAATGGCTCGGACCGTGGGTGGACTGACTCTGTCGGACCCACGCCGCGCGTTAGCTGGGATGGGGCGGTGTCGCCTCCCTCAGTCGCTCGCTCGGAGCGGGCGGGGTGACGTAGGTGGGGTGCGGTGTCGGTGTGGCGGCGCTGGCTGCCGGAATGCTTCGCCGGGAGGTGGGTGGAGTTGGAGCTGCGGCGTGAGGCAGCTTAGCACGTTTGTTAGTCCAACGAAGCTCGGAGGTTTGCCGGAGGTGGGTGGTCACCGTACAGGACCAATACACCGCGTCGAAGGGATAATTGGCCCGTCAGTTTGTCCACCCTTTGCGCTGTCCATCTCGTGTGAAATGAATGCAGTCTGACATAGGTTGTAAGCTGTAAGATCAGCGTGGTATGGTTTTGAAGCGTGCCTCGTACCATACTACTTCATGCTCCATGGCACCATCCTTAGCGCTTCGCCTTAATGCTTTTGATAGAGAGTAGGTGACAGAAAATGGCTCGTGCCAATATTCGCTCAACTATAAAAGTGCCCAACCTGCAGTGGGCGGTGCGAAAAAAACAGCCTGGTTGTATTGCCCTGTAAGCCGTTGACGCCTTAAACAGAATGCCGCCTGTTGTCAAGGCAGGTAACTGGACGGCTGCCTGTGTCATATTATTTTTTGCCCGCATGGGGCGTCAGGGTAGAAGGCACCAGTGAGCAAAAAGCCCGCCGGCGTCCAGGCCTCTCCTCAAAAAGCCCTGACGGTCCACCTGTCAACCCGCCGACGCGGCGAGCGACAGTGCCAGCCCGACACCCCGATGTGGCGCACCTGTGACCCGCTGACCCCGATCCCTGGGGGCACGTCCGGCCCGGGCACGCCCTGCCGGCGCGCCGCGCCCGCCCGGCCAACTGTGACGCCTGCCTGCTGATGCCGGCTCCGGCCGGGCGTGGAGCAGTTGGTACAGGCGGTACAGGCGGTGCAGGCGTCGCAGGCCGACATCTGTCGTCGCAGGCCTCTGTGCAGCCGACAGGGCCCACTTGTCATAAGCGTTACAGGCGTCGTCACGTACGTCGCCTGCGTCAAATACGTCACATGAGTCATGGACATTGCAGGCGCCACATATGTCACAGGTGTCGCGTGAGGCGTGGGGACCTAGCAGAAGCAGGCATTGACTGACGCGGTGGTCCATCCTGCTTCAAACTGGGCCGCGGTGTTGAATTTTGTTCACCCAAATGGGTTATATTTAGCCGTGCGCACCCGAGGTGCCCGTCGAGTCTTGCTATAAAGCAAGATGCTAGGGCAGTTTACGTTTACGTTTACGTTTATGCAGTTGATACCTTGATTGATGCAGTTGATGCAGTTGATACGTTGATAGGTTTTTACGCCCTCAGCACCTTCATACAGCGCCGCAGGCATTTTGAGACTGCTGACAGATCTGCCAACGGAGCGGTGTCTAGACTTGGGACTGCGGCCATTCGGTACACGAGTGCCTCTAACAACAAATTGTCAACACAGAACGATTTCTCGCTATCCGTTCAGTCTGTGTCGATGCGCTAACAAGCCTTTCAAAGACGCAAACGAATCCCTGCCTGCTTTTCGAAAGACGCCGCCTTTTTCTCCGCCTTTTCTGGCACCAAACAGAATTTGTAACCCGAGTCCACCCCGAACATTTCGACGAAAGTGTGGCATCAAAGGCATCTTCAATTTCATTGTTACAATCCATCGTCGCCGACAGAAACAAACATTAGTTGGGGTGGCAAATATTGTCTCTGGCAAAGTGGCAATACCACGAAACACGCGAAGCCGTTTTCGTGCCCAAAAGCCGAACAGGCCGACACTGGGAAGCCAGGGTACACTTGATCAGACTTATGTCGCGCTGTGGTCACAGCAGGTGAGATTGGCGAGTACGCTTACAGCTGTGTTAGGATGGATCGATGGGACAGCGATGGGCCTCTGTTATTTTTGTCGCTGTTTTGTACATTGGTGTAATCGTCTGTCACCTCATGTGTTTTGCGCGCCCCTGAGGGCCCAGACTTGAATATTAGAGCTGTTGGGAGGGACTTTATCACGCGTCGTTCTGACAGCATGCAACGTGCCCTCGTTTTCAATTTAAAAAAGGCGATGCAGCTCGTCCGAAGAGGGATATTTGGGCATGTTTCCCAGACGGATGAAACTCGAGACTTGGGCAGCCGTGCCCCTCCGCCTCCGGCCGCTCTGGTGGCCTGCCAAAGCACACCTGTCCGCTTGGCACCCCTCTCCCCTGCAGGCCACACGGCTCTGGCAGCACCTCCGGTTGTTGTTGCTCTGCTGACGGCGTATTTTGGGCGGGGCGATCACATGTGCCGCTGCGGGGCGGGGTCAAGACAGCTGTGTGGAGCACTGGCACGTTCCAGCTGACTCTGCGCCCGGTTTACCAATGGCAGAGCACCGTCAACATTATCAGCAGTGAGATTGTGTGGCGTGAAGCCAGTTGGCCGTATTGCTGTCGACACTAAACCACTCTCAACACCGTTACCCGAGTTTGTAATGAAGTTGTGAGGAGGGATTGAGCGGAACAGGCATATGGTAAAGCATCACATCTCAGCCTCCACTGGTCACTACAGGTGATAAATGCCTAGCGCGCAAGTTACAAATGCATGTAATAAGTCACTTTCGGTTCCTAGAATTCTCTCATGGCCACGGGCGTCCAGCTGTACCACAATACATGCTTGGTAACAAGTCTGTTAATCTTTAGTTCCTGGAAAAGACAGTGTTAGAAATTGCTTGAACGACACGTTCATTTATTCCACAGCTATCAACAATAATGACTTATTTGTGGTAAAGGCGTGCAAACTTTCGCGTGTTCAGGTACCGAACTATGTGCCAGCTTACCTCAAGGATTCCACTGTGCATGCTTGCGATCGTGTTTTTTTAGACTAATATTCCCCCGTTACAAAATTATGTGCGCGATGTTATTGAAATAGTGATTCGAAATATGAAAAGAAGCGCGCTTTTGCAACAGACAACAACCATCACCAGAATTGCGTGTATTCATAAGGGGACCCGCAATCGGACCGAGTCGCTGGCAGTCGACCGAGTCGCGAGTCGGACCGAGTCGCAGAGCTCCATATCTGTAGCGAGTGCTTCCGGCGGGAGTCCCAGTGTCATGCTGCCAGCGCCACCTGTCACGAAGGTGCTGCAAATGAACGCTGGCATGCGAGCCCTACCGTGCGCCCCGCCCCGTCATCCCTCTAGGCGGACCAGCTGGCTGGGGAGGGGGCAGGGGGAGGGGCGGGGTCACCCGCAGAGGACGGGCGTGGTCGGGTCGGGGTACGCCGCACGGCCCATTTCATTAGCGACGCGTCGGTTTCGCCACCCGCGCGCTGCCACCGCCGCCGCCGCCGCCGCACCTGCCGCCGGTGGCCCAGCTGCGTTACACCAACACGCTGGCGTAACTGGCGCGCCGGAGCCCTTTGTGGCGCGCCGCCGCTCCGGTTTCGCCACGCACGGCGCGTGAAGAGACATGGGCGCGGTCGACACCGGTGGCGAGCGCGCGGGGGGGGGGAGGGGGCGGGTGGGCAACGGCTCGGCGGCGGCACTGACCGTCGCCGTCGCCACATCACGGTCGCTACCCAGCCGCTGGCCACTTGGCTCCCGCGGGGAGCGGCGTTGCGCCACACAGGAGGACAGCGCGGCAGGTGGTGGTCGAGAGGAGACATCTGCACGAGCGAGAGAGCTGGCGTAACGGCGCACGGTGGGAGGACTGACCGCATCACGTGTCGTCCCCGCTGCCGAGCTACACCGGATCCCACGAGTCGGTGGAGCAGGAGCTGTCAGGCGTTCACTGGGGTTGGCACGGTCCTCACACCAAGGCGTCAGCTGGTGAGAAAACAATCATCGTTGAACAATGTACACGTGGTATAGTTTTGGTGCCGCCTTTGATTACAATACCGGCTGCCAGCGCAGTCTTAACAGGATTTTTACAGGTGTGGAATGCAATGTCCTACTTAGTTTTCCGCGTTGGGTAGCTTATACATTTTTTTGTGGTTGGGATTAGCCGAACCCGTAACCGCGTACTATGGTTGTGTTTTAACCTTCACCCTGATTCGCTGATTTTCATAACACGGACTGATGCGATGCAATCACCCCTCCTTTGTCGTTTCTAAACTAACAAAGATAGAGCAGAGCACAAAAAAATAAGTGGGTTGTTCTCCACCAGACATTGCGGTTGTTAGTACATGTTATGTTACTAGCCAAATAACTGACCCCATTGTGCCAGGTCAAAGTCACATTTTCCTGAAAATCAAACTTTTTCAGCTTTGCAAGCTCATACGACCAATCATTATGCCTGGTAGCGACACGAAATTTAAGAGGCGTAGTCCTTGATAATGCTGACCGCAATGACATGCAGTTTCATGTGTTTTTGTCATACGCTTTTGATGTATGGCTCCGTTGATGTGGCACTCGTCCGCCGCACGCGGTCCGCGGAATCGTCACGCACCGCCCGCCGCGTGCCGGCCGAAGATCGCCGTGCAGTGTTCCTCAAAAAGCGCCGCTGCTCCGAAGTCAGAAACGCTACAAACATTTGTTTGGTGTTTAAACACGTGCAACGAATGCCCCATAGGCTACAGAAAGCTTTGGTGCGATTGTACGACGTGCGGGAGAGGCATCCCCTGAAAATCGTAACGGGATCCGCGTCGGTCCATTGTATCGCGGCGAGGCTTAAGCTATTTGTTTACAGCGCTATCCCACAACCAAGGCTGTAACACGATGGCTGGTTCTTCAAGATGTTTCTTCTCGCTATAGCGCCATGCAAACATTTGTATTTTCTCGTTTTTTGCAAAATGTTTGTTTATGCGAAGTAAAAGCAAATACCGCGGTACGTCTGCTTGGTTTTGGCATGCCATGTTATTTGGTGCTGAAGCTGCAGGTGATCTGTTGAGGTGTTGTTAAGCTTTTTGCTAAGAATAAGTTGGCAAACGACTTATCAGCGAGCATGTCCGGAAAACACGCTCACACACAAGCTCCAGGCGTCCCTCGCAAATAATTTCGTTTAGCACACCACATCCTGATGAACTTGTCGCCATTCCATCGTTACCGCTGCTTCAAACGGGATACCGTCTTCAGTTACGACCTTGGCAATGCGCCATAACAGTTGTCACAGGTCGCAGAGTTCACTGAGCCCCCGGGCAGCGGCGAGAACCCGGCTTTTCCGCTGGGTGCTGCTCCGACACGACCAGCGATCCGACCCGCCAGCAGTCGCTGGGCATATGTTCCGCCTGGCTGCTGACGTTGGCCAGCGCCGACAGACTCTGATCTGTTGGCGGAGTTGAAACTGTCGGCTGGCTTCTCGCAGCGATTGCTGCCGACAGATCGTGACGTGCACAGATTGCCCGGCCGTCGGCAGCCAAACGGCGCGAAGCTGGATTCTCTCGGGGATTTTCTAAAATGACGGCCGCATTTTCATTATTTCCGGCTGTCTTCTCGGCGCTATAACCCACATCGCCGCACCGCTAGTCCATTTTGTGTGAGATCTAGTGGCTAACCAGGAGGTCATTGGGTATATCGGCTAAATACCGTGGAAAACGCAGACGACCCACGCATTGACCGGTGACTGGAAGCAATTACCGACGACGACCAAGCCATTTCTGAGGAGCCTCGGACCGGTCGGCGAGAGAGCGATGGTGGCCGCTGACTGGTTCTGATGACTTGATAGATCAGAGATACTCCGCCGGGAATCCAGCTTAGTCCTGTCCATTGATAAAGGGCGCACGGGAGGTCGTTAGCGCGCATGCGCCGCCGGTGGCCGACCTTGGTTTGTGATGTGTGAAGGGGTTACCCAGCGCAGGGATGAACCGAGCAAAAATATTAATAGGATTTCGCCGAAACTCAACCACATGACATCTGCTTAGCCCCATCCGGTCAACACTTGTAGGAAATAACAACAAATAACTCCGTCCCTCTGACTCCCCGTCCCCACTGCTCCTGGGTGCGCCCTTGCCATGACCGACCAGCTGACCCAGCGGCTCGGCGAACGTACGCAGAGCCTCACGGGTGGCGCGTGGGATGCGGCCTTCCCGACCGCGCGGGAGGCGCCCGTTTCGTGTGACCCCGGCTGACCTTGGTGACCCGGCCGACCCGGCGCCGCGGGCGGACGCACGCGCGCCGACCGGCCTCACTTTCCTTTCTGGAGCAGTGACCTCAATAGCTTGTGCGCCAACGCGCGTGGCTCGGGGACGATAGGGAAGCGTGCGGGCGCGGCCCGCTGCGATATGGCAGCCCGTGCCTGGGCGGCCCGCTGCCGATATGGCAGCCCAACCGGCACGGCCCGCTGCCGATATGGCAGCCCGTGCCTGCACAGCCCGCTGCCGATATGACAACCCGTGCCGATATGGCAGCCCAACCGGCACGGCCCGCTGCCGATATGGCAGCCTGTGCCGGCGCAGCCCGCTGCCGATATGACAACCCGTGCCGGTGCGACCTGTTGCCGATATGGCAGCCCATCTGCACAACGCGGCCTACGATGCGGCAGTCCATTGGACACAGCTGTGTAGTTACGCGGTTGTTTGGCAGATCTGAGGTAGCGGAGCGCGTGAATATGCTCATTCATTGGCGGCATGGCACCTCTCCATCACGCATGTCGAACTGGAATCGGTGTCAGTAGAGCGCGTTTTCTGCGCACAATACGCACAAGGCGCGTGTTTGTGCCTTGGACTGCTCTCCTGAACACTCACTCAAGGGCAATGTTGACCCCAATTTCCCGTGGCTTGACAAGAGATGAGCGATTTCACAGCTTGGCACTGGGAGTCCGTGACTTTCTGCTCTCCCATGACCGTCGTGTTGTGATGACGCCAAGTGGCAGAAATAGCGGAATGAGTGTCTGCGCTGGCGCTGGCAGCCCAGCCACCTAAACATGCCGCTTATTTAGAGCTCCAGTCGGCCTCGTCAGAGACGTCATATTTGTGGGCGGGGCGGGTTGTATGAGCCTCTAGCTGGTGTGATCTGTGCTGAAGTAATTATGCTTCAAGTTTGTGTCGTAGGGTTTTACTGCGAAAATATGCCTGTTCTTACCGCTGACGTTTGCTGTGAAAATATGTCGGTTCCAACAGCTAAATCTCTCAGCGTTTCGCTGCTGACGGTTTCTCGACGGAATCCTTAAAAGCTATTCCCATCCTGTGAACCAAAAGCTATAAACCATCGGAAGTTAAGGGAATAAAAAGGACAGTGAACCTTTAGGATGCTACCACGGACGTTGGATACCGAGAAGCTGGCTTGCGCGCATGCTCGTCCCTTTTGAGATTATTCAGCCCTTCCCTTAATGACCGCTAAGCGAAGACTGCCACCTGGCGGCTTTAACAATAGTCGCAGGTAAGCGCGACCTCCGCTCCACTAGTACTTGCCGCTTCCAATAGATGGCAGGAGCGTGCCGGCCGGCTCGTGGGTTGGTGGCAGTCCAGATTGTGCTGATCGCTGGCCCGGCCGGTGACAGCTGCCGGCAGCATAGCAGCATGGACGACGCCAAAATGTTACGGTGGTTTCAGATTTCATTCTCGGCTGACGAATAATATTTCCAACCGACATGCTCGAGCTATGTCGTCTTGATTGACGTGGTATCAAAGGGAGTGCGATTCGAAGGAAGTTAACCGGGCACAGCGCAGTGCAGAGACGGCACCGTGGATTCACTCTCGTTGACACGTTCTGTCCATCCCCCCATTTCCAAGTTAGCCCGACCTGCACAATTTCGTGAACTCTGAACATGACCCCGACCCGCTGACGGTGTGTGACCTCTGGCCTCAGTCAGCGTGACGTCATCAGCGGGGGTCGGCGGAGGGCGTGTGGTCCAGGCTCCGTTTTCAACCCTCTCCCGTCTGGCTCTGCTCTCGTAGCCTCCACGGGTCGCCGTCACCGGGCGGTCGCTCCGCTCAAGGAACCGCGCTGTTCTTAGGTTGTAATGCGTGTGCCGTCATTGAGCAGTGGCTCATTTGCCACGCTTGCGTTGCGAAGGTAAATACGAGGCTGCTGTGTGAGAACAATCAAGTGAAATCGGCATTCCTGCATGAAACAGCAAAATACGTAGCGTGCAGACGTTAAGTGCCGATACAACGATGAGACATAAAAATTCCGGTCCAAATGCTGTTGCGCATGCACAGTAGCAACTTCCATAACCAACACACGTCACCCAGTCGCCCACCAAGATCGCATTAGGTGTCATTCCCTCGAGCGTAGCTTTACCTGATCCATCTGTCGTCTGCGCGTCCCCGGCCGTCTGTCCGTCAGCCGTCGGCGCGGACACCACACGTTGCGGCGGCGTTCAGCAGCTCCGGGACGCGCGGCGCTCGGTTCGGTCGCGTCGATCTCGCCGGGGTGCTTCCTGTCACTTCGATTTCTGCCGCGTCGATGGCGGTCGGAAATGACGGTTGGCGCTATCGTCGCCTTCGACGAGGCCGCTGGATGCCACGTGTCGGAGGCCCCCTGGGAGGGCATTCGGCTCTGATGTCCTCGAGCTCCTTCCTCTCCCCTCTCCTCTCCTCCCGCTGCGGAGATGAGATTGGATGCGTCCGGAAAAATCCAGTTATGCGGGCGTAAGCCTAGCCCTGCGTTCGTGTCATTTGGTCATCGTCCCTGCATCGACAGCTCCCACGTCATCCACCAATCGAACTGGGCGTCAGATATTTGCACCCAAATATGACGTGCAATATGACGTGCAATATGACGTGCAATATGACGTGCAATTGCAGACAGAAAGAGCACGCATGGACAGTTTGCATAGGCCGTAATGGGATGGCAAGTGCTGTCTGATGGCCACGGGGCATGAGCGGTGGCGAGTCGCCTTGCGTGTCGCTTGGTCTTGCAGTGTGGAAACGCTTCTTCAAATGCTTGTGCAGTTGAAATGTCACGCTTCGCTTCGTGCCTCGCATGTCACCAGCTTGCTGCGCACATTTCACCCCGATACCATGCCGCGGTGTTTTGGCGAAAGCCCGTTCTTTTCGATCAGTTTCCGCATGTCAGCCCAAATTTGGCGCGGTTCAGGACTGATCTCATCACCGGTGAGCCTTGAGGGGTCGTTTTGGAGCTCATAATTTCTTAGAAGGCTCATTGGTGTCGTGTGCTCGGCATAGCGGTACATTTCACAGCTGGTAACTTCGGAATGCTGAAGCCGAGAAAAGTTCAAAAGACGTGTTTTTCACATCACGTATCATTCACAACGCAGTTCTTGCAATCTAGGCAAGTTCTTTCCTCGTTCCCATTTCACGATCCATGCAATTTTTTGTTGTTGTCTCCCTCACGCCATCGCAGTCAGCCACCTGGGGTGCCTATGCTTTTGTCCGGGCGTGTGCGTGTGTGTGCCTCCTCTGCAGCACGGGCGCCCCCTTTCCAGATGTGAGCCGGCGGGCGTGACCTCAGCCGGGTCAGAGGCCGTCGCCATGGAGACGACCCCGGCCAACAACAACAACCTGGCCAATCAGGAGGAGCTGAAGCTGCTGGCGCGACTGGAGGCGGCCAACAGGTGAGACGGCAACACCTCCCCCGTGTGGACGCGGACGCTGCTGCCTGCTGGTGGCGATGTCGGCAGCGCCGCTTCGACCACGCCATTATGGGCTTCGTGGGGGCGCACCTAGAAAAATCAGTGGACGGGCAGCATGCCTTTCACCAGGGCTTTGTGCATGGGTTTTTGGCGGCACTTTTGTCAGTGATGTCAGTCATGTATTGCGTCGTTGGACACCTAGGAATATCATGGCCGTCCACGTTAGCTAATGCCAGAAAGGACGGTCGATAAGATGCCCGGTTTCAGTAATCATGATGCCTGATATGCATACATTTTTACCGGGCGACAAACCCAAGGTGTGGATGGGAAAAGTTTGCATTCTGAGAACGTGCAACATCTTCATGACACCAGCATTCGGCGGCGCCGCAGGTCGTGAGAACACGTTATCACAGCTACCTGCTTTATGCACGCGCGTTGAGAGGAGTCATTGAAAACTGTAGCACTATAATGATGGAATTTCCCAACTGGGTTGCAGTTTTCTGTCTTTCATGGTCACGTCCAGAGCTGGTACTATGGGCAAACGGAGGCCTGTGCGACTGGATGTACCGCCGATATGGTCAGCCCAAGTTGTGGCGTTGTTTTAATTTTCACAACGGTTATTGTGCCATGACGAATATAGTTATGGATAGGTTGTTTGAATTTATGAGTTACCTCAAATGAAATGCATAGCGATAGTTGAACTGGAATACCGGCCGAACATTGTTTTCTCAAAGTATATTTGATTTCAAATTCAACTCAAGTACCGAGCAAGACAGTCGAGCATTTTCTCCAGGCGAAGGTTTGTGACTTCTAGGTGTGGAAGATTCGCCACCAAACTATGGCCGACGTCCAACCATTCTCATTGATTTCTTAATGAGACATCCGACTGCATACCGATAAACCTTATTTGTCGCAAGTTGTCTTGCCCAATAACTCGTAAGCTTCCGTTCCGGAGTCTGCGCCTGCCAACGACGCTTCCGTTGCTTTCGTGCTAACCTCGATACCACCGATGTAGAAATCAGATATCAGTCTCCTATTTCTATTCAATGATACTGGATCCTCATTGATCAACATTGGCCCTATCCCGGCGCCAGCGTGCAGCGCAATCGGCGGCGTCTGCGGTTAACAGCTGCCTCGGGGGTGTTGCTGCAGCCGTAATTGGATCGGGCCTGCATTGTATCGCTTCAACAATAGCCGGCGCTTTCAAAGCTTGCTTAATTGAAGGCTTTTGTATCTAGACTGGCCTTGGTCGTTTGATGCCCACCGCCAGCAAAACCATGCATCAGCGCATGCTTAAGATCCCGACACCGGGTCTGTGTAACCGGTTCTTTATTGGTACCAGAGATGTCGCACCGCATCTCCTGTGTGCGGATGCGCACGCCTTATTTTACCTGAGAGACATCTGTGAGCGCTCTCGGGACACGGTACGCGCACTCGGCTGGGCGGCCGCGGATCGACAGTTCACAATTACTGCCTGGCAGGAGACCTGGCCGTTCCCGGCGTTCGTCCCCCGCCCCCTCCCCCGTCTCCCGTCAGCTAACAAATGCGTGCTCTGCTGACTCCAGTAGCGGGTCGTAAAGGCTGAGAGCCCTCCCCACTTCACCGCTTAGTCACTGTAGCCGAGTACCCGCCGGCAGCGCCCAGCTGTTTCCCCGGTGACCACTGAGGTCTGATTGGCGCTTTAGATACACGGTCGGAAAACGTCCACCAGATGGCAGCTCGGTCGCCGGGCCGTCCGCCGCCCTTTGTCGAACCGCTCCTTATCATCCAGCACTGCTGCCCCCCGGGCAGTTGTGTGAAAAGTTACGACGCGTGCGGGAGATGTGCTGAGGCGGCTTTATGGCCCAGTAAAGTCGGCTAACAATGCGGCTATCGCGTGGTCGGCGAACAGCTCCCGGTGGTCGGCGCTGGACGCCCCGGCTGGTGTTGTCGGGTAACAGCTCCCGGTGGTCGGCGCTGGACGCCCCGGCTGGTGTTGTCGGCTAACACCTCCCGGTGGTCGGCGCTGGACGCCCCCGGCTCGCGTGGTCGGCTAACAGCTCCCGGTGACCGGCGCTGGACGCCCCCGCCTCGCGTGGTCGGCTAACAGCTCCCGGTGACCGGCGCTGGACGCCCCCGGCTCGCGTGGTCGGCTAACAGCTCCCGGTGACCGGCGCTGGACGCCCCCGGCTCGCGTGGTCGGCTAACAGCTCCCGGTGACCGGCGCTGGACGCCCCCGCCTCGCGTGGTCGGCTAACAGCTCCCGGTGACTGGCGCTGGACGCCCCCGGCTCGCGTGGTCGGCTAACACCTCCCGGTGGTCGGCGCTGGACGCCCCGGCTGGTGTGGTCGGCTAACAGCTCCCGGTGACCGGCGCTGGACGCCCCCGGCTGGTGTTGTCGGCTAACACCTCCCGGTGGTCGGCGCTGGACGCCCCCGGTTCGACGGCCGGAGCGCTCCGCCAGAACGGCGACGGTGCCGGACCCCGACTGCGGAAGATTGCGCTTGATGGGCGAAGTTTAGTTGCCTGAGTGCCTCATGGTCAGCTTGCTTATTTAAAAGTCCCAGTGACAGGGTTGCCCACGCGTAGAAAAAGTGCGGAGCGCGTTTGTTAGCACCATGTAATCTACATTTGCCTTTCCAACATTTGGCCAGAGCATGCCAGGTTTGGGTCTGAGTGACCAAATTTGCTTATCTGCACAGAACTTTTACCTGCGACTAATGACAACCCAGCAGGCGCGCCATGTCAACAACACAGAGCATGTATTCAGGTTCGTCCGCCCTCTGTCACGTGGCGGGCCACGTTCTGCACCCATGCTGGGCCGTTGGCACCGCCGCCGCCGTTGTATGTAATCACGCATGGTCACTCCTCTATCTCTGAGTCTCTGATAATCCCCTCACGTGATCGCTCAGAGTCCACTCGGCCGTTCATTTGCCCGGCCAAGCGTCTCCCGTCTTGCCCACACCCTCTCCCGGCTGAGGTGAATACCGAACGACCTTTCCTTGCTCGGATCCCCGCCGAAAGATTTGGCGATCACGTGATCAGTATTGCACCCGCTGAAATATCTCCGTCAGGACCGGAGGGGTAATCCGGCGATACCGCTGCGGAAGCCCCGCTTCTTGATACGGTGCCTGGCACAGCGCTTCCGTCTGCTATCACAGATCATGCATCAAGGGATCAGTATGCCTGCGGTTGAGAAATTTAACGGGACCGCTTAAATGGCGCCAAAAGCTGCGAAAGTGGCGCGCTCGCAGACGATTTCACGGGTAAGGTTCTCGCGACTAGCGTGCGACAGCAGTCGGGCCAGCCCGGGCAGTCGGGGCAGTCCATGCAGTCGGATATCCCGGGCAGTCGGGCAGTCGGGGCAGTCCGGGAAGTCTGGGCAGCACTGGCAGCCCAGGCAGTCGGCGCAGTCGGAGCAGTCCAGGCAGTCGGACATCCCGGGCAGTCGGGCAGTCTGGGCAGCACTGGCAGCCCAGGCAGTCGGCGCAGTCGGGGCAGTCGGGCAGCCCGGGCAGTCGGGACAGTGATGGCAGTCGGGCAATCGGCACAGTCGGGAAAGCAGTCCCAGAGCTCGCCGTCACGTGGCGTCACGGCTCCCCGCGGGCCGGGATCCGCCGTCCGTCGGCCCTCCGTGTCCCCGGGGCCGAGCGTGGGCCCGACCCGACCGCGACACGCATGCCGATGATGTCGGTCCGGTGACGTCACAGGAAGTGGCGGCCCGACGCACCCCGCCGAGCCGGTCCGGCTGCACCGCGACCCAGTTTGTCCAGGTCACACGCAGCTCGAGCTCGCTGACCCTGCACGACCCCGCCCACTCTGCTCCGATTTTTGTAAAAATGTTTAATTTCATCTTTTGGTATTCCTACTCGCTTTGTTCGCAGCCAAAGCGTAATGGTGATATCACTTTGCTGTTTTTATCGTCGTCTTTTTTGCTCCGCTGCGCCATTCCCTTGCGTTGGGCATTATTTATGGCCCATTTCCGTTCTCCCATCCGGTTTTCCGTAAGATATGCAGCAGTTTGTCGGTGCCGATCTCCATTACAAGCGACAACCCGCGGACAAACCGGCATCCCACCCGGTGACGAATCGTCACCCAGCTGGTGGCCTACGTAACACGGCCGCGCAGCGTCACAGCCCTCCAGACGTGACGCCGCGGCATGCTCGACGTGAAAGTCCGTCCCGCGCCGCGCCGCGCCACTGGACAATTGCGTCCGGGCCAACAACAGCAGGCGCATACCAATGACGCGTCTCGGGTGGGTGTCAACGGGCGAACCAGTTCATGTGCGCTGCGCCAGGGGCGGATCTAGCCACGCCGGTTAGAGGGAGCGAAGTGGAACGAAATCACGAAAGCGGATAGAAAAGTTCGGGTGTGGTGCGTTGGCCGCGATCCTTTCGCGCTAGGTCCGTCTGCCTCGCGCCCGCTTCCCGTCTCTGGGTCTGACGGCGCTGTTGTCCCACCTCGGGTGCGAGGTACTGGCTGGCAGGGGCAGGCAATAGCGGTCAGACTATTGATCACTAATAACGACGTCACTCCCGAGCTGACCGGGCCTTCCAACCGCCCAGAAACGTGCGAACTGGGCCGTGAACGACGCCTTATCGGCGTGAGGTTCTCCGGTTTGCCATGACACGAAGAACTCGCCATTGAAATGGACACCGCGCTGCTTCCGTTCACATCACCGATGTTGTCAGCCATTCATTCCATACGCTTTGTCTTCATAGCACGTCTTCAGCAGCTTTCCATATTTTCAATTCCACACATTCCGCGCCTTTCTCCGGAGCGGAGGATGTGTCCTCCACCGCGGCGGGACCGGAGCGCCGGCTGTCATGGCCGCATTATAGGCGTGTCACGGGGGACAGGCGCCGCTCGTAAACTAGAGGTCAACCGTCGGGTCGCCTCGTAAAATCAGCAGACAATGGCTGCAATGAAATCCACGCGATTGCCTCGATTAAACCGGCATTACGCTTGACCGTCGCCGAGGCCAGCGGCCGGCTGTGAGGAGCTCTCCCGGCGCGTTCGTGGTATGCGGTGTGCGAACATGGCGTTGCTCGTCCGCTTATGTTAATGAACAGACGATATTCCTGGGGAATGCTAATTTACTGCCGGCCGTTCCCTCTGGAAAGACGTTGTGCAATAAAACGTGATGTGACGTGTCAGGCAGCAGGCACCGTTCCTCTTATGTTGACGGAAGGACGGGATCATGTGTCGGTCACCGAGTACGAGTAAACCGAACTCACTTTCAAATTTCTGCAAAGCCATCGCCTGGAAACGGTCTCACCTCTCACACCAATTTCATTTGATGCTTCACTCGCATGGCATTAGCAACCGCGCCGCGAATTGTCTGCCAGATAACAGCGGCAGCCGATAAATCACGGACAACTGCTCCAATTCGTACCCGTCCGTCCGAGCCTACGCAGCCGACTTTCGCCGACACCGATCGCCAGCCCCGATTCCGCGCGCCGCGGGTGTGCGCCGACCTCCGGCGCAGCGCGCGCCACCCCGCGCAGCGGCGGCGGCGGCGGCGGCTGCTGCTGCCGGCCTACCCCGGATCGCATTACCAGCTGAACGGCGCCGGTTCGGCCGACGGGCTCGGCCAGCGGTAAATATACGCCGGTGCTCGTGCGATCGCCGGGCGGTGTGGGCGGCTGTGGCGTCGGCCTCCGCCGCCGCCGCCTCCTCCTCCGCTGGCGGCGACCGGAGCTCGGCTCGGGCGTGGGCGCCTCCCCCCCCCCCCCTCGGGCGTGTGGCTGACGGCTTCAAGGCCTCGCCGGGGCGGGATGCCACTCACAGTCCGGGCTCGCAGTCATAGCGTGCGGACACTGAACACCCGCGGGCGACGTGACGTCACGCGAGGCTCCGCATGGCCCGCGGCCATCATGGAATGTCCAGCCCGAGAATGCAGCATCTGGCAGCCTGTTCACGTTTTTATATTTTGGACACGTGCGGCAGTCGCCTCCGCACCGCCTGTAATGCCTTCTGCCGATGACGTGGCGCCGGGTTTCGGGTTGTGGGTCAGGCCGCCTCGTTGGATAGACTGAGTCTGAACGGCTTGTCGCTGCGGATATTTTTCAGCCCACGTCTAATCGGATTGCCAGACGGAAACGTTTATTTTCTGTGCAGGAGTCCCCAGGCGCAGAGGGGTCGTAACACGGCTGTCCAGATGACATGTCTCAGTACTCGAGAAAATAAGGCTACGGACTGCTCCGATGCATGATACATGGGGTTACCAAAGGACAGGATGTGTGTCCATCCCACATTCCAGCCAATCCACGAGGATCTCAATGCTGTTTGCAGATACCATCAAGCTAAGTGTTAGTAGAATTATGGTCGTCTGGCTTGTGCCATTGGTGGTTTCATAGGTCACTCACGCCGAAAATGTCAGTTCGCGTCCTTTCGGGCACTGGACGTTCTCGGAGGCTCTACAGTAGTCCCCTTCGACACCACCATTCACTGAACAGTGCAAAGGCTTAGTTACTGTTGAGTACAGCAAGCATGCACTTTCGTGGTAAAATACCAGGTGTTATGCCGGCATTCATGAATGGAAACGCTCGGGTTGACCTCGCTACGACTCGCACCAGGCCGACGAACGTGCCGGCCCGCCGGCTGGTCTCGAGGTTGTGCCGCCAGATGGCAGGCCTGTTCCGCGCCTCGCCGGCCGCCGGCCGCTGCCCAGCCGGCAGTGTGGGCGGTGCGACTCTGCGGTGCGTGTGTGCGAGTCACTGGTGAGAGGTGGCGGCGGCGGCGGGGCGGCACCGGTTCGAGGTCCCCTGGGGTCGGGCGGTGCTCCTGGCGGCTCCCGGCTCCTCCCCGGTGCTCCCAACGGTCCGATGGCTCTCAGCGGACCGGCGAGCCGAGCCGTCTCAAGGCGGGCGCTGACAAGCTTCTCTCGGTTCTGCCGCTCGAGCCGGTGCACCTGTCAACGATTGCAGCTGGGCTTCACACCGCCCTCACTCAGGCTGTGCGCGGTGCCCACCCCTGTCTCCCACCTTTCACCAACTAGTGCACCCTGCCCCGCGTCCCACCCGCAGCCCCGTCGGCACCACCACACGAGCGTCTCCGCCGGTCATCCCTCCGTCCGCACGGCTTCCGTGCGGCTGCAGCGTGCCGCTGCAGGCGCCGCCGCCCGCCGGCACAGAGGCGCCTTTGTCCGGCGTCTGCTGGCCGGCTGCGACGTGAGCGGCTCGGGAGCGACGCGCCGACCGGCGGCCGGCAGCGCGCCGGTGTCATTACCCAGCGCGCCGGCGCCGCCCACAATAGCCCCGGCCGCGGGCGGTGAGGATTCCGCGCCGCGTGCGGACGGACTCCTCGCGGACGGCGCCGCGGGGCGGCCGCGGAACCGGCGGAGGCGCGCCAAAACAATGCCCGGCGCGACGTGCGCCCCGGCCGCGCGCTGCCGCGCCGCCGAATCGATGAATAGATATTAGGCTGCGCAGTCTCCGCGCGCGTGATCGTCAGGTGCGCTATTTCCGGATATTGAAATGAGCGGGAGCGGCGCCGGTCTGGCGGTCTGTCGCAGCGGTGCGCGTCGTCTGCGGAGCGATTTCCGATTCCGGCTGATAGTGCCGAGATGCGGGGCCTGGGACCGGCACCCACGTGCTCCGTGCTCCCGTGCTCCCTGCTCCGTGCTCCGCGCTCCATGCTCCCGTGCTCCCGTGCTCCCATGCTCCCGCACCGCCGCTCGGCCGTCCGTGGACTGCGATGGTCTTGTGGAGACGTGCGAGCACTTAACGCGTGATTTCGAGCGAGTGCGCCTCCCCACGAAGAGCCGCCTTCCGGTCTGCGGCGGTCGTGGCGCGCTCGCCAGCCGATCGCGGCGTCCAGTGCGTGACCCCGGGTCGGCGACGCTCGGCCGGACGCCGCCCCTGTCCGCTTGGGCGTCACCCGGCGAGGCTTGCGTGGGACCGCCCGCCCAGCCTCTCCTCCGCGCGGTGGAGTGGGCGCGGCACCCCTCCCACGTGCGCGCCCACCAGCCGGCGTGGTGCATTCCGTGACGTGTCCGGCTCGACCGCTGTCCTCAGTCCGGCCGGGCGCGTTATCTCGTCACCGATGGGACCGAGAGCGGATGGAGACCGGCGGGAGATGTTATCGCGGGTCGGGTCGGGACGGTGCCCCAGTCGGTCGGGTCGGGACAGTGCCCCAGTCGGTCGGGTCGGGACAGTGCCCCAGTTTTCGGCGCGATTTGCAGGGGAGGGGCGGGGGATGGGGGGGGGGGAAGCGATAACGCACTCCGGGATTTAGTGCAAGACGGGTCGGGCCGGACGCGCCTATTGGACGCAGTCGCGTCCGGTAAAGCTCCACTATAATGAAATTGATCTGCACGACCTCTGTTCATTTGCCGAAAACCGTCACAGACTCATTCGCGCCGGGTCTAGTGGTGTCCAACTTCTGCAGATGGCCTTTACAAGTTCCCTCACAGCCTATCGCTGGGCCGAAGTCTCCAAGTTTGGTCAAACCGGGCTCGAAATTGCCACGAGTCCGCTCCGCGTCCAGCCAGCCCTCCACCCTGCCCTCCGCCCCGCCCCTCTGCCGCTCCCAGCCGGCCTGATTGAACGTCGGCTAAATTCAATCCGGCTGGATCAGCAGCGGCGCTGCGCACAGGCAATCAAGCCCTGGCGTTCCGCGAGCGGAGCCGGGCGCTCACGGCGAGCCGCACGCGCCCCAGACGTGCCGTTGGCGGACGTCCCGACGGCTCGGACGTGCCGTTGGCGGACGTCCCAACGGCCGCGAGCACGTGACGGCCGGGCGCGGTCATCCAGAGACGGTTCTATCGGTGGGCGGGGGAGAGGGGGGGATTGGCTTTTCACGACATAAACACGCCCAACTGTTATGGGGACGTCAACGAAATTATAATCAAGCAGGCTGGCGCAGCATCCTTAATGATTCTGGCCTTTCGAAGATGGCTTCCGGAAAGCAGAGGCTGGGTGCGCTGCTGCGGCGGCGCGTTCTGCGGCGCCTGCTGCCTGCACGACCGCTACAGACTTCACAGCTGCCTCCTGTCACCGTCCGCCTGCCGGCAGAAGGCTGTCCCTCCCCTCCCCGCCGGTGCAGCTTGGGCTGCCCCTCCCCCGTCGCCGCCCCCCCCCCCCCCCCCCCGCCCGCCGTAAACAGCCCCGCCCTCTGGTGATGGGTGCCGTCAGGGGAGAACAGCCGCCACCCTCCGTGCGGGCCCGCTTTCTCGGCCGGTGGGTGGGGCCGACGGGAGGCAGGGCCGGGCCGCCCCGCGCCGCCCGCCGTCGCGCTCACGCTCCCCTGGTGTCAAAGGTGCGTCTGACCTCCGCACCAGCGCGATGCGGCTCCACGCCGGGCCCGCCACCTGAGGTCATGTCCTACTTCGACGTGTTCTGCGAGCTGGGCGACGAGCCGCCGCCGCCGCCGCCGCCGCCGACGCCGACGCCGACGCCGACACCGGCGGAGAAGGCGGTGCCGGAGGCGTTCAACGGCAATGACGCGACCCGCTGCGAGCGGTGCTGCGAGAGTGCGCCGGCCTGTGGCGACGTTGGGGGTCCACCGGCGGTCGGTGAAGACAGCTGGGATGACGTCACTACAGCAGCAGTCGTCAACGGAATGCACCTGGTGGACACTCCAGCGTCGGACGAGTCAGCGCCACCACAAAGGACTCTGGAATCGGCGGACGACGATAGTCGGAGTGGACACTGCCAGGATGAGGGCAGTCGAGGAATGTTTGCAAGGGAAGGAAGCCGTTTGGAGGCGCTCAGGAGGAGCAAATCGGAGCCTATTCGCAGGGTGTGCCCAAGGGTAGAGGTGACGTCAGCGGATGATGACACCGCGGGACATCCTGACCTTGCTGGGGACTGCCGCGGGATGTGTCCACGGGTGGAGGTGACGGCGGCCGAGGACATCCTGAGAGGACCCACTGGACCGAGCGGTAGTCGCCGTGGCTCCGTCGCCACCGACGGTGCCGCCTCGGACCTCGACGATGACGTGTTCGAGTCGACGGACCTGCTGACGCCCGTGCCGGAGCTGGCCGAGGAGCCAGCCGACTCCGAGGCAGACCGTGCCGGTAGCGGCCACCTGAACCCCTGGAGCAGCCACCTGCCGCTGCGGCTGTTCCGCGACGGCTGGCACGGCCTCTCCAACCTGCTGGTCCACAGGCATCGGCGCCACTCAGAAGGGTATGTCCGCAGCGTCGGCGTTGTCACGATGCGTCACGTCACACTGTCACGCTGCGTCACGTCACGCTGTCGCGCTGCGGGGCGCCGCTCGTCCGGTGACGCGGCCGGCTGCGGGCCGCGGTGGCCTCGCTTGCTGATGTTGCCGGGCGGCGAACCTCACTCATTCATGCTGCGTGCTGATCAGGAGTTACTGCCTGAGTTACGCGAGTTACGGATGGCGCGTGACACCCCGACTGCAGCGCCCCCGCCCCCGCGTTGACCCTCGCTGAGGGAGAGGGGAAGATTGATCACATGCTCATGCGGCGCGCGGCATTGTTCCGCGTCCCCCGAGCGCGCCGATGCAACCGTCAGACGCGGCGATGCAGCCGCCAGACGCGGCGATGCAACCGTCAGACGCGGTGCAAGCCCACGCACGCGCTTCGCTTCGTGTCGGCACCGCAGGCCTTAACAAGTAAACGCCCGTTCGTTAATCCGGTGGCGATGCGCGGTCCGCCGCGGCAGCTAACAGAGGGAGACTGCACAGCTGCACAGCCGCTCGGTGCCAGCTGGCTGCGGCGGCAGTGTAGCAAGACAGGGCACGAATCAGTCCTTCGCCTCTGCAGCTTAACGTGGCTGCATTAACTCACGAGGCATTGTCCGGCTAGACACGGACGAGACGTGTGTCCAACTGCATGGCTGACACATGGCCCGCGTCGAACTGCATGGCTGATGTGCGAGCCATGGTTCACCCACGCAGCGTGCTAGCCAGCTGTTTGGCCCACGCAGCTAGCCCACTGTGGCCGCTATTCTGGGCCGTTTCCGTTGTTTTCCTCTCGTCGTGCGCAGGAGAACAGCTGACGTCGACGGCTGCTCCCTTGGGGTCGGCCAGCGGAGCGTGCTTCTCGCTCCGGGGGCCCCTCTCCACAAAGGATGCGCGTGGCAGTTAGTTCTGGTGACGTGCGTACCCACTGGCCCCGGAAACCACGGTTCGCGCACTGCTATTGCTTCCTCACATGGTAGCGATGGCCAGCACCGCCTGGTCGGCTTCTTCTGCCGCGTTTTTCCGTTTCCGCTTCGACCCGAGTCCCTAATAAGACGGGGCGCAAAAACCGACGGAGAAGCACGACTCGATAGCCGCTGGTAATGTCATCGATAGAGCGCTCTCCTTTCGTAGAGGGCCGCTATCTGGTGACTCACCTCTGGCGTCTGAAGCGCTCGCGGCGTGCTCGTGCCGTCGTAAACCCCGCAGTAGACAGGCGCCGGCCGGGCGGACCGACTCCATCGGAGCCATCGCTCGCTGACCCCTCGAAACCCCGCGGCGAATGCGGCGCGACCTCCAAACTTCTCCGCTCGGGCCGCGGCCGCCCCGCCACGCCGCGGTATTTACGCGCGCTCGCGCCTCGATAGCGGTAAAATCGCGTGCCTGTGGCGCGCGTAAATCCGTGCTGGGCGGCCGCGCGGCGGTCCGGCTCCCGCCTCGAGACGGCCGCCGGGGCGGTGCGTCCGCGCCGAAACGACCGCCGGAATTAGCCGGAGCCGCAGTGCTGGAATTGGGCAGGGGAGGACGTGGGCGGCAGTGCTGGAGTCGGCGCACCCGGGCCAGCCGTTTAGCGCGATTAACCGCGCTCGGTCGCCGCCGCCGGGCGCCGGTGACCAGATTGAACCCCGGCTGGACCGGGCCGGGACTGGACCGTCCTGGTCCAGTTCGGCGCGCTCACCGCGGGCTGACTGGTCCGGCCAGCCAGCCAGCCCTGCCGCCCGTGCTCCGGTACACCCGAGCCCGGTGCAGGGGGGGGGGGGGGGGGAGCGCCGCGGTTCTTCGGGCTGTGATTGACGTCGGAGCTGCTCGTGCCGAGCTGCCTGCCAGACACAGCTGTTTGCTGAGCTCTGCGCGGGCGTAGAGTAAGCAAACAACCTGCAGATCCCGGATGAAATATTGAAGCTGGTTCCGCTGTGACAGATGATTATAAGGCGTCACTTTGATGTGTTCGTGCCCCTGCCTCTGAACATGCATGAAAACACGTAACTGTCAAACCAAGCACGCAAATGTGGAACACAGCGCCGCGTTCTGTGCTTTCCTGGCCTACAAGCTAAATGCCATGAACGAATGCTCATTTGATTAAGTAATCTCGACTGGCATGCTTTTAGTTTGCTCTATGGACGTCGCGCTGGTAAACGTTATCCTGTCTGAATCTCGCCATATGATATTGTGATGGGGTCCCTGGTCCGTTTCGGTACAATCTCATCACGGCACGCAGCGCTTTCGGGATTATTTCTGGACGCACGCCAACGAATAGCTCATAGTCGTTGGCTAATGGTCCATCCCATGCAGCTTACATAATGACGTGGATGGTGGATACCACTTTCTCGGGACGGTAATAGCTTATGGTAATTAATTGGCTTTCTTCCAGCGAGTGGCAGGCAGAGAAGATGTCAAGCTTGTAGCGAGTGGGTTGTGATTGGCGCGATTTCCATCGCACACAATTGTCACTGATTCTGATCACCATACGCCCACTGCCGTCGGCACCCCCCCTCCCCCCCCCCCCCCCAACGCAATCACGCACCATTATTTGGAACACCAGCGTTTATCTGTGATCGGTATCGAGAGCGCGCACTGGAAAACTAACAAGCCAAGCAGCCATTCCGGCCAACCAGCCAGCCATCTGTCGAACAGCCATTCTCTGATCCCTTCTCGCCCGGCCGGTGCAGCGGGCTCGGGCATGACTGGGCAGTCACGTACCTGTGAGACCCGAGCCATGACCTCAGCACTCACGGCAGCGCAGGCCGGTGGAGCCCTTGACCCTGCTGACCCCTCGACTTGGCGATTCCAGCCGCGACCTGTCACGTGCCCAAACCCATCAGCACGCGCCGACGTGGACTTCGGGGACGCCCATTCCCCGGCCGTGTGGGCTGACGTCTCCGAAGCCCCTGCCTGGTCAGAATGGTTGGTCGCCTCGGCTTAAGGGCGTCCGGCCGCGCTCCCCGGCGGCGCAAAGCTGATTAGGCTCGTGTCGTCCTCCTGTCGCGTGCTTCCTCCGAACCTCGCTCGGAACGTCGCGACGGTTGTCGTTTTCAGCTGTTTGTGCTTTTCGCCCGAAAATGGCGGCATTGGCGGATGTTCCTTTGTCTGTGACTGTGGTGAGGAGGTCAAGGTCGCATTCTGTCTGTGGATGTCAGCCTCTGCTGACTGTTGTCCCATCAAGAGCTATAACGCGAGGAGGCTGGGGTGTTATGAGCGCTTGTCACACAGGCATGTCAGAATTAATGTCGGCGTTTCCGAACAGGGTCAGATGAATGGAGATCTCACCGACGTAAATGATCCCATCAGCAGTATTATCTGGCGTGCTGTGAGGGCACGCGCGGTGAAAGAGGACTGCTGGAACCAAGGTTACGGAATGGCCACCACCCTGGCGATGTTGGAGAGGTCATAGGTCACCAGCGTCAAAAGTCCTTGTGTACTGTGCATCGCTATGCTTTCCTTCGTGAAGCGACGACACCGTATGCGCACATGGTCCCGCGCAGTGAAGCTAACGCACAATCGACATTGATTTTCCGCGGATTTTCCCAATCACAATTCCCAAATACGGCCGGCAGACAGCGGCCGCGATAGCCTATTTCCTCGGTGCCAGGCGGACATAGATCCCAATCTGCCTTCGTTAGCCGGAATGGTAATGGCCGTGCTGTGGCCCCCCGTGCCCCGATCTACCGTCGCATCAGAGATCAGCCGGCTAAGTGTGGGTCTGGCTGGTCAGCTGGCTGGTCAGCTGGCTGGTCAGCTGAGCCGGCGCAGAGACGACAGGCGCCTCCGAGCCCGGACCGCGCTCGGTGTCCGTCCAGAGGAAGCTGAAGCTGGCGAGCTGAGGGCGTCAGCGATGGCCCGCCGTCGTTCCTGTTCATGCCAGCGGCGGTTAACGTGATAGCCTCTTTCATCTCAGCTTTACCGGGCGGGACGTTCAAGCGTAATTTGATGACTGCGCGGGGCTCGTTTTGTTTGACGTCACTTTCCCGGCAGCCGTCTTAACGCCGCAGCATTCCACCAATCGCATCTCACCTCCGCCGTTCCTGGCACCTCGGTGGCGCGTGTAACACCTGCGCTTCGCCACGCCGTGTTCTTGTCCCGGACGAATGTTCCTGTCATCTTGTCATTGATGATGTTCTCGACATATGTTCGAACCATCGTCTTCGCCTTGTCGTACTCCTCTCACGAGGGCGGCAGTCGGAGATGATCAGCCCGTCCGCGATACTAGTACATCGTCTCAATCCTTCCGTTGAGCCGTGTAGCTGTTTCGTGCTGTCGAGGTTTTCATGCATCCTAAATCTCCTGGTTTTGCACCGCACGGCTGTGGCCTGTATGTCTCCCTTCAGTGAACCGGACAGCTCCCAGCGTGTCTGGCCGACAGTGGCTGGCCGACGATGGCTGGCTGACGATGGCTGGCCGACGATGACCGCAGCCGGACAGCCGCAGACATTGGCGGCGGCGGGCTGCGCTGCCCCAGCGCTGCCTCGCGGCATAATTGATCACCGGCCCCCATTCTCATTCCGAATGGGCGAATAGAACAGGCAGCCATTCAGCGCCAATGAAACGCAAGGCGCGTGATAGGACGACAAAACAGAGACGGCCGGCTGAACAGGCACTTACTCGCCCGAAGAGAGGCCTCGGCTAAAGTTAAGCTGGAAAAACACGTGGGAGGCGGCAGATTACTTCTCAGCGAGCATCCGGGCCCGCTTTTTACGCGCAGGAAATCTTGCAGGACGCAACTTGTCGCAACTTTGTTTGCAGGGAGGAGGCGGCCGTCCGAAACGCAATTTCCCTTCTGTGGATTGGGGTGAAAGCTCATCACTCGTTCAATTTGTGTGTGGCAAATGTGTGGCAGCACCAGCCGACCCACCATCCAAACGTCTGAGACGTCGCTGGGACGGCTGACATCCGTTAGAAGGAAAATCATTGAATAGCCCAGCATTTGCCGCCATTAATGTATCTGAATCGACAGGCTCTAGCCTTCTAAAACACGCTTGGAAGCATCGATTTCGGCAGACTGAATTGCTCCCGGAGGGTGGAGCTTTCGTCGGTTGCAATGCCCCGAGATGTTTGACACCGGCGCACTCCGCAGTCCCCGGTGAAGCTCTGTGATGTTTTTCCTCTCGTTCGGAACGTCCTCGATCACGTCCCGTCTCTGGGGGAGCGCCGCTTCAGTTGCGTCGCTGTATTGCCCGGCGTGGCTTCCCCGGAGACACGTCCCTTGCGAACACACGCACACACACGAGAAGCCTCTAATTGCCTCCCATTGACTCCCCTCTTGCACCCGTCTCCGTAGAGAATTGTGTAATCAACTCGGCATTCATCGCCATGTGCCGTGACGGCCCATCGTCGTCGAGTGCTTGGACTGCGACATTAGCAACGTGTGTCGACAGTGTCAGTCTGTCAGTCAGTCATTGGCTGCAGCTTCTTCGCTGGGCCACGGAGGCGCGCGCAGGACTGGCAGGAGGACGGGCGCGATCTCTAGTCGAGCTGGGTCCGGCAGGGGTCCCAGAGGACTCCCATGGCGCAGCAGTCACAGATCCCCATTTTACCACAGACCATTTTAGGCCATTTTACCTTTCTCGTCGTGACTTGGCCTGGCGGTACCTAAGGTGTGTTGCAGTGAGCAATGCGGCGTTGCGATGAGAGGGCGACCCGCGCTGGGCGTTCTCGTTTGACGCATTCCCGATCTCGGCGACCCAGACCTGCTGAGGGAGAGGCACGTGCCGTGTTTCACCCTCGTATGTGCGCGGAAATCTCACATGTGAAATGCTGCAGCAGCTGAAGTTTGGGCTGAGCTAACTTTTCATTTCGAACTTGAGACATACAGCGATGCATGTGCCTAATGAAAAACATAAATCCCTATCTTTCAAAAACGGAAGATTTACTCCAACTGAGGGCATAAATCATATACCGGAAAAATGAGGGCGACTTTCATCCTGGCGCTGCCTCGCGCCGCCGCCCGGTCCGCCACCGCCGCCATCGGCTACCATTTCTAGCCGGCTCTGCTAACTTAGACCCATTTATCACCGAGTCGCCTGGGAGAGGCGGCCACAGACTGGCCTGCAGCCTGTCTCAGCCGACCAAAGCCCCAATTGGAGCGCGCTGACGGAGAGGCCACCGTTTCACCGAGCTCGCCCTCGCTGGCGCCAGGTGGCGCCGCGCGGTGGAATCGCCCTCGCTGGCGCCAGGTGGCGCCGCGCGGTGGAATCGGCGCGGCCGCTGTCGCTGGACTCGGTCTCATCGTCATGTCATGCCATGGTCATACCGTCGTGGAACGTCGTGTCCCCATGACGCGTTGAGCTGGTGTGTTCACTTTCGCGTCCTTCTCTCGTCCCCTCCGTTCCGTCGTGTTCGTCCGCGATCGAACCAAACTTCCCGCTGCCTAACGCAGGTCTCCGCCTTCTGTGGCGTCTCTCTCCCCTCCCCGCCCCCCCCCCCCCCCCCCCCCTCCAGCTACGGCCATCGAGCCGCGCTCTCCTCCTCGTGCGGCGGCCGTCTCCAACCCAATCGGTCCACCACCACCGCTCGGAACTACTTCGGATGGCATCCGTGCCTCTTTTCTTTCCCTCGCCTGGACGACTTTCGCACGTGCTCTCGGAAATCAGAGCTTACCGGGGCTGGAGGCAGCATCCCAAGCAGTGCAGAGGGGCCGCAGACCCGTGGGCAGGCCGCTGCGGGGTGCTATTTCTGCTGCCCAGTCGACGGTAAACTGACCTCGTCGCCCGTGTCGACCGCCGTCGGGGACAGCTGGTGACAGTCAGTCGTGACCCCATGCTGCCTGGGGCGGGGAGAGGTCACGTCAGGTCGGCTGTCAGACTGAGGCCTCGCGGTGCGATGATGATGATTAAAATCGCCCGACTGCGGTGGTGATCAGCATTGTACGTGCAATAGGCAAACCCGAGTCCGGTTCAATGCAGTGCATTAGATGAGCAACAGGAGACAGGCGCTTAGACAAGTCAGCGGTGAAAGCCTTACTCCTCGCAGGAAAAAAAACAGAATGGTGATAAAGATGCGTTAATATTTCGGCAACATGGCGTTCTCGAAAGAAAAAGCAGAAGCGACGGACCGACTTCTGCTCTTCGCTTCGGTAACGACATGTTGCGGAAATATCAACGTATTTACACTTTCATTCTCCTGGTTTTTCTACGAGGAATAAGGCTATTATCACCAGCTTATCTATATGCATAATGGTCCTCGCAAATGCGCTCAACAACACAAGATAAGCACTCCTTTGATTTTCATATGTCGCTGTGCGACACGCTGTGCAGCATCAACCTCGATCATCGTTAAGTCCCCAATGATCAGCCATTAAATGACTCAAACAATGCCAAAAAGGCTGGTTTAAATGACGACGAGCACAATGCCTGGTGAACAAATTTAGATATTATGGAAATCAGACGGGAGTAATCTGCCTCTAAGCCTCTGACTTGAGAGCCGGAGCGTTCCCGATCCAACCTGACGTGACGTGACGTGACGTGACGTGACGTGACGTGACGTGACGTGACGTGACGTGACGTGACGTTACGTGACGTGACAAGACGTGACGTGACGTGACGTGACGTGACGTGACCTGAAGGAACTGATACTGACCTTGGCTTCGCACGTCCTGCCGCGTTCCGTGTTCGCGCCGACTCGGCCGTGACCCGTCCTCCTCTATGGCCGCAGGATGATCGAGACGGACGCCAAGAGTCTGAACTCGCTGTCGAACGCCTCCGGACACAGCCGGAAGTCGTCCGACACCTCTCAGATCTCGGTGACCTCGGGCACCAGCTCGGGTCAGGGTCAGGACAGCACCGCCGAGCCCGAGGAGGACGCCTGGGTGGTCTGGGGACGCATCGTCAACGAGTGGGATCTGCACTGGAAGAAGAAGCAGCAGCAGGTCAAGGTGATGTCTGGGATGAGCACTGCTGCTGTGATGTTGTCTGCACCGGTCGCCACTGGCGTCGATTCGCCGTGAGCGGCTTGCTTTGCTCTGTGGCTGGTGCCGTGTTGCCGCGCTGTTTCCGTCTTTTTTGTTTTGTTTTTTTGTGGTTGTTGTTGAGGTTTGTGTTGCATCACTCGTTGTCCTTTCTCATTTCACGTTCCGAACTAATCAGGTATACCTAATCAGGTCTAATCAGGTCAGGTCAGGTCAGGTCTAACCCACATCAAGATTTGGCTTTCTCTGAAATGTTGCCGCGGTGTTTTGGCCGCTGCACGTGCTGCTTTTCTCAAACGTTTTCGATTTGCGTCTTCTGGATCCGCACTGGCACTGACTTACTTCACACTATCAAAGCACAGCGGCGTGCTCTCAGTGATGAAGCATACTTACGGTATGAAATGGTCAAATGCCAGATTGTACGTTGATTTATGGTCGGCTCTTCCTTGAAGCCGCTAGTGGGAGGCTTTCCATCAATTGGGAGGAGATGGTGCTGGGAACATTGCCACCCATATATCTCAGAGACATGGGGGGGAATCGCAGTAAATCATGCCTTCAGCACAACCCAAATGATGATGCACGTCATACATTAGTATCAAACTGTGTGTGGTAGTTAGTGGATGCATCCATCGTCCCAGCACAAGGCATTCCGCCTCTGTGATACCGATTTATTTCAAGCAGTTGAGTCATATAGTCAAGTTATCCATGATACTACTACATGCTACCCACCCTCTTTGTCTTATCTCGGGAATACCTCTGACCGAAAAATGCTAAAAAATATTTTGATTGGTATTTTTTGACGCAGTTGTCGTCACATGGATCGGGTTCCATGTGACAACTCTTGGTGTCACAACTATCTCGGCCTTGGTGTAATGGACGGTATTGTCCAAAAAAAAACACCACTTCTTTCGTGTTATTTGAGAGAATGTCGTATTCTGCGACCATGCGATCATCACCATCACCATTACCATCACCATCACCATCACCATCACCATCACCATCACCACCACCACCACCGTCACATCCATCGCCTGCACAACGGACCAGCGCAGCGGCCGAGTTCTCTGGGAAGCGTGCCGACGGCCGCGGCGCCCGACGGCCCGCCGCCCAGCGGCCATAAATCAAACCCGATTATCTCACGTCCAGCACGACGGACCAATCTGATTCACAAATCGGTGCGGCCCGGGCCGGCCGGACCGCGGCGTCTGCCCTGGTGAATTCAGTCCGGCCCGAACGACGCGAGGTCCGACGGGTCCGGCGGACCGCCGCCGCCGCCGGCGCTCGCGGTCCGCGGTGCAGAGTGGTGTCCGCGTAGCGGTCCGGCATTGTGTCCGCACAGTGGTCCGGCGAGCATTCGTACAGCGACCCGACATCGTGTCCGCACAGCGGTCCGGCATCGTGTCCGCACAATAGTCCGGCGAGCATTTGCACAGCGGTCCGACATCGTGTCCGCACAGCGGTCCGGAATCGCATCGCGGTACAGAATAGCACAGCAGTGCGGAATCCCACAGCGGCACGGAATCGCACAGCGGTACGGAATCGCACAGCAGTACGGAGTCGCACAGCGGTACGGAATCGCCCAGCGGTAGGAATCGCACAGCAATACGGAATTGCGCAGCGGTACGGGATCACACAGCGGCTTAGCATGGCGTCTGCACAGCGGTCCGGAATCGTGCCCGCACAGTGGTCTGGCATTGTGTCCACACAGCGGCACGGAATCCTGTCTGCACATTGGTCCGAAATCGTATCCGTACAGTGGTCCGGAATTGAACCGGTGCACAGTCGGGGATCATGACTGCACAGTGTATGGAGCATTTTGTTCTTGGATTTAGTTGTACAGAGCTCCAGCATTTTACGATGTTACGGAAGTCTGGCTTCATATCCGTGTAGAGTTCAGGCTAACCTCGTGCTGGAGTCCAGGATCCTGTGGGGTTCCAAAATCATACCGTTCTGTGTCGCGGAAGCATATTCGTATTATAGTGGTTTGATATAATATACATGAATTTATATGCAGAATCGCTGACAGTTATGAAAGCGAATTTGCACACAATCCGGAGGTAGTAGCGGCCTGTAGGTCATGAACGGCATTTAAGCAGTGCTTCGCTACAGTACCCAAACATTGATCTTGGAGCAGATCCACGGAAAGGCTCAAAATAGTACGCACTCAGAGTTGCGAAATCAAGCGGACGCGTTCTTATAATCGGATCCACGCGATGTGAATTGAACCGGATATTCTGGGCAGGCTCAATGACCGGTGACGGATCACTGGATAGATGGGTCGGCTGGTAACCACAGCGGAATATTGGATCAAATGTGGCCATTCGGCGGTCTCTCATCCGGCCCAAGTTTAGGAATTCCCAGATTCAAGTAGCTCTTGCCAAGTATACGGTCAGCTCTCACCAAGCATGCGGTCCGGTCTCAACCATACGGTCCGGTCCCAACCATACGGTCCGCTGTACCCAAGCATACGGTCCAGTCCCAAGCACGCGGTCCGGTCCCAAGCATGCGGTCCAGTCCCAAGCATACGGTCCGCTGTCCCCAGGCATGCGGTCCGTTCTCACCAAGCATGCGGTCCGGTCCCAAGCACGCGGTCCGGTCCCAAGCATGCGGTCCGGTCCCAAGCATGCGGTCCGCTGCCCCCAAGTATACGGCCTGCTCTCCCCAAGTATACGGTGTTAGGTGCTCCAGCTGTGTTTAGAACCCAAGTGCCGGTCGCTACTTGGATACACCATCGGACTCTGCACCCGTTTCACCACGCTATGCCAGACCCTGCTACTCGCGTAAATGAAGAGGAAGGAGTCGTCTGGAGAATGTCGCTCTGCCGACACGCCGCCTCGTAAAAACTCGCCAAACTCGTAAACGTCTCGGCGGCAGTGCCGTGCCCTCCTCATGTCATGTTACCGCCACGTAGAGCAGCAGTGAGCCAATGTCGGGGGCGTTTCTTCCGGCGGCGGGCGGGCGGCGAACGACGCGCCGAGCTCGTTCTCGGCCGAGATGGGATCTCAGCTCCGACTGTGATCTCGCGTAATCTCAGCCGCACGGACGCTGTGGGGAGATGAGACGGAGAATGACCAGACGGATGGGGGCACGAATGGCTTCTGACGGTTATGAAATGTGAGGGCGACTAGCTGGCGGCCGGCTATGGGTGGGAGATTGGTGGTAAAATTTTTCCATATGCTGCGTTATAGAATATCGGCGGGGTGGAGTTGGACCATCCAACGACTATCGGCCGACCGATGATTTAACGAGGCTTAACTGCCCCCAGGTCACGCTCTTTTGACTTACTTGCGACTGTGACCTCTGTTGACCAGACATGATCTCTGAACTAGGTGATCCGCTCCGACAATCACGATCTGTGTTGACCTACCAAAGTTAATACCATATACCATATGTTGACCTACCATAGGCTAGTTTTACCTGGCCTCACACCTCCTGACCCGCTTGACCTGACACATGTTGACCTGACCTGACCTGCGGCAGGACCTGGTGCGGCGCGGCATCCCCCACCACTTCCGCGGGATCGTCTGGCAGCTTCTCTGCGGCGCCCACAACAGCCCCGTCAAGGCCAAGTATGCCGAGCACATCAAGGCGACGTCGGCCTGTGAAAAGGTAAGCCCTTCAGCCAATTTAATAACCATCCAAGCGGAGACTGTAACTGACAATGATCCCAAGCACAGCACGCTCCGGACGTGGTCGAAGAGAGCCGTGTGAGTGGAGACCCAAACCGACAACGGTCCACTCCCAGCCAGTATTTTGACGGTGGGAATTGGAGTGCCGGGATGCTTGTTTGCCTCCGGCGGGCGGACCGAGGTCTGTAAGCTGCTTTTTCTGTGGCGTCGCGGGCTCGGTCGATGGCAGGCGGGTATTTTTCCAGACGAATCGCTTCGGAGGGTCTGAGCCGGGACTCGGCCCGTTTGAACAGTCGGAGTGCTTCTGGGCAGTCTTGAGTGCCTACGGGCAGTCTAAGCGCTTCGTGGAAGTTTTGAGTGCTTCTGGGGAGTCTTAGTGCTTTTGGGGAATCTGGAGTGCTTCTGGACAATCTGAATGTTTCTGCCCAGCCTGTGTGCCTCTGGGCAGTACGAGTGCATCTGGTCAGTCTGAGCGCTTCTGGGCAGTCATCCTCAGCTTAGAGTACATCCCGGTTTAAGTCCAGGCTTAGGTGACCTCTTTCCCTCTTCCCCTGGCCAGCCTACCACACAAAAGCCACCGACCGACGTCCGCTGCAGTGCATTCTTTACGGCTCATTCCCATGTCCCACCTGTACACAGTTTACGTACATGTCTCCACAGTCTGCCATAGCTCCCGGTTCCCTCCTGTCAACCCCGGTGTCCACTGTCCCAGTCATTCCTATCCTCGAATCCCAGCAGACTCGCCGTTTCCCTGTCCCCGAGCCCGGGCAGACTCCTCCCTGTTCCCGAGCCCGGGCAGACTCCCACCGTCTCCCTGTCCCCGAGCCCGGGCAGACTCCCACCGTCTCCCTGTCCCCGAGCTCCAGCAGACTCTCGCCGTCTTCCTGTCCCACCGCATCCGCCCGTTCTCTGTCTCCGGGCGCGTCGTAGAGTTCATTTCGTCGTCGAGAGGCAATATCGCGGACCTCCTCGAGGGAGAAATACGGCGCCTCGGCTGTGTCTGACGCTGCTTGGACGACGCTGCCCCCCCCCCCCCCTCTCCCCTTTCTTGGAGCTGCGCGCCTCGCCAACCGAGCAGACCTCCTTTCAGCCGGAGATGTGATGAATGTGGTCAATTCAGCGACATAGGCAACGAGTTATCGTATCAAAAACGCGCTCCGGTTTCCAAAAATAGCTGCCGACCGACAGAGCGCGTCTGGTAATGCTGGCGCGTAAGCTGAAATGCCGTATTGATCCGCGTGGTGCCCCTTTCCGACGACAACATTTTCCTGTTTACATCGGGGACATCAAAGTCTTGCACGTCAGTGGCGTGCGGTGTGCAATTTTGTGTTAGCTTGTTCACGTCGCCCTAACACAAAAGCATGCAGGAAACGACAGGGGATCGGATGGCAGCAAGTTATCTTATAAGCGGCGTTCAATTGCAATTCAGTTGCTCGTTCGCGGTTCAAGTGCGTGCTCATCGGGCTGTTGTTACGTTGTCAGGCACGCTACCGAGGTTTACAGAGTAACATCCAGGGGAGTGACACAGTGTCCGTGATGCGTTGGCCTCACTGCTACGGATTCAAAACTGATGCCAAACTCGTGAAATCACGCAAGACGGTAAAAAAGTTGAAGAGCATGAAGATTAATTACGCCTGACCATGGTGCTCCACTTCTCCACTGCGACTTGACTTAAAAACTGGATTGGTAGCTGGAGGCACTTTGTCTGCGCCGGCCACCGGGGCCGCAGGGGCTGGGCCGGTCGATAGGTGCCGTCTCTCGAGTTAATTTCGTCCACACGGGCCCCATAATCGAGCGCGTTTGTCAGCCGGCCCGGCCGCCGCCGGGAGGCGAGAATGACCTCATCATCATCATCTAACCACGTCCGCTGATGGCACGCGAGACCGGTATGGGAAGGGCGGTGGGGAGGGGGAGAGACGGGGCGGCATTAGACCGACGATGGGAGGAGAGACGATTCAATTTTTCGGTCGCATTGACCGCGGGCGCAGCATTGCCCGGTAAGCCGCGTAATGAAGGTGTCATGACACGCGACATAATCAACGTGTCATGACACGCGACGTAATGAATGCGTCATGTCACGCGACGTAATGAACGTGTCATGACACGGGACGTAATGAACGTATCATGACACGAGACGTAATGAACGTGTCATGATACGCGACGTAATGAACGGGTCAGCACACGCGACGTAATGAACGTGACATCACACGCGATGCGCACTGTGTGCGTTTTGATGATGATATGAAACCTGGAAATGCAGCGGCCTTATGCCAAGTTCACCTACTCGTTTCTGCCCCGTTATGACGGTACCAACAACCGTCCCGCCACCGCTTGGTGAACGGCGGCCGGCCCTGTATTTAGTCGACCTTGACTTTGGTCGACCCCGCGCGTGTGACGGCGGCCGGGGGGTGTTGATGTGCGCCGGGCGGGGTGGTAACCCGGGGCGAGCGGGCCCCATCGACCCCGCCGGACTGCGTACCCCGGCCGTCCGGCCCGGGCCGCCAAACAGCGGCCGCTGTCGACTTCAAGCGGCGGCGATCAATGCCTCGAAATGGCGGCGGCGGCGGCCGGCGCACCTGACCTCCTGTGACACGCAGCCGGCGCCTGCGGCCGCTGAAGGTCACCGATGCTCGATGCCGGCAGGCTCGGTCACTAGCGACGAACGCGCGTCGCAGTGGACGCGGTGGGGTGCGTTGGACGGCGGGGCGTATCGACGCCGCACGCAGGCGTGCTCGGATGGCACCCCGGGAGGGAAGGGCGGAGGGCAGGCGTCCCGTGGCGTGGGAGGAGGCGCCCGCTCAGTGGGTGGGGGGAAGGGTGACCTCCTGGGTGGGAGAGGACGAACCATGGTTCTGTGGGCGAAGGGACGAATGGCTCCTGATGAAACCTTGGTGTAACTCCATCTGCCTCGACGCATTCACAGTAACCAGTGAATCGTGCAAAGGAAATGCTTTGACTTGACGGTTCTGCCAGACGTAGCTTTCCGCCGGTGAGTTCGAACGGGCAGGGTCATTTGAGGGCTCACATTTTGATGCCTGTCGTATAATTCCCTTTCGAAACGCCTTTGTCGCCCAGCGGCAATCTATTTCCTCACCGGCGTCCTTACTGCGCAGAATATCGAGCTCCGTCTGTTGCCCCCGCGCGACTGAGTCGATGCGTCGCACGCACACGCCCGGAGCGGCATGGGCCATCAACTCGCGCAAACGGCGCAGTACGGGCCGTGCGTGACGTGGCGACCACGCACCGGCCGACCCGGCCTCAGGGCAGCGGCCGAGCGACACCCGGGTCCGTCCCCTCTTGCCGTGCCGTCAGGATGGCCGCCAATAGGGAAGCGAGCGGCAGTGTGGCGGTGGGACAAACCGCGGCCTTGCCGCTGCGCTGTGCGAGTGTTAAGCGACGTCGCCGGCAAGGCTGGATTGTGGTTTGTTTACTCGCGCGCCGTCACCGCCTCGCGTATCTCGGAATTTTTCGGTAGATTGTTTCGATCAATCATGGAAACAATGGGCCCGGGACGGGGTGTTATTTGTTCAGAGTGCCACTGCCACTTCCACGCTGCACATCGGCTAAAATATTTAGCATGTGGTCGAAGCCTTGATGTTCTTGTCACAGTGACCACGATATAGTCTCAGCAGCGACCCGTCTTCAATGCTTTGCAGATGTTGGTGTTTCGTTTTGGAAAATACCTATCCCCGTCGCCAAATGCGTTTGAAATGTTTTGCGTGATTCGTGCGTGATGTAGTGGCCCTCTCAATGCGTGGTATAGTGACCCTCTCAATGCGTGATGTAGTGACCCTCTAAATGCGTGGTGTAGTGACTCTCCCGATGTGATATGTAGTGATTCTCTCGGTGCGTGATGTAGTGACCTTCTCGAAGTAAAGGACTGCCACTGCAGATCATATCATCGAATCCCTGCAGCGTTCCCGGAGTTAGCTCCAGTGTCGCCTGGGATTTCCTGTGCACTGTTGCCGTGCATTGTCCATTCATTGGGCGTCTGCTCGCTCTGGGTCTGGGAGCTCCCCGAGGCGCCGCAGACGCTGACCGGCCACCCGCCGACCTTCTGACCCGGTCATGGCACCCCCTCGGGACACCGTCGGCCACTCCGGCGCGGGCCCGCACCGATGGGCGGTCAGCAGGCTGCGCTCGGGTTTCTTAACTTCGAGGAAGCGGCCTACGGTTTGAGCGTTCTAGCAACGCGGCACTCGTGGTGCCGGAGTTGTGCTGCGTGCCTACAGTAATGGCTGGCTGGATCTGGCTGCCGGCCGCGCAGGAAATTTTTTTACTGTCGACCTTGTGCCACGATCCACTCCGACGCCATGGGCGGTGATTGTCTCGCTCTTGGTTTTCTGCGGTACATCAACATCGTTCGTAGTGCCGCAAAGATTCTCGCAGAATATTTTCCCGTTCGCAAGGGGTCTGGTAGATTATCTTTCCGTGCGAGATTTTCGGTGCTGCGCTCATATGACCCGTTCTGATTTATTGATGTTACGCCCCCTCCCCCTCCCGTGTCTTGATGTGGCCACGGCTCTCTGTGGTCACGTGACTTGTTGGGGCCTGCTAGTGCGTCGCCCACGTGACTTGGTGACGCCCCTCGTGACGTGACCTTCTGTGTGGGGAAAGCATCCTCCCCTCTCGACCAACTGCGCCGTCACTCACCGCCCCTCCCCCCCCCCCCCCCCCCGGCCTCTGCCCCGCCCCGACCCGCCCCGCCCCGCCCGGCCTGGCCCAGTCGGCTGCAAATTGCCCGGGGCGAGGTCATCCGAGATACGAGCGAGCCAAGCCGAGCTGTATTGATCACGAGATGACAGGAACCCGGCCAGTGCCGCCGATCAGGCCATGCGTCGTGGCCGCCGCCTCCACTTAGCTTCTGCCGCCTCTCTGCCATTTCTGCTGCCCTGGGCTGTTTCTGCCGCTTCTGCGCCATGTTCGCCTCCTCTGCACCATTTATGCCGCTGCTGCACCCAGTCTAAGCCTTATCGACAGGTCTGGGGGCCGTTGTATCGACGTGGAGTCGCTGACAGCAAGATTGGTGGGCGTCGGAGCCTCAGTCGAACGGGCAATTTTAACAAGAATTGATGTGCGTTGGCTCTGAAATCCTCTCACGCCAGCAATGCGTCGGGCATAGAGAAAAGGCTCATTGGCTCTTATTATATTGTGAAACTCCCATTTGCGTCAAGCAGGTGCAGATGACAGCCCCTTCAACTAGTCGCGCAGTAACGCTGGCTGGCTTCGCTTCTGTGGACGCTTCTTTCACTCGAGCCCGATGCTTATATTGCTTTGAAGCTAGGAAACATAAAGTCCCGACGTAATCACAACTCCAAAATACCAACTAGGCCACAGGCGAGTCAAGCTCACGCGGCACCGTCGTCCGATTCCTGCAGGCACATGACACCACATGCTCTGTCCATCCCGACACCCGTCGCCCTTCGCTGCCGAGTATCCGGACCTCCGTCCGCCACGCATCCGTTCTTGACGACGCGGCAAACCAGCGCCGGCCAGTCGGCCGCTTGTTCCGCGCCCTGAGCTCTGATTGGTCAGGCGCGACGCCGGAGAGTAATGGGCTGTCTCCAGCACGTGCCCCGAACGCCGCCGAGCCCCTGCGCACCTCCTCCGACCCCGGCCACCCACCTTGCGCGTGTTTCCGCTCCGCTGCGGCAATTACACGCGGCAGAGGGCGCGGCTGCGGGCGGCGCTGTTGTCTCAGCGCCGACCGCACTGTGTGCGCACGCCGAAACGAAAACACACCGAGGCGTCGTTGCGATCGGCGTCTGTTGTTCCAGCCGGACTCGAGGGTGGACAACCGACGGCGGGCTGCAGGGACCTCAGGGACAGGACAACCGCGGCGTGAAAGCCTGGTGTGGCGACAATCGGCGGCGAGCTGCAGGGAGACCCTGGAGGCGGGACAGGGGTGTAAACGGCTGGTGCGATGAGGATCAACGGCACGTTACGAGGGATCTCTGGGGACGGGGTAGAGGCGTTGTGCAAAACTGACGCGACGACAACCGACGGCAGGCTGCGGGGACCTCTGGGACGGACAGAGGCGGTGTGGGCGGCTGGTGTGAAGACGACGACAGCCTACAGGGACCTCTGGGGCGGGACAGGGGCGGTGTGGGCGGCTAGTGTGAAGACGACGACAACCTACAGGGACCTCTGGGGCGGGACAGAGGCGGTGTGGGCGGCTGGTGTGAAGACGACGACAGCCTACAGGGACCTCTGGGGACGGACAGAGGCGGTGTGGGCGGCTGGTGTGAAGACGACGACAGCCTACAGGGACCTCTGGGGCGGGACAGAGGCGGTGTGGGCGGCTGGTGTGAAGACGACGACAGCCTACAGGGACCTCTGGGGACGGACAGAGGCGGTGTGGGCGGCTGGTGTAACGGATCGTGTGGAGTGATTGCTGTCCGACATATTGTAAGCCAGGGACGAGGAAGCCGTGCAATCTGAACGAGGGACTCAGGTATAGGGCTCTAAATGCAAGTTCTCGAAACGAGTTCTTTCTTAACAGCATTCTAGAAATATGCTCGGCAGGCTACCTTTTGGAGCAAATAATGGAGCAACTCCAGCTGCTCCATACGATCCTGATAAAATGCCTCTTTGACGGGGCAGATGCGGGTTCTGAAAGTTCCTCGTGAAGTTGTTCAATGCGCTGCCGTCTTGCCGTGCCTTCGAGTATGTTAAAATGCCATAACGTGGGAACTGCCACGAGTGTGTGACTCAGCTGCGTACACTCGGCGCTGACCTGTAAAGAGGTCTGTGACGTCAGACCAGAGGTTGGTGCACGGCGTGGGAGTCAGTGGTCGAATGTCATACATCGCTCGGACAGGCGGACATTGCCCCTGCCCTCCCCCCAGTCTACCGCTGCCGAGTGCCGACCGACCTTCATGTTGGGAGCTGACCCGTCTGCCGTTTGTGGGCTGAGTGCGCCGGGGGAAAACGCGAAGGGCGGAGGAGGGTCGGCAGCGAGCCGCCGGCGGCCGGGCTTCCGGACCGGCTGGCGGCCGCGCTGGCATTGTGAAGGGCGTGACGTAGATGATCGGTCTGCCAGGCGTGATTGGTCCGTTTGCCAGGCGTGACTGGTCCGCTTGCCAGGCGTGTACTGCTCATTGCGCGGGTGGCATCACCAACAACAACAATGGCGTTTGACGGCTGCCCGCACATATCTGCTCAGTCGTCGCGCATGCGCAGTTTAATTTGAGAGGCATGCATACTGTGTTTAAAAGAAACATGCGGAGGTAAGAAACATGTTGAGTTTAAACATTTGGAGGTAAAAAGTATGTAGAGGTTAAAAGGAGTCCAACACTGATGGCCTTTTGATAAGAATGACTGTTATGCCTTTTTCTGTAACTGCCTCGTGTTTTTGTTAATTGATGTTCTCCTAAATGTTCGTCATACCGCGCACGAACGCTTGCGACCGGCGGTCAGCGCTCTTGCCGAGCGGTCAGTTACAAGGCTTTCCCCCCGGCGCTCCTCGTGGGTGGTTCATTGGGGTTGGTAACACCCCCTCTGTCAGCCCTACACAAACCGAGGCCGATGAATGGGGCCGTTCTTTCCCGCCGGCCGCCGCAGCGGTCACGAGTATATGGGGAACTTTAACTCCGGCTGCAGGCGACACTTCGGTAGACAAGGAAACGCGAAACGGGCCTGGTTTGTGTTTATCTTCTGTATCGGAAGCGATTACCGATGTTCCGTGCGGCACGTCGAACACTCGCGCATCGCACCACCACTGAAAAAACTACCAAGAAAGTGGTGACCTTGGGCATGAGGACTCTGGGGGCCTGAATCCGCTTTGGTCGTCGGCCATCCATATTGGTCAAGAATCGCCGCCCTGCGATTTGTCTGTCTGTCACGCAGTCCTTGGCGTGTCCTGCAACACGCAGGTCGCACGGGAATTCGTGCTAAAACCCCTGGTGACCGTTACTTGTTATGCACAAAATAATGCAACGAATGAACGCATGGGTCTTCTTTTAAGGTGGGGTCCACGTTCACCTGTGGCTGTTTTCTCCTGCGACTCTGGCAGGCGCCAATACCCTTTCCGCGGGGCTGACACGGACGACATCCGGGGGTGCCCCCGCGTGCCTCCCTCCCAGTTCCGCTGCCGCCGGCTGCGCCCCGTTCCGGCCGGCTGCCGGCGCTCTGTCGCCCGTCCCGCGGACGTCCATGCCCGGCATGCTCGGGCTCGTGTCTCTCCCCCCCCCCCCCCCCGTCTTCCGCGTGGAAGGGGCGTCGCTGCCTGGCGTGGTCGACAGGGCCAGCACATTACGTAACGACGCCGAGGCGGCCCGGGGCGCCGGCGGCGGCGACGGCGGGGCAGAGGCGTCTTCTGTGAATGGCGCTGACGGCTCGCACGCCCTGGCTATGCGGGGTAATCGCAGTGGCGGGTCCTGAACAACGAAAAGCTGAGACGTTGACCGCGACTTCTGCTCGTGAGCGTAAGAATGCTCTGCAGGTCGTTTGGGATAGCTGATCCAAGCATAGTTTGTAAACAAAAAACCTACCGGCGGTGCCTGTGTCCGCCACTGAGCGCGCGAGTGCGCTTGCAGTTCCATCGCGTCTGGCGTATACATATATACACGCATTTTGATACGCGGCTGGGCGTATACTGAGCCGACTTACGGCTGCTGCTGATCATGTTAAGATCCCGTCGACAGCGGCGCCGCAGGGTGCGCGGCGAGCGGCCATCCTACCCTGCACGGCCGCTGTCCATCAGCCAAGGCTCGAAGCACGCCACTCACGAGCCGCGCGCTCAAAGCGAGCGCGTTCAGCGCAGACGTTATCAATACGCAGGCGTCGCTCCGCCGCACGCGGCACCACTTTGCGTGGGGCACCTCCGGCGCGAGGGAGATGTTTATTCAGCAAGTGGCGGCGGTGGAGATACCATTATCAGCGCGGGACTGGTGGGGCATTGTCGGCCCATTGCCACCGCCTGCACGAACCAGGCGGAAGGCGGACGTTCAGGCTGAAGGCGCCGGAAGCGCCCGGGCGCCCTGGGAGCCGGAGCTGGGCCGACCAGCGGGTCGTTTCAATGCGTGGAGTGTTGGGATTATTCGAGTTTGTTGTCGTTGTACGCCGCACTCTTGCCGATAGCACTGCTGCGACGGCAACTGGCAACAACACGGGCCACAACACGGCAACAACACGCCGAATCACGGCGACAAATAGCATAAGACGCTTTACGCGCGGCTCCCCTCACCGGTTAGAAAGGGAAATCAAATCAAATATCGACTTATCCTATATACAATCAGATTATATCGAGTCTTTGGAGTATTTGCTGGTTCTTTGGCATCACAAAAGGCTGCTGAGATGGCAGTAGATTTAAAGATGTGCTCAAGGTTTAAGTTGCCAAGTTAGGAGTGAGTGCAACACTTTCAAAGTAATGCGGTGCGACTTGCTGGACGAGTTTTGCCTTGATTGCCTTAAAGTTAAAGCGCTGTTGTGTGCCGGTGATAGTACTAGGCTTCTAGGCTTGGTCATGGAAGAAAGCTTTTTTGATACTTCTTTTATTTCATGCCGCGCAATCTGAGTCCCGCAAATTTTAAAATTGCATGTGCCTTATAGACACAAACTGGATGTTTAACATCGTCATTGATTCAAGGCGAAGTGCAATGTGGCGACGTGCCTCATGACGTGAAAGGAAAATGTGTGCACACGAAAGGAAAAGTGGAGCTGTCGAAAAAGGGCCATGAATACATTCCAGTGATCGGAAAATGTATGACCAACACGCTTAGCATGAAATGGCGTTGAGTTTGCTTACAAATGGCGGCGATTGCTGATTTCATTCCGCATAGGCTATTTCAACGAACATAAGCGGGCATACGTATACATGTTGTGTTTGTTTCATGGAGGTTCCTGTTCGTCTGTCATGTGGCAGAATAGCAGCACTTTCTCTATGTTACAAATCACTGCTCGGGTTGCGTTTTCCTGCCGACATTTGATCTTGTATACTTTAGTCCGTCCACCTGGACGGCAGTCTGTGACGAGTTGTCGAGCGCGTTATTCGCGCGGTTTTGACCGTGTCACAGCTGACTTCGCGTGACCCGTCGTGACCTCTGACGACCGATCGTAACCCCATGTAAGCCATTGTAACCTCGGGTGGCCCTTCTAGTCCGCGCGTGACCGATCTTAACCCGAACGCAATATGACCGCGGCAGTCGCCACGCCCAAAAACCCCAATCACCACCACCACTACCGGTCTTGACCTCACGTGCGCGGTCGTCACCTCGCATGCCTCGTGGTGACCTCACGTGACCGGTTGTGATCTGGCATGCCCGGTCGTGATCTTGGATAACTCATCTTGACCTCGTGTACCCGGTCATGACCTGGTGCGTCTCGTCATGACCTCGCGTGGCTCATCGTGACCTTGTGTGACCGTTCGTGACCTTGTTGCAGTCTATCCGGCGGGACATCGCCAGGACGTACCCGGTCATGACCTGGTGCGTCTCACCATGACCTCGCGGAGCTCATCTTGACCTTGTGTGACCGTTCGTGACCTTGTTGCAGTCTATCCGGCGGGACATCGCCAGGACGTACCCGGAGCATGACTTCTTCAAGGAGAAGAACGGCATGGGCCAGGAGAGCTTGTTCAACGTGATGAAGGCGTATTCGCTGCACGACCGGGAGGTCGGGTACTGCCAGGGCACCGCCTTCATCGTCGGTCTGCTGCTGATGCAGGTCAGTCGATCACTGAGGTCAGCGCCCTGGTCAGCTGACGTCGATCAGTGCTGACGGTAAAGCTGGAGATGCGCGGACACGAACAGTTGGTGTCATGGCCGACAGGGATCAGTGGGCCGTAGCTTGGCGAGTTCGCCACTTGACAAATTATATGAGAGATGCATTTCGCTACGCGTTAAAAAAAAAACGGTCGGTTTTGGTGCGCCCCGAAACCTTCACCAATAGCGGACGCACTTGATGGAGACGGACTGCAAACGCTCTCTCTCTGTACCTGGCGCTCACGGGTCCGGGCTCGCCGTCCGGCGGTACCCTCGCCTTACGTCTGCCCGGTCGTCGCCGTACCCTGCCGCGGGTCTGCAGGCCCCCTGCTGAGCCACCTGTGCGTGCCGTGCCGCTTGGCGAACGGATTGACGGATGGGCTGTGCCGACCGTCATTGATCGGCGGCGGCATCCGAGCAGTGCTGATGCGTTTGTCAGCGGGCGTCGCTGCACGGAGCTGGTGATCAGCAGTGCTGATCTGTTGTCGGCCGGCGTCGGAGCACGGAGCTGATGCTCAGCAGTGCTGATGCGTTTGTCAGCGGGCGTCGGCGCCCGGAACTGGTGATCAGCAGTGATGATGTGTTTGTCAGCGGGCGTCGGTGCACGGAGTTTGTCAGCGGGCGTTAGTGCACGAAGCTGGTGGTCGGCAGTGCTGATCTGTTGTCGGCGGGCGTCGGAGCACGGAGCTGGCGCTCAGCAGTGCTGATCTGTTGTCGGCGGGCGTCGGAGTATGGAGCTGATACTACCCAGTGCTGATGTGTTTGTCAGCGGCGTCGGAGCACGGGGCTGGTGATCACACTCCGGCACCCGACAACAAACATGTCAGTTTAGATGCGTTGTCCAGCATGACATGACGTGTGGTCTACACAAACACAGCCGGCCTTGTGGCCATCTGCGCGAGCACATGACGTCATCTACTCGCAATGACGTCAGATGACTGCAGTCGCGCCGGATGCATGCGAGACCATATACCAAATTAAATGCATAATGCAGCGTTTCCATAATCAAACTCGCTGATCATGCAGACATGCTGATCATGTAGATTGCAACCGTTGTATCCTGCTCGCGACAATTGCAGGAGTTTTATGCATACCTGCATCGGATTTACGGTAGAACCTGCAACATTGAGTTGTGGCGGCGCACGCCGTCCAGTTTCAACAATGCACTTGCTACTGCCGACACCTCGCTTTTTTCGACATCTCGCTTTGGACCAATGAAACATGCCGACTTCATCTCAGTGAACATTTGTATCCAATAACTAGATACAAAAAATGCAACGAATGCACCCGCTGATTCTGTGCGCGATTGCAGACGCGTGCCCAATTCGTATGCGGACGCCTCTACATGCCGAATGCATCCATGATTTGCTGATTCGGCGAGGCAGCCGCGTTCGTGCGTCGCATTCGCCTCGAACACAACTGCGGGTCTCGTTCGTCAGTTGGCAGCGGCTGCCTATCCATCGGCCGGCGCCGTCGTAAATATGTTTTTACGCCGCGCATCGTCGGCCGGTCCCGAGTTATGCCGCCTGAACATCAGCAATGTCGAACATCCGGCTTTTTCTCGCGTCGGCCTCGTCGACGAGGGCGCCGGAAACGACGCCGGTGCGCCGGAAGCGTCCGCTCGCCCGCGGCGGCGCACCGTCGGAAACATCGCCGCGGTCCGACCAAGAGCGATTGCCGAGTCACTGGATGGCATGCTATGCGAGGGCGAGGGCCGAGCGGGGAGAAATACAAGGCTTGCTCTTCAGTTGCGAGGTGTCTGACCACGTTAGGTGTCTGACTGGCACGTGTGTTGTGGGAATTCGTTTTTCAATGTTGTTCGAGCGCGTTTAAGTGCACAGTGACTTGCAGAAGGACATATTGTATGCTTAAGATCTAGTGCCATGACATGGCATTGACTCCAACGCCGAGAAAGACAGATGCGGTGCGCTGCTAAATAAGCAAATTGAACGGATGGGCTATGTGTGCACCGTCGGATGGCCGATATGTTCATGTTACCTCGCGAGATTACCACACGCGGAAAAGCCTTCAAGGGGCCTGGAAGCAATTTGCTGTTACAATACTAACACGGTCAACGGTGCGCAGTCGAACTATCTAAAGTGCATGGAGGAGGCACGCACTGAAATCGCAAAATGGACCAAAAGGAAGTAACATCCAAAGGGGTCTATCAAACTGAAAATCATTCTGAGGACGGATCTATCGAAATGTCTTTTCCCGCTTTGGAGATGAGTCGCGTGCCGTCCTAATGAGCCTCGCATGTCTTCAGATGCCGGAGGAGGAGTCCTTCGCCGTGCTGGTGAAGCTGATGGAGGATTACCGCATGCGGGAGATGTTCAAGCCGTCGATGGCCGAGCTGGGCGTCTGCATCTACCAGCTGGAAGTCCTGGTCCAGGTAAAGACGACGGTGGCAGTCTGACCTACCAGCTGGAAGTCTTGGTCCAGGTAAAGACGACGGTGGCAGTCTGACCTACCAGCTGGAAGTCCCGGTCCAGGTAAATGACGACGGTGGCAGTCTGACTGCTTGCAAGTACCAATAGGAAATTGCAAACTTTGCAAGCATTACAAACAAGGCTATCGAGCGTTCTGAGTGAAACTGAAACACCAAGGAAGGGGGACGGAGATGCAACCCGCCCACTACCCAGTTATAATTTTTATTCTTCGTTTTAGTACCCGGGAAATTGATTTCCCAACGCACAACGCCCATGTCCAGAGATAATCACATTTGATCTGCAATCACATTTGACATTTGAATCACAGTTGCCGGGACCAACGTGAGCGTGCTGGGCACCTCGGGTGGGGCTGCAGGGGTCGCCAGAAGGTCAGAGGGAGTCGGCGCCCGTCAGCTGGTGATGCGCGCGTGAGCTCACGGCAGGACGCCGAAATGAAAGGGCGTGGACGGCGTGCCAGCATCGGATTGGCTGCGGCATTGTCCGCACGGCAGACGCTGTCCAATGGTGGCGCTCGGTCATCGCTGGTGATCAGTGATGAGGGCCGAGGGCGCGGGGAAAGTAGAGGGCACGAGACGGGGTAGAGATGAGGGGCGCTGGAAGGCACGTGGGCGAGGGGGAGGGAGATCGTAACCCGTGGTAAGTATCTCATTTGATGGCCCGTTACACCCTCGAAGGTCATATTTCTCGCGGTTAATCGCCTTCGCACGGGCGGCATGCCCGTGATAACACATAAATCACTTACACGGCTGGCACGTTCCTGTTTGCGCCGGTGAGCACGCAAGGAATGTCAGCAAGAGCGCGGACCCTTTGCGGGATGTGTCACTTGACGCTATCTATTTTCGGCAAAAGTGTTGCTGGAGCGACGTGAGCTCCCCGCAGGTCGAGCGGTTCTGCTCGATGCTCAAGCCGAGCAAGACGTCTGAGCACCGCTCGTCTTCATCCTGTCGGGGCGCCTGTCTGGGTCGCAGGTGCGGGTGGCAAAGTTGGGATTCGTTTCCGCCCGGCTGAGTTGAAGGCTCTCGCGTTCCCAGCGGCCCCCGCCAGGCCCCGCTGAACCCGACAGCTGGGAGCGGGGGGGAGGGGGGGGGGGGGCAGAGGGCCGCCCGCCGTGAGATTGTCTCCCAGAAACGGATGGCGCGCCCCGCCCGGGTCCAGATGCGGTCCCGCAGCCGCGCCAGGTCCAATTTTCGGAGCGATCACTCACCTCGCACGGCTGAGGTCACGGGGTCAGCGCCCTGCAGCTGACCCGGCCGGCTCCGGGCCGATTAAAGCTGCACGACCTCCCGGAGCCGGGGCGGTCCGCCGTCGGCTTCTGCCCATTGTCTGCAGGCAGCTGGCGCTCTGCCAACCGCTGACCAGCTGACTGGCGCCAGCTGAGAGGCTGGACGGCAGTCAGCTGACTTGGCTCGGCGGTGAAATCTCGGCCGGGCTATAAGCCAGGCATGCTAACGTGGAATTGGAAACGAGGGATGGGACGGCAGCTTAATGCATTCGGCGCTGACGACTAGCGCCGGATCAGGCCGTCGTGAAGGGAATGAATGTCTAAAATCTCCGCAGAGCTAAAGACTTGAATCTTTGTCCCAACAAAAACGCCTTCTACCTCTGTCCTTTGTTCAGACCACATCACGGCTCAACTATTCAGGACCCGAGGAGGCAGCAGCCGATGTATTCTTGTGAACGGTCCATGCAGCCGACTGTCAAGCCTGCAGAAGTGACACACTGTCCTCTGCCGAGATTCTCCCAGGGTTATCGACAGTGTGTGGGAACAAGGGCAGGCACCAAGCTACAAGTGACACGTGGCAAGTGTGAGATGACGTGTTGAAATGAAACTGTGCGTGGTCTGAAATCCTCGCGAATTCTTTCTTATGGAAGCTCTGCGGCCAACATACCCTGGTCCTTCATGTCTGGAGTCCATATTTCGCGGAAACCTGCGATTGCGAAAGTTCAAATATCTGTTGCATCCCGGCTTGGGGCAGGAATCGCATCAATGTTCCATGTCTGGCGTTGGCAGGCCGCCCCCCCCCCCCCCCCCTCCTGCCACTTGCCACCTGCTGACGGTCAGCCCCGCCCTCTTTTGCACCCATACGGACCTGCCACTACTGCCGTTTTTGCTGGCAGAGCTGTCGGGGCTGCTCTTTCACCCTCGCCACGTCATCAAGGATCTAGTAATCTAGCATCCCGCCGCTCTGCAGCTTGAAGAAGCCTACCCTCCCCTCCCCTACCCGCGCTTGCGGGAGCTGATCCGCTGACTCTGACCCGTCGACGCTGGCCTTCTAAACCTGACCCGCTGAGCCCGATCGGTTGACCCTGACCCGTTGAGCCTGACCCGCTGACCCGTTGACGATGACCTTCTAACCCTGACCCGCTGGCCTCAACCGGTTGACCCTGACCCGCTGACCCTGACCCGCTGACCCTGAACCGCTGACCCTGACCCGTCGACGCTGGCCTTCCAACCCTGACCCGCTGACCCTGACCGATGATACTGACCCGCTTACACTGACCCCCTGGGCCTGACCTGCTGACTCTGACCCGCTGATACTGACGCTGACCGCGACCCGCCGACTGTGCTTTCAGGAGCAGCTGCCGGAGCTGCACGGTCACTTCCAGTCGCAGTCGTTCCACACGTCCATGTACGCCAGCTCGTGGTTCCTGACGCTGTTCACCACGGCGCTGCCGCTGCCGCTGGCCAGCCGCGTCATGGACTGGTTCCTCTCGGACGGCATGGAGGTCATCTTCCGACTGGCCGTCGCCATCCTGATCGTCGGCAAGGCCGACATCCTCAGCCAGGACATGGAGGGCATGTTGAAGGTGGGTGCATGCTGACTCGCTTCGAGAGGAAGCCAGGGCTGGTGGGAAATAAAGTTGTCGCTAGGGGTGGTACGGGCTGTGGAATGTTGAGTTTGATGTGTAAAGGGCCGTCGCTCGCCCGCTTACGTGCCGGCTACACTCGGTTTTCCGCACACTGGCGCAGTGCTACGCAAAATTTCCGCACAATGACGCATCAGGACTGGCCCGGAGTCTGGCGCTTGGACTGTCAGGGAAACCGGTGAGCAGTCTCCTATCGTGCGACCTCGTCAATTGATCAGTCGTTGTCGGCGCTTCGTTTACATGCCACCCGCTGTTTGGACGCGGGCGTGAATTGGCCAACGCGCGAGCGATGTGTGCTCTGGAGCTCGACAAACAGAAGAGCGAGACAAAAACAGGCCGGTCGAGCGTCCAGGGTCGCGTGTCATCGATAGGTCAGTGACCCGGCGTCGCTACAGGGACGCTGGAGGTCACTCACAGCCGTTGAGGACATGCGATCCTCTGATTGCGAAACGGTTAGCGATGCGTCCATGGTGTGCTGCTCCACATAAGAAGACGATGCATTTCGCCCAGTCAAGGCTACGCACCTTTCGAACGGTCACCGACCCGGATTTCGGTGGAGTGAAAGTCACCACTGGGTTCCTCCTCACAACATGCCCGTGAAACGTCATTGTCCGCTGCTCATGACAATGGCGTAATTGTTGCTCATTCGCGACTCAAGAACAGCCACCCACGCCCTCACGTATCACCCGCGCGCCGCCTCCTCCGGCTCCCGGTTCAAGAGCTCTCCATTCAGCGCCGCGCTTAATTCCGAGTACCGGCACCGACAGCAGCACCGGGCCGCCGCGTCCTGCGCCGCCATCTTTGTTTGCCTCGGCACGGCCGGCTGACGCCGAATCACCCTGTCCTAGCCGCTGACGCGAGAAATGGAAGCCGACGGAGGCGATGCCTCCGTCTCGCGCGATTCGTCGCCCCGAACGTCGATGCTTATTCGGCATGGAACGGCGGCCGAAATTGCCGCCGGCGTGGACGGAATCACCGTGCCGGGATCCCCGGATGCGCCTCAGCGTCGTTTGGGGTCACAAGTCATGCTGGGATGGCGCCCGTTTCATTTGTTTCGGCCGTGACTTGTGCCGGGCCGGAGGCGGAGCGGACGGCGACGCCTCGCCGCTGCGGTTCCAGCCTCGCGGGCTGGCGGGTGGCCAGGTCCTGGGAGAGAACATGCCAACGGCCTTCGGGACCCCGCAGAATGTACGGTCTGGGTTCGAAAATGATGCGTCCATTCTGCAGCGAGATATTTTGGGGGGCGATGCATCTGGGCACGTGGCTTCAGCGGGTCGACTGGTGCTGACAATGTCGGGCCGATGAGGCCAATGCGACCCCTCGCACCCTGCGCGTTGTCAGGGAATGCAAATTTGTTGTCTATGAATATCATCTTACCTATTAGCTGAGACAAGAACTCGAGAGACCGCAACAACGTGTGTCCTGTGTCTAGATGGAGAGTGGCATGCGGCAGAGCTTTAGCGACCACACCAATTCTCCTCCACACATGCGCATTTTTTTACATTTGTCCATTGGCAGATGCTCGCCCCAGCTGCTTTGTCATTTCAACCTATTTGAACACTTGCCGGCCGTGATTTCTCGAATCCGAAGCGTCGTGCAGAGAAGGCCGGCGTCTCTGCGCAGTCTGGCTCCGGTCCCCATCCCGATGCGGTGTGAAGGGTGTGAAGCGGTGTGACGCGGTGTAGGGAGGTGTGACACTCGGTGTGACGTGGTGTGAAGCGGTGTGACGCGCGGTGTGAAGGGAGTTCATCCCGCTCCTCGCGTCCACAGTACTTCCAGAAAGAGATGCCAGTGAAGTTCGAGGCGGACCCGGAGAACCACTTCACGCTGGCACAGAACGTCAAGTACAACGCCAAGCGGATGAAGAAGCTGGAGAAGGAGTACACTGTGATGAAAACCAAAGAGCACGAGGAACAAGTAGAGTTAAGGGTGAGTGCTTGACGCGCGTATCTTGTCCTGGAAATTTGTGTGCAATGCAGCCACGAAGCATCGGGCTCCTCATTAAACTCCACGCTTGGCCCCGGCAAACTCATCTCATAACTCGCCCGCACCTGGCACCATGGTAAGGTTTGGTGGACATAGCGTGAAAGCGCATGATATTTTGCTGCATCTCACGGTACGTTGTCGTTGAGGGGGAGCTGTTCGCCGCATGGTGTAGGTAGACATAAAACGAGAAAACTCCAGCTTTGGAATAGTGTCACGAAGTCCCTATAGACAACCTTATTCGTGTATACACAGTCATGCATAAGTCTTTGGAAGCACTGGTGGTGGTGCACTCACATTTATGCGGCGCCCCAGCCCGAACGATCCACCCATCCCTCCCCGTCGAAGTCACGTGGCTGGCCTTATGAATAAGCATCGAGATTGATGAGAGGCGGAGAGGACCTTTGGGTGACCTTTTTAAAGTGTCCCGGAGCCGGTGAGCTCAGGCCGCGGCGATCGTGCTTGCACCATTTTGCTGAAGCCGAGTAGGTCGAGAGGCGGCCCTTGTGTGCTCTGGGCGAATGAGGGAGCGAAGTAACGGCCGTAGTGTGTCAACTAATCGCGCCGTTCTGGGTTTAATCACCGTGAGCCGGCTGTCATGCCGTGAACCGTCCGTATGCTGCGAGCGTAGGAACTGCGAAGTGTATGACCTCCATATGACCTTTGTCGGGCTGCAGATGACATTTTGAGCGCTGCTGCAGCTGTCAGCGACGGTGGAGAGTTTTCAGGGAACTCTCTGTAACTAGCGTGCATAAATGACCTTCGCATGGCTGAACTCCGTAACACTTGCGTGACCACGAACAGGGATAGCAAACTGATGGACACAAGGCCGTGCATGGCCCTGGTTATTTCATTTTTTGGGCATGACGACTGCAATGGCTATTGGATATGGAGTTCAGAACATGTTGAGGTCTCCTGAAACAGTGATGCCTGTCTTATATTTGTGACACTCTGCCCGACCTCTGCCCGACCCCTACCTGACCCCTGCCTGACCCCTGCCTGACCTCTGTCTGACCTCTGTATGATCTCTGCCTAGCCTCTGCCTGGGCCCTGCCTGACGTCTGCCTGACCCCTGCCTGACCTCTGCCTGACCTCTGCCTGACCCCTGCCTGACCACGCTCTTCCTTCGTCAGCGACTGCGGACGGAGAACCGGCTGCTGCGCCAGCAAGTGGAATACCTGGAGGCCGAGTCGGTGGCGCTGGCCGATCGTCTCATCCAGGGCCAGGTGTGCCGCGCCGAGGAGGCTGAGCACAGCTACGTCATCAAGCGCGAGCTCGAGTCGGTGCGCCAGCACAGCGGCGAGACGGCCCAGCAGCTGGAGGAGGCGCGGGCCCGCATCCACAAGCTCTCCGAGCAGATGAACGAGTCGGTGAGCGTGGCGGCGGTCGTGGTACCGCGGTGCGTTGCAGTTGATAACGTTTTCAAGACCGTTGTGGGAATGAATTGAGGTTTGGATTGGTTGTTTTTACTCAACGACTAAAGAATCCACTTAGAAACGTTTGGCGGGAGCTGAAAGGTCTTGACTATGTACAAATTCCCAACGATGTTTGGCAGTGATGGATGCACGTAAGTGGATCGGTCCATACCCGTGCTCAGCACTTTAATGGATCCATGAACCTAGCGGCCAATCTCACTCTTCATTTCAAAACAACCATGTTTTTTCTGGGACATCCAGCAAGTCTGTTTCGCTGGAGACAAGTGCAGGTGTCGCCCAGTGTGACGCTTTTGTTCGGACTGGGTCATCCCAACATGACCCTTTGACCGCCCGCTCGCCCTCCTCGCGCTCTTGAGTCGCACTCCCTCACGCCCATGCCGGCCTCTCTTGCAGAGCTCCAACGAGGACTCGCTGCAGGAGCTATCGCTCAAGACGGAGCTGCTGCAGCAGAAGGAGGAGCTGATGCGATGTCTGCAGGACGAGCTGGTTAAGGTGCGGCTGGAGCACGCCGAGAACGAGGCCACCATCCGCGAGCTGAGCGCCCGCTGCGACCAGCAGGACAAGGTGAGAACGCGCTGCGACCAGCAGGACAAGGTGAGGGTGTGCTGACTGGACGCGTGACGGCGCGCTGGCTGGACGGGTGACGGCGCGCTAGCTGGACGCGTGAGGACGCGCTAGCTGGACGCGTGAGGACGCGCTGGCAGGACAAGGTGAGGGCGCGCTGACTGGACGCGTGACGGCGCGCTGGCTGGACGGGTGACGGCGCGCTAGCTGGACGCGTGAGGACGCGCTGGCTGGACGCGTGAGGACGCGCTGGCTGGACGCGTGACAGCGTGCTGGCTGGACGCATAAGGACGCGCTGGCTGGACGCATGACAGCGTGCTGGCTGGACGCGTGAGGGTGCACTCGCTCGGGCAGGGGGGATCCGGGGCCGCCGTTCCCTGAGCCGCGAATAAGCGCCATATGTGCTCTGTACTAAGAGCCACTCCCGTCTTGTGATCTCAGATTTTACGCCGAATGTTTTTGGAAATGAGTTGATATTTTGGGGGAATTATGCGGGGAAGGAGGCGAATAATCGCGCGTTGAGTGATTAAGTCAAATCTTCCCTCGCAAAGAATGGGTTTCATTCGGGCCGAGTCTGATTCTAGCATCACTGGTCAGGACCATGACACTCGCACTAGTCTCTGATCACGGATACCGCATCGTGTCAGGGATATGTCGAGTCGTTTCGCTTGTTCTGGATGAGCCTGCGCCTGGTATCACCACGCCAAGATTGCAACGCTGACACCAGTCTCCCATCGCTGCCGACTGATACCACCGTGCGTGACGCCACCTTCGCCGCGTAGGAGCTGCGGCAGCTCAAGGACCAGCCGCCGGAGGACCCGGTGGCAGCCCTGCAGGAGGAGCTGGCTGCCGCCAAGCAGCGCGAGGCGGACGCCGTGCTGGCGCTCAAGGAGCTCCAGCAGACGGTGGCAGATCTCAACGTCATGTGGAAGCGGCACCTGGAGGTGCGTGGGCCGGCGGACGGCTGGTGCGAGCGCCGCCGAGCGGCGGTCATGTGAAACTCTGCTGCTGGGACCGTGCACTAGATGGTGACGCTGACCGGTGTGTTACAGTTGGTGACATGTTACTGCGTACTCTGATGTGTTGCTGGCCGGTGACGTAACAGATAGCTCAAAATTCGAACATGCTTCAGGGACCTGGCTCTGCCACCCAGCCACTCTCCGTGACCTCTGTGACGATGCCACCGCCGCCGCAGGAGAAGGAGAAGCTGAAGATGTCGGTGGAGGCGGGTGGCGCCGGCGGCCCGGACACGCCGACGATGCGGACGCCGACGGCGGCGCGCAAGCTGCTCTTCTGGAGCACCAGCAGCGAGGACACGTCCCGTCTGCAGGACGAGCTGATGACGTCACGACTGAAGGAGATCGAGGCCGTGGCCGAGATGAAGCAGATGGTCAACAAGATGATGGAAATGGAGACGCAGGTGGGCTGTGGGTTGGAGACCCGGGTAGGGAAAGGCTTAAGTTTGGAAAGGAGAATTTTGGTGACTGCATCAGCTGAAAATGTGGTCACAAAGTGGTGTGGTGATCCTTACGCTGGTTGGTGGCACGCTGGGTGTTTTTTGGTCCGCATTGATAGCATTATTTTAATTTTTGTGGACTAGGAACAAAAGCTCGATTGACGAGCGTGCGTCATCCTTCCTCGGCAATGTAATATGCCCTCCTATTGACTCACAGGTTCAGGTGACCACCAATCAGCTGCGGCGACAGAGTGAGGAGCACAAGAAGACTCTGGAGAAGGTAGAGTTCCTGGAGACTGAAAACAGACGTCAGGCAGACGAGATCAAAGACAGTCAGAGGAAGTTCTCCGATCTCCAGACCAAGGTACGACCGCTGGAGGGACGGGCCCCATCTCATAAGACCACGTAACACAGTCATGACTCAAAAACGCGTAAGTGGAGGGGTGGCGCTATCTAATGAGATTCCCCCAGACAAAGAGGCTTTAAATAGAGTGAGCCGGTTTCCGTTGCTGTTAACTGCAAACATGTGCACCATGCATGTCACACGACTGACGGTAATCCTGCTGTTGTAGAACTGCGTTAAACTTCGCGGAAACGCGTGGAGAAGTAGGTGCATCTCTGATTGCTCTCCTTGCCTTATGTGTGTGCTGCCTGACCAATCTCCAGTGGATGCGAGAGATGCGAAGAGCGCCTTAGTGGTGAAAGGCAGGCGTCGTCGCCGCGCTGGGAGCGACCTGCTGCTCTTGCTATCAGTTCCATGAAACACATTTCAGCGCTCTATGTCACCTCAAACCCAGTAATTTCTGGACGGCACTGGCGCTTCTTCGACTTCTTCGAAGTTTTTGTGTGCTTCGAGCGACATGCATTTACGCCGCGAGAACATTCGAGACGGCGTTCAATTCCAGCTCACGTTAGTCGCTTCAACTACAGTGTCGCATTGGACAGATGCTGTCAGCGATAGGGTTCCCTTTCGCCGGACCCCTGCTTCATCCCAGCCCAGTTGTCTCCCGGAAAAGCTTCTTCAAATCTACAGGGCAATCTATATGGGCATTTTTAAAGCTGTACTTGCTTGCCAATATCACATTTTAAGTGAAAACGTGACTTGGTGAAGGGCTTTAGCGGGATCTTTTTGTTGTTTATTTGTTGGCGTTTTAGGACACGCCATTTGCTATGGTCGTTTTGCGCCCATCTCAACTTTAATGGGATCCCCTTTATCATAATTTGGGTGCCTTTTGTCAACGCCTGTGTTAAAAAGGTCACCAGCTTCAGCAAGGCTGGAGGGATGGGGCTTCTCCAGAGCCCCGAGTGAAATTCGGGACCTGTGAAAGTCTCCCGCGGCGGGAGTCGAACCCAGGCCATCCGATCCGTGTCGACCACGGACGCTGGGCTGAACTGGAGCCGGGTCGTGAGAAACAGACCGCTGACGGCGCCGTCGGCCCGCTCTCCGTCAGATGAAGGAGGAGCTGATGCTGGCCCGGATCCGGGACGCCGAACACACCCAGTGCATGGCCGAGCTCACACACAAGCTGTGTAGCTTGGAGCTCAAGGTAGAGCATGCGGCAGCCAGGCTGGCCATAAGCAACATGGTAAACCACGTGATCAGCACGTGCTCGGCATGGCGGACCGCTTCCGACGAACTTGGTTGGCTACGCGCTGCCCTGACTGAGTTGCTTTACCATGCTGTTTGCGCAGTGCTGGCCGCATTTGAGTAAACACCGGGAAGTAAATCGTATGTCTGTGGCGCAGGTTTGCCTGGATTTGGCCCGAAAATGCTACTTTTGAGTTGATTTCATGTCATAGATACAGGCTGAAACAGCGCCTAACAATGCAAATTAACATGTTTGATTTTTGTTGAGTCTTTCTTTTTGGTAGGTGATTTTTGTTTTGTATCTGCGTCGGTGTTGTCCAATGGTTTTCATTCTGGGGGCTCAGATGCGTTCCACTATAACTGTCAAACGTCAGACATAATCCGATCATACGTTCAGGGCTCAGCATAAAACGTGCATAAGAGGCCCGTACACTCTCATTTCTGCATTTCGCGTGAAGCTTCTTAGCACAGCCTCTTGCGCGAGCCGGCTCTCCAGCTGCACCCCCGTTGGCGTTCTGTTGCGCCATGCAAGCTGTGTGGTCCGGCGTTCGCAGAACCACGAGCTGCTGGCGGAGGGCGAGCTGAATGGCGTCGGCGAGAGTGACCGCGTCAAGGAGCTCTCCGACAAGGTCGCCGACCTCAAGGCCGAGGTGAGCCGGCGCCAGGGGCGGTCGCCTGCGAGGCGCGTCCGTGTGTGACGTCACATGCGCGTCTCCCGCGCCCGTGGGCAGAGGCACCAAGCCCTAACCTGGTGCGGGCGTTGGTAACACATGGAGAGATCTGGTTGACGTGTTTGCACTCATCACACTCTGTCTCTTGTCACCGTGAACTTTTCGCCACTGTCCGTCTGGTAATATGGTGCGATATGTCTCACGCGCTATATGCTCACCAACTGCCTGCGTTTTGCAATCTCGAGCTGGCGCGAGACCGATGGAGCCCCTGAATTTCCGTGTTCACCTTACCGTGCTGCTGTTGCCCGCCGTCTCCTCTGACTCGCCACATGCACCAGCACAGTGCACTGCGCCGAGACCCTGTGCACTGCGGCGTGCGCGCACGCGTGCGCACTGCAGCGTGTGGTCACTGACTCGCCGTCTCCCCCCTCCCTGCCCTCCTCGCCGGCGCAGCTGCCCCTGTCGTTCGTGCGCGTGCCCAGCATGACCTCCCCGTCTCCTCTGCCGTCGCCGATGTTCGAGTGGGGCGGTCCCCTGCCTGGCCTCTTCTTCCTCCGTCCCAAGCACCTATAGCGCCCTGTGCTGCCTCGGGACGGGTCTGGAGTAAGTGCCGGTTGGGCCGTGACGCGGTGCTCGCGCTGCATGGCTGGTGCTTCCGTCGTACGGTCGGCCCCGCGTCAGATGAAATGCCACCCGCTTCTCTTTCGTTTCTAGCGTTTTAGCGTCGGGAACAGCTAGAATTGTTCTGCCGCTCCGTATGCTTGAAGCGACCTCAGTGTGCCGTGTGAAAATACGATACTATGCCACCGTGCCTTTGGTACCGACTCTACCTGTCGGTGTAAGAGACTTCCAACGTGCAGAAAAGACGCCAATTTCAACGTAGACGATGATGATGATGATGATGATGATTTGGGCTTTGGGGCGCACCGACTACGTTGGTCATATGGCGCCCATCAACGTAGACCAGTTATGCTTAAGGAGTAACGATGCGCACGCATGGCTATAGCTGCTTATAAGAGCATGCTTAGCTTGATCTTTATATTGCATAGTGATCGATTCAACGTTTTTTTTGCGGGACTCCAGACCGCACGTGTCTAAATGAAACGGTACTGTACTAAAAGTATATAGAAATTGAAGATCGACAATATATATGCTGTCAATGTTATATGATGCTAGATAAACGCATGCGGCTAAGGCCAGACGTTATATGCTACATGTTTGTACCGTATTGTTTCAGTGTACTTGAACCGGTAGTGGCTGTGTTTTTAGTATTTCATAATCAGTTGATATAGGTTTCCGGGGTGGGGTGGTACCTTACTGTGCTGTCATTTCAAGACCTGTTCGCACTTCTGGAACTCGGGGTACGGGTGAGGTCTTAAGTCACAACTATCCGATAGCAGGACAATGCATGTTTCCTATGCTTTGCAACAAGCAGGTGTATGCTGTTTTCACTCCAATTTCTAAGGAAGGCTTGCTTATTTGAGTGTGTGATGAAAAAGCCTGGTCTTCTCTCAAGTTGTATGTGTATTTAACCCTAATTACTTAAGGTGCATTACGTGAAGTATTTAGTGGGGCAGGTCACCACTGGAAGCTTTTAGCCGCCACGCTGTCATATATGGTGGAATGGTTTAGTCTGTGGATGCATTCCCCGTGAGCCAGCTCCCACGGTGTGGGACAATGTGTCACTCTCGCGGTCGCCTTCACTGCGTCGTGCGGCGTCAGTGCTGCCTCCCCCCCCCCCTCCCCGGTCACTACGTGGGACGTCACGACAACCCCCCGCGCCTCCCCGCCCGTCACACCTTGGTGGATCACTCCCGATCCGCGCCGCCCTGCTGAGCCGCCCCCCCCCCCCCCCCCGCCGCCAGATCCTGCTGCTGAAGCACTCCAACCGGTCGCTGAACAACCAGGTGCAGATCCATCAGATCCTGTCGCCGCGTGTCAGCGTCGGATCTGCGTCCGAGGAGGAGGATCTGCGCCTCAAGCTGGACGACGAGCGGCCCGGCTCGGCCCAGCTGGCCGCCGCCAGCTAGCATGAGGCCCAAGGCGGCGGCGCGCACCAGTCACCCTGGCGGCGGATGGGCATACTGTCTTGGTAGACGGTGCTCCCATCTGCCGGTGCGCGTCGCCGCCTTCGGCTAGCCGACGGCCGAGAGGTGGCGGGCTTGGGATCGGACGACCGACCGGCGATATGTCCTGGCCCGGCGCAGGAACTCAACGAACGGAAAGCGGCAGACGCGTGGAGTGGGCGGGAAGAATCTCATTTTGCACGCTGTTTGGACCGAACTGAAGGCTGCTCGCCGCGCGCTGCTGGCGTATGTGTTCGGTGTTCACCGCTAGGAGCAGTGCCGGCGCCACCGGCGCCTGCGCACCTCAATGTTCCCTCCCGACAGCTGCCGATGCCCCGGGGCGCGCGAGCCGCCCGGCGTCTGAGCGTGGGAAGATGTTAATGATAGATGATCTGTGATACGCCGTACGTTACTGGTTGTCGTTGCAAGGCACTGGGGTACGGGGACGGCGTGTGCTTTAACGTGATACAGTGTGCGTGGTGTTCATGAGTTGGTCTGGACTTCGGCCGGTTGCCGTGGCAACCGTGGATTGTGATCAGAAATTTGCATTCCGAATGTTTTCCCTCGGTGTGAGCAATGAATAACCGTTTGCAATGGCGGTGCTGGATGTAATTTATTGCTGCCTCCGTGGCGCTTTTCGCCAGAGTCCTATTTATTTCCTGCCGATGTTTTCGAGCCCGAAACCAGCGTTTACATTTTCGTAATGTTCTTGTAACTATAGCTGCTAGAAGCCTAATCGTGAGTTGTTGATAGTGACGGTACATCAGTACCGTCTGCACCGTGTCGCCGAACACCGTTAACACCGACCGTGGCCGAGCGATGCCGCCTCGAAGTGCCGGCACTCGCAACGACGGGGGACACTCGCCGGGCACTCGGCGGAGTGGGGGCACTCAGCACTCGGGAGCACGCGCCGTCGTCAGCTGAACTGACGAGAGCACGCTCCGCCAGTGCTGGTGACGGGCTGGTTCCCGCAGAGAGCACTCGTTATAGTTGGTGCTGAAATCAGTCAATAAATGGTTTACACTCATTGCAGTTTGAGCGCCGTGCACGGCGTGGGAGGTTGCCAAGGCGATTTGTGATGGATGGGATGAAGGCCCTCAGCATCTGCCTGCGATTTAGTCCTTGCTAGACGCGTGACCCACAGCCACCAAATTACTGCTGTTGTTGCCAGTGTTGTCCATCCTTCGACTACATAGCGCGAAACGATGTGGGTCTCTAAAACGGCATCTCATCGTTGAATCTATGGCGGTTGTGGGGGTTCGGACACGGCGCGAAGGTGGCTGCGCACGCTGCCAACGAGTCACGCCTGTGCGTTGCTTCATCACACAAACGCAGTCGTGTGTCCGCTCGTTGTCAGGCTGTTCAACACTCCGAGGACGCCAGCCAATCGCTGCGCCGCGCCAGAATCACTACAAAGCCGCCGCGCGCCGCAGGGGACCAATCACGGCACGCGGTGCCCGCCCTTCCTGCCAGGGCGAGAGGCAGGCGACGCCATATAGCCTCAGCAGCTGAGTGCGTCGTAAATCCCCAACGACACACGCACACACACACGATCACGGCACTGGGAGCCGCACGAACGGTACCATACCAAAAGGAACAAAATTAATTGGACAACCAGGATGGCCAATTCCATCACCAAAGCACACACACTGATCACCAACGGAAGAAGCGAGCCGAAGCGACCAGATTATTATCACAAGGCTGAGTCGTCGCCTTTGGTGCCAGTTAAAATCTGGCATGGTAAAACGGCCAGACCTCATGGCTAAAATCACCGACAATGGATGGACGGGCATTGAAAAGGGCAAGGCATCAATCACCAAAAGTAATTAAATTCAGGAGTCCTGAAGAACCCCTGTTTGGTCCCAGAGTGCATGAATAGCCAGCCCTGCTATATTGTCTCGTTGTGGACCATTTCTTTGAATTTTCTCGTGTTTCTTTTCCATGTCAGGCAACGAGGAACTCGACCAACGCAAGCGGTTCTCTGCATTCGGGTTTCCGTCTTGTTTTTTTTCTTCAATAAAGTGCGTCTCTGGTCGACCAGGAGCCCTCGCCGACATAGGCTCCCCTGTAAGTCCCTCTGTGCCTTGATACAGGGAGACGCATTGTTGCAGGGGCTCCGGTGAACGCAGGAGGCCTTCAGTAACTAATACGAACACTGGTCTTGTCCCTGCTTCGTAAATAGGACCCCAGGGTCCAAGCCGACTCAGAACAGCTGCTCAGCATTGGTGGTCTCCGACCTATATAGACGCCCTTGTCGTTCGGGGACGCCGCAGACGCGACAAGTCCCTTTGGCTGACCTTTGAGGGTCAGGCATCTGCCCCGGCGTCGTCCCCCGGCCAGCCCTTCGGACCCTCCAATCGGGCCCTTACTAGGTTGTGCTGATGGTCCTGAAAGTCACCCGGGCCAACAGGAGGCCATGTCCAATGTGTCCCCACCAGCTGGCTACGGCCCTGGATGTGTAGGTATGAACGAAATTTAATGGTAGTCAGCGACTCGATCCCACAACGCAACCACCTACCTGGTGAAGTGGAAACTATTCTTTCTCGGTATTTCCTTCGTATATTTGCTAAAGTAAGCAGACATAGTACAGTCAGCTTCGTTGAACCGGTGATAGCAACGTTGACGGCAATAATCCAATCGGTGGTAGTGTTCATTTTGGCTGTGATTCATCCAGTCTGGTACAAGCGGCCAGTTTGGTCAATTTCAAGTCAATTTTGGTGACCGATTAAAGGGGAGCCACACCAAATCCAGCCGGTGAAGGGAGAATCCAGACGCTTGGGTGTTGTGTGCACAGAACACTGGCGCATAACCACTGATTAGCCGCCTCGGGGCCGCATCCAGCCGTCCCCAGCGGCCGAACAGCTGACTGGTCAGCCGATCTGCCACCAGTCAGCTGACTAGTCTGACAGCGCCCAACAGCTGACTGCGCCCGGCTGCCAGACAACAGTCGAGCGGGCCAGAGTCCAGCCACGAGCACCGCCCCTCACGCAGCTGGCGTAACGTTGCAGCTGGCAGCTGGCGCCAGCTTTTCCCCGACAGATATTATCGCAGGACTCTCCTTGACGCCCAGCCTGCTGTACAAACGCTTGTATCGGTTTGCCCTCGCTGGGCTGACTCATGGCGTGGTTTGTTTATAGTGCGGGATGCTAACGCCGAACGACACAAAACCCGCTTGCAGACGGCCAGGCAGCCCTACCCTTGACAGTTGGTGTCCAGCAGTTTTACCACGTACTTCATCATGTCCGCCTGCCAGCCGCGTTACCGTACAGCGACGACCACCGTGGAACCCACGTGCTGAAACAGTCGTCAGCGTCTTCCCGCGCTTTCGATTTTCCCACCGCTCAGCCGAGCCGCCCCGCTGCATGACACCCAGCGCAAGCCGCAGCTCGTGCCAAATACCACGGCGCTCGTCTGCTCAGAAATAGCCGGTTGCCGGAGCCCCGTCGTCGATAACGCTGCAGCCCTCGCCATTAAAACAACGTCCACGTTGGTGTGATGTATACAACTCGCTTCAATTTTTCGCTTTTAATACCAAAAATACCTCCATAAAACATCGAGAAGAGACTTAAAACAGCAATAAAACGGGACAACCGCAACAGCCCAAGCACACCAATACCACATACACTGGCAGACAGGGTGGCACGCGCTCGCGCCCGGCTGGCGCCGCCCCTTTGGCGGAGAGTGACACTGCGCCGCGCCCGCGCCCCGCCATGCCGCCGGCTGGCGCATAAACTCTGTCCAACGCGTAACACGGCTGTTGCGCCCGCCGGCCGGCGCGTGTTAAAAGCGACCGCGGCGGCCGCTGGTTAAAATGGAAGCGTGCTTCAGCTACCACTCCTTCTTGTGCTCGTCCATGGAGACGCCGCCGGGCCCAATGGAGACCAGCATGAGCAGACCACCCACCACCGACAGAGTCTGCCGGCGGAGAGAGCGCGTGAGGGCGCAGCAGGGCATGCAAGGCCGACCCCACCGGTCGCGGCAGGTGTTACACTTGTAGGGGAGGATGGTGTAGCGACGGGAGAACAGCGCCCGGTGCACGCCAAACACCTGGGAAATGAGCTTCGGTCGAGGCCGACAAAGCAGTGAGAGGGGCTGAACTTTGGTCACAAGAGATAAACGGAGGCTTTGCTCAGGTTATTTAGCTACAACAGATACAGAACACAGCTGATAAGGCACAGGGCGAACACAAGTAACCTGGCAAAACGCGCGGCTACAAAAATGAAATAAACGGGAACGGAATGAAACTACCATGTGACATCACGTTTTTACACGCGGCACTAAACCGTGATACAATCAAACGCGAGAGTACCCAGACGCCAGGGCCGGGGTACACATCACCATACCCCCCCCCCCCCCCCCCCCGCCGGCCATACTCCCATCCCAGAGCCCAGCACGGCCGACCCAGCCGGGCCGTGACGTCACGTCGGCAGCGAAAGTGGCCGTTGCCGCCGAGGTCAGCCGGGTCGAACTGGGTCCTCTCGCCGCCGCCCCCCCCCCCCCCCCCGCCCTCTGCCCGGGCCGTGACTCGGCCAATCCGGCGGCAGGACGGCGTGGCCGAGCCGCATCAGCCCACATCTCATGGACCTACGGAGACACGCCCAGAGGCCACAGACGGGCTCTACTGAAGTTTCCCAACACGGTGCGCTTCATAAATAATTAACGCAAGGACGCGTTCGGACGAGGACGATTTGCAGGTTCAGACGATCCCCTCCCTCTGAGATTTTTACGTGCGCTCGGCCACCTAGCGCATAAATATCTTCACCTGCGCCCTAAATGAACCGATCACGAAACGGACCGGTTTACGGCAACACCCATTCAAACTCGCTCCCAAGCAAATGGAATTCAAATCGCGGAGAGCATAATGCTACGACCCAGCCGTCGCCAGCCCTTACAGCTCAGAAGAACGTCGATATTTTTCCTCGGTAAGAAATCGTCCCCAGAAACTTCGCGACAATTCCACGGGAATGTTTCCCAGGATGCCCTGCCGTTGCCTAACGGCCTCCCTCCCGCAGTTTATAAAAGTCGGGCCGTGCAGCGTCTCCAGTCAATGGCGGGAACCCCACCCGTCCGAACGCACGACGACCGTCACCGTAAATTATCCGACCAGCTACAATTGACAAACACGCGCTGGGACGAGCGTCACACACGGACGCGTCAAAACATTAACATACTGGGCCATCCCATCCCGCAACGTCACAAGGCGCCGCACGGCACCGCAGCACGGCGACCACGGCAGTAAGCGGATCCCCTGGGCCTTACCTGGAAGAAGTCGTACTTGAGGAAGTCCCGCATCGGCTTGTAGGAGGGCACGGACCACCATGCGTTGACGTAAAAGTTAAGTGCCATGAGCCAGGCAACTAGCAGCAGAGCAGAGAGCTTTGTCTTGTAGCCGATCGTCACCAATACCATGAGTACGGAGCCGATGATAATCTGAAGACACGACCTTGACGTTACATGGCCATCGATGGATGAGCTTGGAGAGCCGACCGCGGGTCATTTTACGACAGTATTGGGCCAATATAAGGCCACATTGGACACACCTGGGGGCCATTCTGCGCCGCACGGGGTCCATATGAAGAGAAGGGGCGTACTGTGACGAGCTCGCAGCCTTCGACGACCGATCACCCCGCCCGAAGCACACCCGTTGAGACGTTGCAGGCAGAGACGACGCTTTGCTTCAGGCGTCACACGGAGACCTCCGCATTTGGTCAGCTAAATGGCCGCACAAAGTATGCAATAACAAGTCTCCCACGTCGTCAACAACCCACACAAAGAGCGGGGCCGCTCCAGGGACCTGACACTCTGACTAGGAAGGATTATTACGAACCATGAACTCGGACACAGCGACAGGGCATTTACAGTTGGCCTCTTCCGACTCCCGTAACCGCTCGCCGCCGACAAAAGAGAGGGTCGCCCCGTCCGGAACGCACCTGCACAATCTGCATCGGCGACACCTCGAAGCGCAGCAGGGTCAGGAACATGAACACCAGCAGAATGCGCCCGGCCAGCATCAGGTACGTCTTCTGCTTGTTCTCTCCTGCACGTAAAAACGCCGCCGGTAAGAGCTATATCTCACAACAGGCAACCCGAGGCGACTGATACGAGCATGGCCAACACGAGCGACGACGTCCATTGTAATGACAGCATGGTTCCGGGTAACCTCTCAGTCAAATGCTCATCCCATAAAGCGTCCCGCGACATTTTGCGACAGCCAACGAGGTTCAGCTTTCCGCACCGCGCAGCAGCGGCCAGTTACAAAATACCGGCGTGAATAATAGCTAACAACCGCTACCGCAAACGGTCGTCATGAACTTAACGATGGCAATCTTAGGGTGTGATAAATATCCAACGCGGTCTGGCATGACGAGAACGCAACATGACCAGGGTCCAGCAATGAGACCGGTTACGCCATCGGTAATGGCAGCCGGTCACCACGTCCTCAATTTCCTCAGCACGAGTCGGCATCCAGCTGGGGGGAAACTGTGCCCGGTTTTCCCAAACCAGTTTACCGTAATCCGGGCGCAGGACTCGCCGACCTCCGCCACAAGCCCATCCCCACGACGCCGAGCGTCGCCCCCCGGCCCGGCGGCCCGGCGGCCCGCCCCGCGTGGTCCGGGGCGGCCGACCGGCTGTGCGTGCCCCCGGACCGCTGGAGGTCAAGGTCACCTCACGGTCCGCACGGCGCAGACTCGGGGCGCAGCGGTCACGGTCGACCCCCGACCAGGCTCCACGTCAACGGGATGTGTAGAAAAGCAACACCACATTTGGCAGGCGGAACACGGGCTGGGGGGGACCACACGCATGACAGGATGACCAGGTTACCGGCGCACCAGGATTGCGGGAGGTGACCTAGCGCGCGAGATGGCAGGCAGTGCGTAAGTTGGCGAGAACACGGTGCGGTTCTCAAACTGCGTCAGATTCGCCGCGCAGTCATCCCACAGCATTTATGCGATCCGTTGCTTGATTTAAGATACATTTGAAGCCCTCCATCCCCACACGGAGGAATGCAGGGCGCGGAAATCCTGCCGAGCTACGCAAATTTATGCACTTGACTAGCGCAGTTCTCAAACAACGATGGGTGTGGCTGTTCCAGTGTTTTAATTCCATGTTATTTGAAATCCCCACATGACTTGGCGATTTTACGACCGCTTACACACAAGTTGCGCTAAGCGCATTTTGACGCTGCCGGTCAGAGTCGAAACAATCCCCAGATTAGTGCACCTGGGTCACTTCGATGCCAGTCATACCCGGGATAGACCGGCCCCTACCGCCCGCCAAATAACTGGCCAAGTCATGCGATTCACCACACGGACAACCAGCCCTATTATTAACCACACTGACACAAGCCCTCACTTTGCTTTTAATACCGCGACCTCCACTCGGGCACAAACGACAGACGGTCCCCGGTTGAACGCTACAGCGACCATATCCCTGGCTTCAGGCACTAACCGGCACATGTTGGTACCAGCAGCTGCCGTGCTGGTCGGCCCAAGGCCCCTTAAGTCACCTATGCGGCGCAGGACACAGACAGACAGACAGCTGCCGCGCTAGCCGGCCAAGGCTTAAGTCACCTATGGATTGAACTAGCAATGCCGCCGGATAAAAATCTTACCGAAGCGGGAGCCGTTCGATCGTTTGTCCTAAACCCTCCTTCAAACACCCTGAAGTGAATATACCCGTAAAGATCGTGACGGAGCTTCTTGCGATCTCACGTTGCAACACCCGCCCTTCCAATCCAACCCCCCCCCCCCCCCCCCCCCCCTCCACCCCACACACACACTCGGCCCACACTGATCTCAACGGTCCCCAACAGTAAGCCTTCATCCCTCCTATTCCATACACTCGACTGCGGCGGCCCCCGGCTGCGGCGTCCCTCCATTCCACACCTTGGCGCCGCTCGCGGGCGTGGCCGTCCACTCACCGAGGCTGGGCACACCGGCGAACAGGCTCTTGCCCTCGACGCGGGTCTCGGCCAGCACCAGCAGCAGAGCGCCGATCAGCGCCAGGTTGCGGAACAGGAACTGCGCGTCCCACAGGATCTGGTACGCCACCGTCTGCACGATCACGATGCCGAACAGGATGCCGACGGCGATGTCGACCTTGAGGCGCAGCAGCACCATGGCCACGCCGCCCAGCTGGCCCACCAGGTTGACGAAGACGAAGAGGGCGGCCAGGAACCAGCCGCAGCCCCACGAGATGTCCATGTACTCCCGCTGCGGCGGGACGCGAAAGGTCAGGCGGGTCAGAGAGGTGAGCGCGCAGGGTCGGGGGGAGGGGGGGGGGGGGCGAGCGGGGTCAGACAGGTCGGGTGGTCAAGCGGTAGGAGCGCAGAGGGCCACAGGTAAAACTGATCAGAGTGCTAGGCAGCTGGACTGACGGGCCGAACCGGTCCGGGCTTCAGCGCCATGACGGTGCACTAGCGCTAGCCGCGTCATATGAGGGGAGGGGGGGGGGCGATATAGGCCCGCGACACAGTAGTCCATTGACTACATCCACCACATCAGGACGGCCAACACGCCGACGGAGGCGACTCTGGGTGCCGTCCAGAGAGGTCACAGGCCAGCGCCCGAGGTCCCAGGCCAGCGTCAGACACCAGCGCGTCCCATAAGCGGACCATCGTATCGCAGACTCTTGCAACCCTCCAACACGCTTCCGACACATCTTTGCCGGGAGGGGGAGGGCACACGTCTGACAGTGCGAACACCTGACCCACCATTGTGGGCACTCTGCGGCGATCCCGCCCACTAGCCGCCTTCACTGACCGAACGCGGCCACAGCATGGGCCGGTCAAAAGCAGCACGCAGAAAAGCCGGCAGACGCGTCAGAGGTAACGGAACAGTCGGTGAGAACGGACGCACACAAAACAGCGGTGGCGGAGGGTGGGTCCGAGCCACTGGCGACGTCTGCCGCGTTGAGTCGAAATATGACGATGCCTTCTAACTATCCTCTCACTCGCCAAGTTTGATCGCAGTTCTTTAAAAAAAAAATAGGCCGCCGCTGTCCCCATGGGGACAACTCTATGAATCTCCATGCCATTAATTCCACGCCTGAACCAATCCCCAACAGAAAAGACTAACCGGGGGACCATGTGCCGGCAGTGAGCTAGTCTCTCCAGTGACGCACCAGGCGGACAGGGAGGCCTGCTCACCTGCTCGTTCCACTGGAACCACATCCGCAGGCCATCCTCGAAAAATGTGCTGATCAGACAGAAGCGCGCCACGTGAGGTAAAATATGCTTCGTTTTGCGTAAAACCTGGAAAGGAGAGATCCGTGTTGACATCAAATGAGCGTGATTAGGAGATCAACTTTGGGGATACTCAGGGATCAACTTTGGGGACATTAGGGGATCAACTTTGATGGACATTAGGGGATCAGCTTTGATGGATATGGGAGACTGCTGACATGATGATTGTGACAAGACAGAAATACTGGGCAAATATACCCTATCAGAATGTAGGGTACACCCTAAGTAGAATGTAAGGTACAAAACACAAGCATGACAACAATGAACATGCTGCATCCTCCAAAAATTTGCAAAATAATAAATCTGAAATTGCACAACACACAACTAGCCCCAGGTGGTCTAACACTGAGAACTGAGCACTGCATGCAAAAATTGAGCATGTTCAACATCTTTGTTGCAATTATGGGTACAGGGGTATGAATAGTGCATTATACAACACTGACATAGCTTCAAACAGGTAGGTATGGAGTGTGCTTTGGCACACACCACACCTTGGCACAAGCAGTTTGGTCCAGAGTCAAAATGGACAGCATGAAGCACAGTTCATATGATGAAACAAGATTACCACCTACAATCTTTTCAGGTGTTTTCCCTTTCACAGCTGGAGTCTGCACAGCTGCACAGTTTTTCAATATTGACTACTCAGGTGGCAAACATTTCAGTACTTTTTTGTACTTAAGTACTTATGCAGTACTTTCTTGTACTTTGACATTTAAGCTTGAGGCCTGTTGGCCATTGCCTCTCTCTTGCTCAAAATCCAGCCAATTGGCATCAAACTGGGCAACAGTCAACAAACATCAGGCATCACAAATGGCACTGGGCAGTCCGATGCCTGGGCTCCAGGTCAAAGAGATCAGCACAAACACATTCAGTGTGAAGGCTGCCAGCCCCAGGATTGTGGCAGCACAAATTTGTATTACATCTTGGCACCAAGACCTACTGAATTAATTTTGGAAAACCATGACAGACAGGTGGCAACTATTGGAGATATATCAACTAAACCTGAAAGATGCCTTGAATGGTTTACAAGGGGAAATGAGAATGAAACTTTTAACTATAATGTCTTTCTTGCCCAAGAGAAGCTAGCAAAGCCAACGAGCTGTGGGATATACAAACAGGTTCCATGGATTTGTTTCAAGGTAAGCCTTCATGAAGATTTAGCAGAGGTCCACTTATGCAGCGCTTGCACAGCAACCACAACAATCCTTTGAAACCTAGCTGGCTGACACAAATCTTGCTCAGCAACTTAATCAGAGATCAGATAGCTTGTAACCATTTCCTTTCATAAATCATAATATTTTATAACTTTCATCTAAAAGTGGATAATTTAGAATGATCCTTTTTGCAAATATGACAGCACTGTCAAAAAATTGGTTTAAATGGATATCTGCTCCTGTTTGATCACTTCTTACATGTCCATAATGGTCCATTTTCTGATCAGTTTTAATGTTGCCATGTTACCTTGCTAAAGTCTTGCCCCACTTTGATAGATGCTTTTTAAATCTTTTTTAATTCGAACCTTTTAGTTTGCTCTCCTTCACAGAGATGCAAAGAAACATAATTTGACTGAACAGCTTGCTTGCAAATTTGCTAGATTTAAGCAGCAATCCTTTTGCAGAAATGCAAGCAATGTTGTTGAAAACTGCATTAACCTGCCACCACTGAATGAGCAGATACCAACTTCTAAAAAATATAATAAGCTGTACCTGCATTCCATACATATACATTATGCATAACCACAACATATGCCTGAGCCACATAGGGCAGATACCAGCATTTTTTTATCATCCACCTACTGACAAAATGTGAAGAGTAAAGAACTGGAAATCTGGCACAATTTACTTGATAACCCAGTGGAAATTAGGTGTTTATGCCTCATACTTTATTATGGACATGCATTTGGCCACCAGGTCATACCTAATATGCCTCATCAATCTGTGCAACTTAAGATGGTAGAGTCATTCAACTGCCAGCTATTACTTCAAGGTACATTTTGCATGTTAATTTACCCATTACTTCCAGGACAAAAAATTACAGGTTTCAGTCCTATCTGCAGCAAAATAGAGTGGCCAAATGCCAAAAGTACAGATATATCCAATTCATACAGATGGTTTTCAACATAAACACTTCCCCTAGCAGACTGAACATGTAAGCCACCTCATGCTGCAGCACCAAACAATCAAACCAATGGCATGGTGTTGCTAAATCCCTAATGATAAATAACGCAACAACCGACTTAAGTGCACGCATGCCTAAGAGGCAAAACATACGCGCATATGTACATCAAAATTAATGTTCATAAGCATATATTTAAGGAATAACCGTCACGAACCGGTCGAAATCCATAAGAACATAGTGAATTTTGCTTACCTCATCCGCGACATCCTCAGCTTTTGATAAAAATTCTTTTTGAGTCGTCATATTGCTGAAAGTCCGGCCGACCAGCGTCACGTCAGCCGCAAAAGGCTGAATTGGGTCGAAACAGGAATTTTGTTATGACATCACTTTCGACATCGTCTGCTGAGGCGGTTGTCTAAAGTTTCTTGACTGCAAGGTATGTTGAATTTTTAATTATCCTCTGATGAAACTGGATTAGAACAGGGCCAACATTTGGGGAAAATGAATGAATGATCAAGAGTTATTACATTTCCAGCTTCCACGTTTTTATCGATTAATGATGGCAACCTTTCTGCAGATGGCTCTTCTTTTGTTATCGATAAGGATTGGTATTGATACGTTCAGTCTCTCAAAAATCAGTTTGGAGCTAAAGCAGTTAATAAGAAGTAATTAAATTCTGTTGAAAGCTATTTTATTATTAAGAAAGAGGAGGACGAAGGGGGAGTTATCGATAAGAAGGTGTAATCATTTTCGTCACTTCGGGTCACTTCCTTTTCCGTTATCGCGGGGCGGCGTTGGGTCATCCGGGCAAATCTCCGCGATTCAATATGGTTGGAAAGAAGGTGAGCGAATGCTGGTAGTCGAAAGGACTGACAATAACATGGCGGGAAGCGTTAACTTGTCGTACTTCGTTGTTGTTTCACCGCCAGGTGTGTGTTGACGGCTAGGACAGCCGCACCATTCGGGCGGACTATGTCGTGTTAGCGTCGATGTTTCCGCGTACGCGAGTCCTTTGGCTAGGGCGCACTTGAGGTGGGGTTGTTCAATAGTGGTAGCACTGCTCGATTTTCTGTATAACATCCACACTGTTTAAAAGGAGTAGTGATGGATGCCCTTCATAACCTGATCCGTCCTGCAGGGGCAGGGTTTGGTTTCACGGTATCATGTGTTTGCATATGCAGCAAAACCGCCGTGATTGTATTGGGCGCAAACATCAGCGCTGATATATCAAGGTATGGAACAGGTTCCAATATATTAAAGTTAATAAAGTAGTGTAGGTACATTGGTTAACTGACTGGTGGGCATCATATAAAAGGTTAGCCTTCTTGGATAGTCTTTTCGGCTTTTTTTTACTTGGGTACCTGTATTGCCGACGGTGGGGAGAGAGCTACGCTGGCTGCAGGGTTTCTGTACTGCCATGATGGAGAAATGCTGTTAGGTATCAGCCGACTAGTGACGTCACTGAAAATGGGTTTGCATCGATCGGGGTTCTTTTGGGCCGACTGAAGGCTACAAGGCATTTGCTGGCGATATGATGTCACTGGTATTCGACTGGATATGTGACGTCACTGGTGGTGAGGCTTTAGGGCTCTTTTGGGTGCAATGAATGCCGTAAAGCATCACCTGACGATATGTCGTCGCTGGTATTCAATGAAACATCAGGCGCAACGGGCCTTATTCCATCTTTACCTTTCGTACCTGTCTGCTGCAAGCATTTGCGTGCCGAATAAAAGCTTGACCGAATCACCTGAATGTGTGACGTCACCAATCATCACTTGATACGAGTGCACTTAGGCCCCACAGCTGCGGTGTATCATGTTCCGTGAAATATCACTGGGTATCGTGACGTCAGTGATATTCGACTAAATATTGGTCGCAACAGGTCAAGGTTCATTTTTAGCTTCGTACGTCTACTGCAAGCACTGGCGTGATGAATAAAAGCTACCAAATCACGTGAGTGTGTGACGTCACTGGTCATGCATTTTATGGATCTTTGGGGGCCAACCGAGGGCCGTAAAGCATAACCTAATGATGTGACGTCACTGGCATTCGACTGTGTGTGATGTCGCTTGTGATCAGATTTTAACGGCCTCTTTTGGGCCGACGAAAGGTCATACGACATTACTGAAGATGTGCCGTCACTGGTATCCGAATACAATTCAGGCGGCCATGGCCATGCTCCATCTTTACCTTTGGTACCTGTCCATTGCAAGTATTTGAATGCTGAAGGAAGGGTCTGCCGAATTACCTGAGTGTGTAACGTCACTAACCATTAATTTGTATAGACTGTTTTGAACCCACTGTAAGCCATACCACATCACTGACCATGTGACGTCACCGGTTTTCGTCTAGGTGTCATGCGCAACAGGCCATGCTCTCTCTTTGCCTTTCGTACCTGTTTACTGCAAGCATTCGCGTGCTATATCAAGGTGATGCTGAACCATCTGAGTGCGTGACGTCACTGGTCATGAGTTTATACAGGTTCACTTGGGCAGCCCAATGCAACAAAGCATCATATCCTGTAAAGCATCGCGGGATGATATGACGTCACTGGTATTCGACTCAACATCAGGCGCAACAGGCCATGTTCCATCTTTACCTTTCGTACCTGTCTACTGCAAGCATTCGCGTGTTATACCACATCATTGGTTAAGAGTTCTTACGGGCTCTTTTCAACCCCCTATATGGTATAATGCTTCAGTTGACGATATGATGTCACTGGTGTTCGACTTAACATCAGGCACAACATGTCATGTTCCATCTTTGCGTTTCGCACCTGTTAAAGTATTGGCGAGCCTAATGATGGCTCTGCCGAATCACCTGAGTGCGTCATCATGAGTTTTTACAGGCTATTGTTGGCCGAGTGAAGCCATTAGGCATCATCTAACGATATGTCGTCACTGGTAATCCACTAAGTGTGTGACGCCATTGGTCATGAGTTTTCCCGCGCCTTTTTGGGCCGACTTAAGGCCATTAGGCATCAGGTAACGATATGACGTCACTGGTATTCAATTAAGCATCAGATACAACATGTCATGTTTCATCTTTACCTTCCGCACCTATCTACTGCAAGTATTCGCGCGCCACGTAAAAGCTCTGCCCAATCACCTGAGCGTGTGGTGTGACTGGTTATGAGTTTACGCGGGTTTACTCGGGCTGACTAAAGGACATCAAGCATCATCTGGCGATGTGACGTCACTGGTATTCAACTTAACACCAGGTGCGACAGGCCATGTTCGTCTTTACCTTTCGTACCTGTCTATTGTAAGCATTGACACGCTTAAGGAAAGCTCTGTGAAATCTCCTGAGTGTGTAACGTCACTGGTCATGAGTTCTTTACGGGCTGCTTTTTGTACCTATAGGGTACAAGACATCAGTTGACGATATGACATCACTGGTATTTGACTTAATCTCAGGCGCAAACAGGCCATGTTCCATCTTTGCCTTTCGCACCTCTATACTGCAATATTCGCGCGCTACATAAAGGCTCTGCCGAATCACCTGAGCATGTGGTGTAACTGGTCATGAGTTTACGCGGGCTTACTCTGGCTGACTGAAGGACATCAAGCATCACCTGACCATATGACGTCACTGATATTCGGGCTGTGGCCCAGACTTATGGCCGCTAGGCGGCGCCCCTTGATTATTATTTAGCCATCAGGGCATTCCGGACCGTAGCTGCTCAGGGGCGCATCCTGTGATGCCGGGCGGAATAGCTTTGCATATACGTCGGTTGTGGGCTGGGATCACCTTTGTTTTGTGTTTACGTTTGTTCAAAAAATTTTAGTCGTTGAAACAGCCCGTTGCGTTTGAAGTTTTTACTTAATGGTGCGCACAAAAAAATTAGTGTGCTTAACTATGTGCATCTCCCACCTCTGCTGCGGACTCCGTAGCCGTAGGTGGCCAAGTGACCTCCTAACCAACTGATGATCAGTGACGTCACATACTCAGGTGATTCGGCGGAGCCTTCATATAGCACGCGAATATTTGCAGCAGCCAGGTACGAAAGGCAAATTGGAGCATGACCTGTTGCGCCTGATGTTTAGTCGAGCACCAGTAACGTCAATGTCGCTGATGCATTATAACCTAAATGGGTTCAAAGGAGCCCGTAAAACTCGTGACCAGTGACGTCACACACTCAGGAGATTCGACGGAGCCTTCATTCAGCACGTCAATACCTTTAATAAACAAGTACAAACGGTAAAGAAAGTACGTGGCATGTTGGACCTGATGTTAAGTCGAATAACAGTGACGACATATCATCCTGTGATGCTTCACGGGAGGTGTTGCTTTGTGGCCTTGGGCGGCCCAAGTGAATCCGTATGAAGTCATGACCAGCGACGTCACCCACTCAGATGATTCGTCTGGAGTTTAGTCGATTACCAGTGACGTCATATCGTCAGCTGATGCTTGATGTCCGTCAGTCAGCCCGAGTAAACCTGCACAAACTCATGGCCAGTTACACCACACACGCTCATGCGAATCGACAGAGCCTTTTGTAGCGCACGAATACTTGCAGTAGGCAGGTGCGAAAGGTAAAGATGAAACATGGCTTATTGCAACTGATGTTAATTCGAAAACAAGTGACGCCATAACGTTGTCTGATGCCTAATGACCTGAACTCGGCCAAAAAAGGCCCTAAAAGCTCATGACCAGTGACGTCATACACTCAGTGGATTACCAGTGACGTCATTTCGTTAGCTGATGCCTTATGGCTTTCGCTCAGTCAAAAATAGTTGGTAAAAATTCATGACCAGTGACGTCGCACACTCAGGTGACTCGGCAGAGCCATCATTTAACGCACCAATACTTTACAGGTACGAAAGGCAAAGATGGAACATGACCTGTTACGCCTCATGTTAAGTCGAACACCACTGACATCATGTCGTCAACTGATGCATTTTTCCCTATAGAGGGTTCCAAGGAGCCAGAAAAAACTCATGACCAGTAACGTTACACACCCAGGAGACTCGACAGAGCCTTCATTCAGCACGTCAATACTTGTAATAGACGGGTACGAAAGGTAAAGATAGAACATGGCCTGTCGCGCCTGATGTTAAGTCGGACACCAGTGACGTCATATCATCAGCTGATGCATTATACCGTTTGGGGGTACAAAAGGTCCCGTAAAAAGCTCTTGACCAGTGACGTTACTTACTCAGGAGACTCGACAGAGCCCTCATTCAGCACGCCCATACTTCCAAGAGACAGGTACGAAAGGTTAAGATGGAACATGGCCTGTCGCGCCTGGAGTTTAGTCGAATACCAGTGACGTCATATCGTCAGCTGATGCTTGATGTCCTTCATTCAGCCAGAGTAAACCCGCGTTAACTCATAACTAGTTACACCACACGCTCAGGTAATTCGGCAGAGCCCCTGTGTCGCGCGAATACTTGCAGTAGATAGGTGCGAAAGGTACAGACGAAACATGGCTTAGATGGAGCATGGCCTGTTGCGCATGATGTCTAGTCGAAACCCAGTGACATCATATCGTCAGCTGATGCCTTGTGGCCTATAGTAGGCTCAAAGTGTGCAAATTAATGGTCAGTGACGTACACACTCAGGTAATTTGGCAGAGCCTTCCACGGCAATGCTTGCAATGGACAGGTACCAAAGATAAAGGTGGAACATGGTCTGTCGCGCCCGAAGTTCATTCGAATACCAGTGACGTCACATCTTCATCATTGCCGTATGACCTTTCGTCGGCCCAAAAGAGGCCGTAAAACCTCATGACCAGCGACACGCACAGTCGAGTGCCAGCGACGCCACATCGTTAGCTGATGCTTTATGGTCTTTAGTTGGCCGCACAAAAAAATCCGCCAATACTTGCAGCAGACATGTACGAAAGGTATAAATGGAGCATGACCTGTTGCCTGATGTTCAGCCAAATACCAGTGACGTCATTGTCGCCAGCTGATGCCTAACGGCATTTCGTCGGTCCTATAGGGCCCGTGGAAACCCACGGCCATTGACGTCTTACAGTCGTACAGCAGTGACGTCGCTAGCTGACACCTTGTGGTCTTCAGTTGGCCGAAAAGCACCGTTGGAACTCATGGCCAGTGATGTCACACACTCGGGTGGTTCGGCAGCTTTCATCCAGCACGCCAATGCTTGCAGTAGACAAGTACAAAGGTAAAAATGAAGCACGGCCTGTTGCGCCCAGTATTTATTCGAATACCAGTGACGTCACGCTATCCGGTGATACTTCGCGGACCACGACACACCGTGGTCGTGGGGCCTAAGTGCACTCGTATGAAGTGATGATTAGGGATGTCACACATTGGGGGTAATTCGGTCAAACCTTTATGCGGCACGCAATGCTTGCAGCAGACAGGTACGAAAAGTAAAGATGGAACGAGGCCGGCCGCGCCTGATGTTCAATCGAATACCAGTGACGACACATGGCCAGCTGATGCATTACGGCATTCAGTGGACCCAAAAGAGCCTTACATACTCACGACCAGTGACGTCACATACCCAGCCGAATACCAGTGACATCATATCACAAGCAAAAGCCTTATGGCCTTCAGTCGGCCCGAAAGAACCCCGATCCCGATCGATGCAAACCATTTTCAGTGACGTCACAATGTTAGCTGATGCCTCACAGCTTTGCCCCGCACGACAATACTCGAAACCCTGCAGCTACCGTAGCTCTTCCCTCCGTCGGCCATACAGGTACCCAAGTAAAAAATTACCGTCTTTTCAAAGGTAGTAGGTGTAATTGAGTATAAAAAGGCTTGTGTGCATCATTGCCTTCAAAGTTTAGTTGTTTGCAGCAAATATGTGAGTCCTCCAGAGAGCTAGAGATTGTCATTTCATGTTGGAGGATTTCAAGAAATTCAGGTATTGTGATGATTATTTCAAGATATTTTGCAGGAAGGTGTTGTGTCTGAGGCTGTCATTAATTAAGGCCAGCACTACCTATCAGAATAGGGAGCTGAATAAGAACTCAGGCCCATATTTAGACCCAATATGCAAATTGGTATCTGAATATAGCATGTGTCATCAAACTGTGAAATAAAAAATGGCATACTAGTGGCAGTGCTGGTGGTATGCCAGCATGTAATCAGAAGACTGCTGGTTGATGGTGGGTAAATGAGTTAGATAAGCGGTGAGTCAGCAGAGTATTGTGCAAAGGCTCTGTTGCGGTGGTAAAAGGTTAGGATGGTTGGTTCAGCTTAGGTTATCTGGTTGAGCATAGTCTGTATTTCTTGCTTTGTGATATTAATTATTGATATGCTCAGCACAAACAGCAAACTTGCAGTCACTGTGCACCATGTAGAGCACCCCTTCCTCTCAGTGGGGACGAAATAGACAGGGTGTGTTTTTCCAGCAGATCATAGATAATTGGCCAGTGTTTAACAATTTTCTGGAATGGTATTTGGCGCTACTCACATGGCAAATTGCCCCAGGTCAAGACAAAATGCATCATTGCTTTGCATAGCCATTAACCTTAAGCTGCACGTGGAGACATCTGGGAGATAATTTTTGGACCAGCAAAAGTCAATGGAGAATGCGGATGATTATCTGAGATAAAAAGTTGTTGGATTATTTATATTTCACCAACATGGTCTAAATATGCCACCTGCAAGGACTTGTGAGTCAGGGCAGGGATTAGCAACCTTTGTTTCCAGCCCTCCAATCTTGCCAGTCTTGCCACACCCCATTAGGTCTGCAGGCAGTGATGCAGGGACCTGGGAGGGAGCCATCTAGGGGATGCCTTAGGTGACCACCCCAGGAGACAGCCACTTGGCATCACATTTGTGTGTTACTGGCCTGAAACCGAGCCAGTCATGTGACAGGTGTTGAGGGTTGACGTGGACAAGCTGCATCAACAACCATCAGGCATGGGGCCATGTCTTGGCTCACAGGTGTGAGGTCTCTGGTGTTGCGCTTTTGGCGCACTGATCCACACATGGTGTGCAGGTTCCTGGCGGCACAGTAGCATGTGTGCTCCCCCTTTATTGGGCTCTGATCTGGACCTTGTTTGTATCTTTTCAGAAGAAGGGAAGTCTTGCCAAGAAGGGCAAGAAGGTGGCTAATCCGCTGTCCACCAAGAAGGTAGAGGCCAAGAAGGCTGTCAACCCCCTGTTCGAGAAGAGGCCTCGTAACTTCCGCATTGGTGGGTTGATTTAGTTTTAAGGTACCAAACTGATTTCAGTACAGTTTTTGTTCAATCATTCTCTAGGTCTATGATGAATTATCACTGCTTTAAGGCAAGCCACTAGTGAGGCAGTGCCATGCTAGATAGCATGCCATTGAAAGCAGGCATTATATGCAATGCAAACCATACATGATGTCATGCATAGTTCACCTGAACGACAAGTGTTGAACACATTCCGTTTCTGACGCTGCTCGTCCCACACCGCGTGCCCGCCGCCTGGTGCCGTGTCTGATGCCGTGCCCTGCTGCCCACCAGGTGGCGATATCCAGCCGCGCCGCGACCCGACCCTCACTTCGTGCGCTGGCCGCGCTACGTGCGCCTGCAGCGCCAGAAGGCTGTGCTGCAGCAGCGGCTGCGCGTGCCACCGCCCATCAACCAGTTCAAGCAGACACTGGACAAGCAGACAGGTGTGCATTAGGCCCCGCGCGCCCGGGCGTGCGATGATAGCACGGAGCGCCGGAGGACCGCCGCCGGCCGCGACCCGGCCTTCGTGCCCCCAGCCGGGGTTGCGGGGGTCTGACGGGCGCCGTGCGGCCGGCCCGGCACCGTCCTGGCGGCTCGGCTCCACAGGTGGCGCCAGATCTGCCCGCGTGCGACGCGCTGCTGCACTAGGCTCCGATGGGAGCCAATGATGTGCGAGATGTGCACTAGGCCCAAATGCGGGTAATGATGTGCTGGTGGTGCACTAAGCCCCAGTGTGGGTCATGATGTGCACTGGTGCACTAAGCTCAAACATGGGCAGTGATGTGCAAATTTGTGCAAAGCAGCCAGGTAAAGTGCTCTTCATTCTCAGTTTTTGCATGGATGTGCTAGTTCATGTTGAGAGACTAAATGTTAGGTGATGACACTTGCAAAGCTCCAGGAGTCAAATGACTAAGCTATTCCACAAGGATCTCTGACAACACCTGGTGCCATCTACTGGTCGACATGCCTCACTACCTGCTTTAACTGCACCCCCAACCCCATAGCCACCCAGCTGTTCAAGCTGCTGGACAAGTACCGGCCTGAGTCGCGCCAGTCTAAGAAAGAGCGGCTGCGCGAGCGTGCCAAGGCTCGCGCCGAGGGCAAGGAGGACGAGCCGACCAAGCGGCCGGCAGTGGTGCGGCAGGGAGTGTGCACTGTCACGTCACTGGTGAGCAGTCCCGGCCGCTGTGTCGGCGGGTGCGAGGATGGGGTCGGACAACGTCGCCGGGGTTACGGGCCGGGCTCGGGCTGAGGTGGAAGTCCACGCTGGGCATTGCATTTCAAAGGTGGCGGCGTTGTTTGATCCCTCCGCGATGCCCGTGCTTAATCACTGCGGCGTCGCCGTGCGTTTTGTCTGGCTATGATGGGATGAATTTCTTCACCCGACGACCTCGTGGGGAACAAAATAACGAGCTTTTTAACACTGAGCACACCATGACCAGCTGCTGTGCGCGTGCGCTCCGTCCGCTCCCGGTGCTTACGACGGCGTGCTCGGCCGCCGCCAGGTGGAGCAGAAGAAGGCGCAGCTGGTGGTGATCGCGCATGACGTGGACCCGCTGGAGATCGTGCTCTTCCTGCCGGCGCTGTGCCGCAAGATGGGCGTGCCCTACTGCATTGTCAAGGGCAAGGCCCGGCTCGGCCAGGTGGTGCGCCGCAAGACGTGCGCCGCCTCTGCCTGGCGCAGGTGAGGCGCAGAGGACGTGGAGGGGGGTGGTGTCAGCGGGCCGGCGATGACCATGATGGGATGAATTTCTTCACCCGACAATGCCGTGGGGAACCACACAATCGAGCTTTTAACACTGAGTACGCGTGTCTGCTGTCGCTCTTTCCTGTCGGCGTATGGGCGAGTTATAACCTCTGTCTTGGCCACCAGGTGGAGTCGTCCGACCGCAACTCGCTCAGCAAGCTGGTGGAGGCGGTCAAGACCAACTACAACGACCGCTACGACGAGATCCGGCGTCACTGGGGTGGCAGCTTGCTCGGACCCAAGTCTCGCGCCAAGCTGGCTAAGCTGGAGAAGGCCAAGGCGGCTGAGCTTCAGAGCAAGGTTTAGGCGAGAGGCTACCGACCAATACACGGATTATTGTTGGAATGAGCTGTTTGCTTGGGGAGGTGGAGCTGTGATGGACGGAGCGGCGGATCAGATAGGCGTCTGACCGGTCTGGTCCAAGCAGATCCCTGAAGGTGCCGGTCGTTTGAGCGGAGCTCTGGGGTGGGTCTCATGACCACAAGACAGGAAGTGAACAGAAACTAATGTTGCGAAACTGGCTGAACGGGGAAACTAATGTATTGACCAGTAGGAGAAACCGACCGAGCGGGCATGGCTAATGTTGCGAAGGTGGGGAAACTGACAGAGGTATGGGAAGCATCGGTGGCATATTTGGTGCTTAGATTATTGACGGCCTTGCCTGACGGAACTGGGTGGCGTGGTACGGGCGCTTAGTACCACACCTGACAGTCATGCTGCGTGAAGTGCACACAGTGTCCGAACGGAAGCCCGAGTGCAGTGTTTCACCGCGGGGTGCCGGTGCGTGCAAATGCAGGCGCAGCTCAGCGGCTGCGACAAGTCTTATTTGGCCGTATGCGTGCCCGGGCACCACAAAGCATCGCGAAATGCAGCATCGATTGCGTGCTGGTGAAACTCATCGGTAGTTTTGCACTGACAAGCTGCGCGGGAGCCGGGTATCAGTGGCCCCACGCGAGTTGCTGTTGTCGCCCGCGGCCGCTGCGCTCTTGCGGCGCTAGCGTCGCCGTCGGCTTGACTTGGGGGCAGCGCGCCGGTGGTGTCAGACCGTGGAGTGCCGCCGACGGGTTGGGGTGCGGTGGACCGGCGGCCGGTAGTCATGGAAACGTGTTGAGTCGCACGACGCGCGTGGATTAGCGCTCGTGATCGATTGGTGGACGGGGGTTCTCGTGAGCGTTGGACCGGCCGACAGGTAAGTCGGAGGCGTGCTGGCGCGTGCTGAGCTTCTGGCGCAGTGACATTTGGGTGATGCGTGTTCTGGCATGAGGTATCGCACATTATATGTGGTCGTGCCGGCTATTGGTCTTCCCTGCTGTTTGGAGGTGGTTAGCGTGGTAGAGATCACGTTACTACATGATCATCATCGGAGCCTACAGACCCCTATGCCAGCGGCGTGGTGCCGTCCTCACTGTCCATCGTGTCATTATATCATGTCCGTGCCTCATCGAAGAACGACGACGTCACTTTGGTTCACAGGCTTCGACCCTGACGATTAACGATGTGCTTGGTGACAGTTCCTCCTTTCTTGATCCCAAACAGCTCTTTTCGTTTTTAAAGGATATTGATTTTGAAGTCATTTTCACACCGTACTAATTAAGTAACAGCATAGTTATGGGCGCAAAATGACCACTGCAGTCGACGCGCCTGAAAACTCCAATGAAGAACAACAACAACATGATCATCATCACCACATTGTACGAGATCGTTAGCGTAGGGGAGATCACGAACCGAAATGATCGGTTCGGGACGTGCCGACCACAGAGATGCGGCCCCGTGAATTGACGGGTTGGCAGGTGCAATCTGAGGGTGGTCAGTTGGCTGACCCTTCGCTCGATGAGTTATCGGAAGCGATCGTGGGCGGCCGGCCGGGCATAACGAGAGTATGATGTGACTGGTGTTGACCCGGCGCCTGGCTTTGGAGAGATCTCGGCTTTGGTTGGACTGGCTCGATTGCGTGGAGTCGTCTGAGCCCTGCCGGTGTCTCCCCTCGTGTTGCATTGTGCCTCTATCATGACGCTCTACACTCAACGCCAGCCTGACGCCCTGTGCTAGTATTAAGTCTCCCGGTATGTGTCCAGGGCTCTACCTGCCAGCTTTGCGCCTTGTCGCCGCTGCGCGGTCTCTAACAAGGCTCAGTGGTGGGCCGACATGCGTCGCATGACTGACTTGCAGCCTCGTAGTACTAGGGCACCAACGAATACCGTTGGCGAATGTATTGGCCGCTTTGTGATGGGATATTTTCATTCTCAACATGTCATTGTTTCCATGAATATGCCATCACTGCCAAGCGTGACTGGCAACTGGGCGTCCCCGCCAATCCCATTATTTCCGCCAGTCCGTGCGCCAGAGGTATCGTTCAATGTCAGTCGGTTTTGCAATGCGCCGACCGTCAACGAAAACATTACGCCGCGTTCTAACGATGAATGCTCAAAAAGGGGAGTTTCCCATCGTCATTATCTGGCCGCCTTTATGTGGAGCATGAGGCGCGGCGCCGGTGTCTGCGCCTCCACCTGTTGGGGTCTCAGCGGCAGTGGCGCACGCGCCACCCGTGTGTCCAGACGCACCCGCCGTGGCCATCGTGGAACCGTCAGAAAGAGGAACCATCAAAACGTCCAGGATCGCAGGGTTCAGTGTTCATTCAGAAATATCGCCACGGGCCCGCTCTGCTGTGGAGCATGTTGACGCAGCATACGCGGGGTCGTGGTGTGCGTGTCGCTGTCGTTGGTCAGCTTCTGCGTAATTAAGCCGACAGTAGACAGCGGTGCCATGCAATGTCCTCGTGAGGGCTGTCCAATGGCAAGACACCATCAAACGATCCCTACGGCAGACGCAACCTTGCTCAGCTTGTGAGGCTGATCAGCCGTGCTGGCGGGGGTGTGCGACCCTAGTCCTTTAACCGGCCAGTGTGAGGGCATTGACATTTGGAAAGAGCACGCTGTCTCTAATGTCGCCAGGACTGATGCGTGTTGGAATCGTTGACCTTTCAGAACAGCTAGTGAAAATGTTGGATATCAGCAGATGCGTAACTAGTTCCCTGTGCATATCCAGCCTCCCTGTTATCTACCCTCACAGTGACGACAAGGAATCTCTAGGGTCTAGTTCAACGCTAGCCTCGGCTGTGCAGTATGTCGGGATGCATTTTTCTATTACGACATCCCAGTTGTCCCTATGCAAAAGCTGCCGCGGCACAAATGGGCAGGTACACCTCACCTGCTCATAAACTTGTTCCGCGCCAGCGTTTGCGAGCCCTCGCGATGGCTTCGGTGTCCGTCCTGAAACACCCCCGCCGCCGCCGCCGCCACCGCCGCCGCCTCTCCGTCCCCGTCCCCAGCCCTCCGGGCGCTCCCCCCCCCCCCCCCCCCTCTGCCGCGCCTGGTCACGGTCTACATCCGCAGTCTGCGCCGCCCGCGAGCGGCACCGCCGCCTGGCCGACACGCCCAGAGAGATTCCGCCGAGCCAGGTGAAACTGCAAGTGCCGTCAACGCTGCCCGACGGGCGGCGAGCGCCGAGAGCGGCTGGCGAACAGCCGCGGCTGCCGGCGGCCCGTGGGCGTGGGAAGGTCTGGTCCGGTGCTGGTGGCTGCGCAATGAAAGCGCCGCGTGCTGGGAGGTCACGCGCCATTGGGCTTCGTACGGAGATCATGGGCTGGCTGAGATGCCTTCGATGCGACAGTCGCAGCCAATCGGCATGTTTGTGGCTTCGTTTCGATGACGCTTGCGTGATTCGTTCGGTGCTGAAACCCGAACGTGTCTCCGGGCGAAAGCACGTACATTCATTCATTGAAAACATTTTGCGTCAAGCCATAACGGCCTGAAATCAGCCACGGCCACTCTTCTCAAACCGTCAACGCACCTCCAGTCCGCGGCTCCGACAGTGCCCGCACGTTCGGCCGCAGTGGTCGCTCCCGTGCTGAGCCGGCGGCCGGGCGGACCGTCCGGCCACCAGGCGCGGCCGCGGGCGGCGTGACCCGCCGTGACCTGGCGTGACGGCGCGCCGCCGGGCGTGACACTCTCTCTGGGGGCGGCGGGTTGTGACAGCGCGTGACACTCGGCGCTCCTGATGAAACGCTGTCCGGGTAAACGGGCGACGCGCGGCCAAAATGGCACCCGCCGGCCTCGCAGAGCAGTGGGCGGTGCGTGGAACGGTCGCGGCAAACGGCCGTGACAGTGCGGTTTGGATTGCTGTTGGCTCCGGCGATTGCAGAGAAGATCACGTAACTGTTATGCGGGCTGGGAGAAGGCTGGAGATCCTTCCAGGTGCGCAAGCAACTGACGGTGACGACCAGAGCTAGAGGGGTGCCGGTAGTGTAGTGGTTAACGCGTCTGCGTAAACCACTGCACGTCTGGGAAACCAGAGGCACGGGGTTTGATTCCCAGCGGTACTCACCTTTCCTGCCAGGGTGAGAGGCAGGCGGAGCCATATAGCCTCAGCAGCTGAGTGCGTCGTAAAGCCCCAATGACACGACACCAGAGCTAGAGCAACAGGCGGAATATTGAATAGCTATGACGTCCGTCACTGTCCACACTTAAGCCGTGGCAGCGAGTCATTTCATGGTCGTGCAAATATCCGCACTTTGTGCCCGAATCGTTACGAATCATGCGGTACTTAAATGCAACAGCGTCCTTCCTTCACGTGAACCTGGACATATGGCCTCGTTCGGTTCCTTGATGTTGATTATAGGTTCTCTTGCGAGAGTAACCAATGGTAGCCCTCCCCCGCCCCACATCAGGTCTTCCATTTATGGTCATAGTTCTTACCGTCCGCAGGTTAATATTTCTGATAACGAGAAGCGCTTACTCTCAAGGTTATATTGGCTGGAACTGGTGGTTGGAAAGAATCTCCTGCTGTTTAGATGGCCCACGTATCTCGCCGCATACGTGCATATACCAGCGTTGAGTCCGATTCAGTGAAGTCCAGTCCGGGCAACAAAACACAAGAAAAGAGGACGGGGTTTAATTCAGTTGTTTACACCCCGCCAATGGTGAACTACAGGTCATATGAATTTTCCAAGACACATGTGCACTCACATATACAAAGGGACATATCATGTGCATTAAACAATTTGACACGCCCCACGGGAAGGAGGCGTCATTCGCACTGGAGGGTCAGCAATGATTTTAAGCGCGACGCCTCAGCAGCCAGACACACCGATCGGCGTCGGGGCCCACGCTGCTCAGAGCGCGGGCTCTCCGCCGTTGAGAGCGCGAGCCCTCCGCCGTTGAGAACTAGGATCCTCCGATGTTCAGGGCGCAGGTCCTTCGCCGCTCAGAACTCAGGTCCTCCGCCGTTCAGAGTTATGACCCCCCGGCGTTCAGAGCGAGCACCCTCTGCCGTTAAGAGCTAGGACCCTCCGCTGTTCAGAGCACAGGACCTCCGCCTTTCAGAGC